>NW_028270180.1:61087361-61390034 GCF_037043375.1 Chiloscyllium plagiosum
GAGACCCACGCAGGGAGCTGTTGTTTGCTAATCGGTTTGCCGCTCTCCATTAATGTTGCAAGAGCGAATTCGCTCGCTGAGGCAGGTTTTGTTGACACATTTTTCCCTCCGTTTTTGATCATCTCTTTGTTTCTGAGTGAAAACTGTCTCCACTGTACTGCAGGTGCAAGAGACAAGGTTACCAGTTCAGCCGAATATGCTATAAACGATGTCCCTTCCAAAACGTGAGTTACCATTCCAAACGTGCCCCAACCAAAATGTCCAGAGACGTCGAATGCGAATGGCCACATGACAGTGACAGCTGCATGTCAAATGGTGCTGTAATATAATTAACTGAATGAGAATGCTCTGATGGAAACCGAATGGAACTCTCCCTGAAATTTTCCCAATTCACTCGGTACATGATGCTGTTGTGTACCCATATGGGTTTACGTCATGAACAGCTTATTGTCAGTAACAGAGGTGGGGGTGATGCAGGATAGTGAGGTTTCCATGTGGGTCAGAAGTGATTTGTTCGAACAGGGAATTCAAACGTCCACAGAGCAGACATAGCTGATTGGTCCAGGATCACACTTCTCCCTTCTGTTTCAGTACCAACAAAATAAATTGTGGGAAAATCTCAGCAGGTCTGGTAGAATCTTGGAATGGAAAACCGAGTTAAATCTTCAAGACCAGTGACACTTATTTCTCCATGTCCATCTCCGTCTACCTTTTTTATTGAATATCTCCTGACTCTCAACTTTATACTCAGTTTCTCTTTTATTACTCCGTCTCCAAACATTCTCCCAGTCTCAAAATTTAATAGCAGATCTGTTCCATCTCTCACCTCACCGAGTTATGAGAGGAGGACTTCGAAATGCACGATTAACTCTGTTTCTAGTTCCTTCGATACTGGATAGCCAGAGACCAGAAGGCATCGGAGGACAGTTAGAGCTTTCAGCCCATCTGGTCTGCCCACCATTCGGTCATGACTCATATCGTTCCCAAACCAATTTTCAGCCTTCTATCTGTGACACTTAGCTCCCCTGAATTTAGGATCCAGTCTTTTTCCCAGAGTGTGAATGAAACCGTCCCAACCATCTCCACATCTGCTGGCAGCTGTTGCACCGTATCTGTGTGTGATCGAGCTCAATTTCAGTCCCACACAGCAAACACGTCTGTTCTGAGCAATGCAATCCCCGCTGCATGACAGATCGATCGGGTCTCTGACCCCACGGTTTTTCTGCGAGGCAGTAGTTAGTTCCTTCACCACCCACGGCAAGGACCGGTGCTTCAAAATGTGGGGACAAAGAACGAAAGGCACAAGAGTTTGTGCAGGTTCGGTCGAAAGGGTTATTGTCAACTTCAGTGGAGTCCCTGCTTCAGAGTCTGGGTTTGAATCGCCCAGGCCTGGATAAAATTCCAAGTCAGGAAATGAAGATTTATTTCTCTTCTTGTGGCTAATCTGAATGAAAACCATTTTCTGCTTCCACAGAGAGCACAGACCCGGTTCTGCCAGAAGGAATCCAGTGATTGATTGCATCCAACTGGAATCATAGAGTCATAGAGATGTACTGCAGGGAAACAGACCCTTCGTTTAAACCTGCCCATGCTGACCGGAAATCCCAACCCAATTTGGTCCCTCTTGCCAGCACACGGCCCATATCCCTCCAAACCCTTCCTACTCATATACCATTTCAAATGCCTCTTAAATGTTGCAATTGTACGAGGCTCCACCACATCCTCTGGCTGCCATGGCAGCACATACACGAATAATTTGTCACTGCAAATCCCCTCTAAGGATCTCGCCTTTCTGAGCTGAAACTATCTCGCTGTACATTCAATGTCGCTACGTCTAATTCTTGGAACTCCCTCCCTATCGACATCATGGCTGTATCATTGTGTTGAGCACTTCGAGGACGAAGTAAAGTAACTTACCATCTCAATCTCTTGAGTAATTATGGTTGGGCAGTGAAGCCTATCCCAAAGGGTGACGTGCATTCTCCAGAATTTCGTTTGAAAAAGCTGCAGTTTCCAAGTGGACACCCGAAAGTGGTCCGGAACAAGCGTAGTTTCGAAGGGAAAGTAGGATAAACTGAAAGTCAATGATGACTGGGATGAATGAGGCAGAAAGTGAGTGAGGAGCTGTTGGTACTAATGGTTTAGCCCTTACTGCCCACTGTTAACACCGACTCACACACCACTCCTGGTAAATTCACCACAATTACCCTGGTCTCTTGGTATGAGTTTCCCTCTGTGCATATTCACATGGTAAATCGGCCCAGGGATGATGAACGCATACCGTTTATCCTGTCAGGTTAAAGAGGTGAAGGCATCCGTTTGAAATCAAAGCAAGAAGAGATTGCCTCTTCCTGTACATTTTCAGTGGAGAGTCACCAGCTGTAAACTTCTTTCCTGCACAAGCGGACGTTGATATAAATTCTCATGGAGCAGCTTTATTACAGAAAGGTGGTCCGATTAACTGTGATCATATACTTGATTAAATGCCCTTATTGATTTGAAGAATAGTGTCTGTGGTTTCGTCAGTTAAAGCATATAGTAACAACCAGGCGTTAATGGTGTCAAATGCTGTCAAATGTTCTGTACATTGAAAGTTCATTGTTTACACTTTTTGTAAAAGCCGTATTGTTTATCCAACATCGCGAAAGTGACGGCTCAGCATGCTTCTTGTGTTTGAGCTCAGTCCGTTGTTATTTCCTGCTACCAAGCCCTACCGCCTGATGTGGACCCATTAATCTATGTTCTATCCTGCTAATTCAACGCAGAGTTCTTTTTCCTCTGTTCGACAAGGATTTGTCTATCTCTTCTACTATTATTCTCCGTCCGTCTTTTCAAAGTTTTTTGGGAATACTGAAGAGACGCAGGAGACACTGCAGACTTGCAAGACAATGTTGTAGTAATAACGCATCCAATGAGATAATTGCTCTCATTGTCTGCTGTCACCATTCATTGATTTTAGGCAAACGGCAATGGCATCATAGAAATCCTATAATTGGAGTGAAACTCCTTTTTTTTCTGGTCTATTATGAATACTATTTAGAATTGTAAAAGCTCATAACGTTTTGAGTGAACAAATGTCATCTGATCTCAGACCTAAGTAACACAGACATTACTTGGAGACTATGAGCCCAGTTCTACACACTCTGGCCGGGGGGGAAGGGGGGGCGGGGCGGAGAAAGTCACGGAACAGCCTCCTATTTTAACACTTTTCCAAGAGTAGAAATGAAAAATGAGGGATATTGACGGACAGAGAGTGGGAGAATGTAGAAGAGAGTGAGATGGTACAGAGACACAAAGGGAGACAAACAGAAATTCTCCATGCACTATGGCTGCTCATTGACATAAAGGCGAAGAAAAAGGTAATGAAGGCCAGCCTTTCACCAACTCAGGGCAACAGCAACAGCATTACAGCCGATAAAGGAATTTTGCATTTTTGCACATGACGTCTATCAGCTAATGAGAGATTCTGGTAAGTATGCTGTTTCGCGAAGTGAAATTGACAATTACCCAGGCAATAAAACAATAAAAAGCATAAGTAGCCTGAATCTGTGATATGAAACATTAAATCTCTTTGTCTCCACAGATGCTGTCAGGCCTGCAGAGTTTCTCTGTCAATTCCTGTTGTTGATTCAGATTTCCAGGATTCGCACTTCTTTGTTTTATACTAGTCTGAATCCTGTTTGTGACAATACTCGATTAATTGCCAATTCCATACAACATTCCCTGCTTTGAGAAGGTTGTCAACAACATAAACGTTCAGAGAAAATCCCGCATTGCTACAGCAGTGAGAGCACTGAGTCCTGAACAGTAGACTTCCACGGAAAGTGAAATATGTCGCTGTAAGTTTTCTCAATGAATCCACTTTAATTTTTTTTTTTCATTTGTGATCATTTTAGCTGCACATCAGTTTCTTTCTTTCTTCCATTTCTGTCCGCTAGGAAAAGGCCTTTCCGCCCATCTGCAGTTCGGGTTATTGAACATTCATCTTTTCGAGTCCAGGAGCGACTATTTCTTGGAGGACATTCTGCACTGCATCTCGGGTAGGGTGGGTGCGAGGCTGTACCACTATATTCATCTGTCTATGGATATCGGAGAAAGGTCTATCTATTCCACACCACCAGGCTTCGTCATCGCTCTTCTGAATCTTGGTTATTATTACCCTTGCCATGGCACCTCCTTCCTTGATAACAGGAAACCGATATCCCGTGTCAGGTGTATCTGTAGCCGTGGTGGATACTACTAAGTGCCAGTAACTGGGTACACAAGGATCTCTGCGTAAATATTTAGTGACTTATTTATAGTCGTCTTGGTTACCAAACGGGCATGGGTGGCATGTAAATGTCAACTTAACATCCTTGGTTAAGATTACCGACTGTGGTTGTATCCCAGACACCCCTGCCTTCACGACTCGTCCTGCCATGCAGCCCCATATTTCTATGAGTCTACTAATCACTACTTACACTTATTTAGATCCGGTGTTGTCCAATGTCTCCTCAATGTCAGCTACACGTTTGCAATGGCTGGCGTGTATCAACGTGGCTCTTTCGGCGATCTTTACAGCTGTCTGTGTTGTAGGGAGCCCTTGGAACAATCCCAGCCAGCTCTTCGCCTTCATGCTTTTGCTCCTGAAGTCTTTCACCACCAGCCAGTCTTCAGGTTCTAGATTGTGCATCTTCCCTTCTGTAGGTTGGGGTAGTGCTGCCCTTCTTTTGATTCTGTATTTGAGACAGAAGTGTGGAGAGTTTTATACCGTAACATAACATCTCGTCCTCACAGTGGTCTGTTACCTGTCTTACAATCGGTCTTGGGCCAATTCCTTTATTGGGCCACCTTCCAAACAAAATCTCAAACGTCCTAAGATTTACTCTTCCTCTCCTTCATATACATTAGCACAATTGGAAATGCCTTTGTCCATGTCACCTCTAGTTCCTCACAATATTTTGTCAATTTATTTTTAAGGGTAATTTTCTCTCTTTCCACTGCCCCACCGCTCCCTGGGTGATAGGCACAATGTTGCCTCACCTTTATTCACAAGTAATCACTGATCTGCTGTCGGGCAATATTTATAAATGGCTTTCCATTGTCGCTGCTTAGCTTTTCAGGGATGCCCCATCTCGGAATTATTTCAGTTAGCAAAGCCTTGGCTACTGCACTGGCATCCTGTTTAGACGTCGGAGCACTTTCAACCCTTGGGAAAACATCAACTATTACCAGACAATGCCTTTTCCCTTCGCTGGGTGTTAGTTCAATAAAATCCATCTGTAAATGTTCAAAGGGTCTTTGGGATTGGGAGTGTTCTGCCTGATTCATTTGTATTCCCCTCCCCACATTATTAGTGGCATAGATAACAGACTATTCGCATTTTTTTATGAGTAATGAGTAAATCCCTTTCTGTACCAGCGTGCTGAAATATTGTCGTCCATCCCCACTTTTGACACATGCTCCTTACCGTGTGTTACTTTGGCATAGAAAGGGAATAAAGATCGTGGTAGACAGGGTTTACCATTGAGGCCACACTACACCAATTCCCTCATTCTGCACCCTGCCCTTGTCCATTCACGCTTCTCCTTCGATGTGGCCTGCGACTGTAACTCCCATAAGTCTGCTTTGGATTACAAATATTTGACATACACATGTCAAACTGATCACTTGGCGGCTGATTGGCTGCCGTCCTTGCCGCTCAATCTACATTTTCATTGACTTGAGAAATTGAATCATAAATTTTCCTGTGGGCTTCACATGTACATACAGTGATTGATTTCGGCAATCGGACTGCTTTCAGGAGGTCAGAGATCAGGCCATGGTATGTGATTGGCTTTACAGTGGAGGTCAAGAAGCCCTTGTTTATCCACAGGGATCCAAAATTATGTACAACCCCGAAAGCATATCTGCTGTCGATGTCAATATTCACTGTTCTTCCTTCGGCCAATTTACATGCCTCAATCAAGGCAATCAGCTCTGCTGCCTGCGCTGACAGATGAGAAGGAAGTGATCCCGCTTTGACTACCTCGTGGGTAGTTGCTACAACAAACCAGATACTGGGCTATCTCTTTGCTTCTGAATGCTGACCTCTCCACAATAAAACGCCGTATCCAGATTCTAAATTGGTGAATCCGTCTGGTCTCGGGCTTCAAATGTCATTAATAACAGCGACACAGTCATGTGCGTCTCCGTCTCCTTTTGTGGGGAGAAGACAAGCAGCATTAAGGACGTTACATCGATTTATTGACATGTCAGGCTTCTCCAGTAGCATAGCATTGTATGTGAGCCAACGTGCTGCCGACATGTGTGCTGTGTTTTGCTCAGAAAGCAGTAAGGATACTGCATGTGGGACCAGTCGGTATAATTCAACAAAGCCGACTATGTCCCTGGAGGCTACAACAGCCTTTTCAAATGCAGGCACGACACGGAGGCATTTATGCAATCCTGCCATTACGGGATCTAAGTTGAGGTGAAAAATAAGCTACTGGCCTCAATTTTCCACACGTAAGTCTGCATCAGCACAGATGTCATGCAGGCACTCTTCACGTTCACTGTTTGTACAAAAGGCTTGTTTGGATTTGGAATCCCAATGTCGGTGTAGTTTGGAGTGCCATTTAAATTCAACAAAGGCACTCTAGGCCTCAGGGGTCACTGCAACGTACTCTAGCTCTGCAAACCTGAACCATGAGCTATGTCACTTTTGGGCGCCTGAAGGGTTGCGTAATGCGGGTTAAACATTCTAAGTAGGATCACATGACCAAAAAGGATAGCAATTGTTTCCTCATGTGAGGCTTCGAATTTTGCTGGTTTGCTTGAACTCTGTCTTGCCCAATGACCTTTCCTTGTTCAGATATTAAGTGACCTAAGAACTTCACATGTTGTTCCACAAGTTGTAGTTTTGCGAGACTAGATGGCAGAGCATCGCAAGCCTATCTTTCTCACATTGTTTCTCTGTTGATGCTGCGATTAAGCATTCGTTTACATACTGCAGAAGCGCTGACCACCCCGGTTAAAACAAGAGTCTCCAAACTCCTGTGTAGAGCCTCGTTAATTATGGTGGGGACTCACAGTAATCTTGAAAATGTCACGTGAAAGTGTACTATTTGCTTTTGAATGGAAAAGTGAACCAGAATTGACTGTCGGCGTGTAACAGTACACAACACAAGGCATTTGCTAAATCCACAAGAGAGCCATTTACATCCGGTGGAATTTGAGCCAATATAATATAGGGGTTGGGAACATTTGGGGTGTGCGGAACAACAGCGTTATTGATAACCTGCAAGTCATGAACAAACCTCCATTCCCCCGATTCACCTGGAATGTTTGCCTTTTTGAACGAAAAAAATGGGTGTTCTCACCAGTGATTATTCACGGGGGATTATCACTCCAGCCTATAAGAGCGATTCAAAGACTGGGGTAATTCCTTGCACAGCCTCGGGTTTTAACGGCTCTTCCTTTGCAAGGACGATACTCAGATTTCGGGGTTATCCTTAAGGGTTCGTATGAGCCCCACATCGTGTTTGCCTTTTGCCCTGAAATCAGTTGGGACCCTTCTTAATCTTGGGTCTGAGACATCTGTCATAGGTAAACGCCCTGGTGGGGATTACCTGGACTGCCCTGTCTGCCTGAGTTAGCCAATTTAGTTTCTTCCTTATAACTGCATTGAAGCAGATACCCACACCGACCCTGAAGATACAATCTTTCGTTTTTTGTGCCTGTCGTACCCATTGTCCCAAATTCTGACACCTGTCGCTGGATGCCTTCGCCAATGATCCGTGAGGAAAAGAGCCTTCCACATCAAAAAAATAAGGTCTACTTACCGTCACAGATACTTAAAAAAGTTTAAAGTGACAGCACATCTGTGATCATTCCAATAAAATTGGCACAATAACAACTGATCTGGTTTAACCAATCTCCTGAACCAATCCTTCTCTTATGATTAGTCAGGACCATCGCGGTGTATGTGTGCTGTGGAGTGCAGCATATCTACAGCAAGAAAATCGGTGTTAATGGGATTAACATGGCGACTTGTTTCCTGGTTGAGTGAATCGCTCACGGAACATATCGCTCTCTGACATGCATCAGGGGTCGTGATTCGTATTTTCCAGCCTGCACTGGTAAATCTTATTTTTGTATTACCTGCAAGCCCGTCGGGGTACTGCGCAAATCCGACCCCAGTCTCACTTTGAGATCCCGAGACATCAGATTGAAAGAAAAGAATTCCGATAACAGAAATGTTTCCCCATTCCTGGTTTCGCACAATAGGGGTGCGGTAAATCTCTCTCGTGTCACGACTCCTGATGCACCCATTAAGTTCAGGAAGCTTCCGTTCATCTTTATTTGCGTCGACTCTCTGAACTGCGTTCATTAATGAACTGAATATGTTGCCCTTGTATCTTCCAAAAAGATAAGAGGTGCACCTTCCACATATAACATAGATGTAAGCATTGACTTATATGCATCATCGTTGTACTGAAAATATAGTTCACCCTTTGCAAACTCAGTGCTCAGTATAGACGTGGGAGGTGTTTCAGTGCCCATAAGGTTAGTAGTAGAGATGAGCATAAGCGAGTATTCGTTGCCAAGCATAAAGCAGAGAGGCTTACCTGTAACTTTGGGGCTGCCCATCTCCACCTCAGCCTTCCTCCATTAGTCACCCTGCTGCTTAGCCTCCAAGACCGATTGAGGCTGCCTGGGCGTGCACGGCCTCATTCAGTGGTCCATTGCTCTGCATACAAAGCACCCGCCAGATTTACCTCTGCCAGCTCTTCTTTTCACGCATCACCTCCTTCCAACGGCTGGGCGACCATTTGCATCATAGTAAGCTGAGCTTTATTTGTTTGTTGTTCCATCTTTAATGTCCGTTTCTCCTTCTCTTGGGCCAGAAAGTTTTCAGCATGTAGCCCGTTCCATCAAATTCAGGTTTCCCGTGTCCCAGGTAATACATTGGCAAGACGCCTCATATAATGGGCGCCTGATAGCTTTCACATATTCCCTTTAAAGTACAATTCGCTTCTTCTTATCAACACTTCAATGTCAGTGGCCTGAAAGATTCGAGTTTCTTTCCAGATATGGAGTTGTTTTTTTTCTTCTAATTCCTTGGCTGTTGATATGGTAGTTTGCTGGCCTTGTAAGTCTGCTATTAGTTCGGTTTAAATTAACATAGATTTTCTTTCTGTCTCTGCAAAGTCAGGCCCTCACTTTTTTTGTTTCCCTGTGCTTTTATTGCTTTCAAAAGAAATGTTAATTTTCCATTGCAATAGACATCATATGATTTTCACAGGTTGGTGCAACATTGAGGGCCGAAGTGCCTGTACTGCACTGTAACGTTCTATGTTGTAAGATACATTTCCTGCTGGTTTTCGATGTCTCTCCTCACTGTGGAAACTTCCAGACACATCTTGCAGTGACGTGTCTGCACTTCATTCAATCCAGAAAACTGTAGTTCCTGCTGAGAATGTGATCTCTCTCCAATGGAGAGAGGAAAACAGAGTCGGTGACAAAGCTGTGATCACTTAAGTTCTGTCCAGAATCAACAAACATTACCCCGGTCTTCCAGTTTCCTGTCACTTTAACATTGCATTGTATACCCAAGCCATCATACCAGTCTCTGGTCTGCTGCAGTTCTTCTCCAAGGCACAGTACAAGCTGGAAGATCGGCAACTCATTTTCTACTGAAAGACCATGCAGATTTCAGGACCCAACATCGAGTTCAATCATTTTGGATCCTGTCCGCCCTCTTCCACATTTTTCACCCAGCCACACATCCCATCACTTCCGAACACGAATCATTGAACTCGAAGCGTTAACTGTCCTTTCTCATCATAGATGGACAAGAGCTGCTGATTTTGTTCAGACATTTTGGCATTTCTTAAAAGAACATTTCTTTTTCAGTTGTAATCGCAAGACTGCAGGAACCGTCTAATTGCAGGAGGTGAAGTTCACAGGAGATGAAAATAATGCCAAGGGCTGGACCATTCCCATTGTGAAGGTAGGTGAGCTCAGCTGGGGCTGTGTAACTAAGCACAGAGAAGACTGAGTGAGAAACTGATTAAGATTCACATATTATGAAGAGGATAGATATGTATGACAAGGATGAGGCTTTTCGGGAAGGAATAATAACCAGTGACATAGTTGAAAAGCAGGAGAAAAGCGGTTTAGAGGAGATTTAGGAAGAACGCCTTCACCCATAGAGTGTTGTTAATCTGGAATTTCTTATCTGAACGTGTGGTAATGCTAAGTGTTATGAGGACATTTCGGCAATATGTAGCCGAAGACTTGAACATCCAGCGCACACGTGGATCAGGACCAGATATTTAAAAGTGTGACGAGGTCAGACAGACGTGAGATGGGTGTCCCGAACGAAATCTTTCGAAGGCAAATTTTGTGCTGAAAACTGGGTGAGGCCGCGACTCTGTGGTGCAATGGAAAGGGCGTTGAATTTCTACGCCTTTCTTAAGACTGCCATTCAAAAGTTGTGGATGCAAATCTCATCAGAGTCGAGTTTTAGTTTATGGTTTGAAAGGTGTTCAGACCAGATTCGGTTGCTCATCTGCAAAACCAATAACATTCATGCAAAAACCCAACTGTCTCGAAATGCAACATTTTCCTCTCAGCGATGAATAACTTCGATGTCTATTTATGGTAGAGATCGATAAATATGTGTTAGCCACTTGGCAACACGATGCTATGGATACACTGGAAAAAGACATAAACGTGCTGTGTGAGCTATGATGGTACAGAATGGCGTGGCGGGGCAGGAGCGGTGTTAAGAATGGCCTACTTCTGCTCCTTTCTGCTTGAGTCTTTTCTGGCCCAGGTTTTTAAACAATCACAATGAGAACAATGTGAAGCTAAACCAATTAATATTTTCTGTCTCACCTCCACTTCGCTACCCTCCAAGCTGGAATAGATAGCTCCTGTTTCAGCTTTAGGTCAGGCAGTGGAGGATTCTCTATCAGGCTGAACATCCCTTCACATAGGTTTCTAAGTGGACACATGGAGCAAGCGATTACATGGATGCGGGGGATTCAGGGACAGACTTCCCTTTTGCTGCGTTAGAATTCTGGCCAAGGTACTGAACGTGAATTTCTGACATTTTGAAACTGGATTCTTGCGACTTTACTAATTAAACTAAAATTCAACTTGCCCTTGCATAGCATGATTAATTTTTCACTATTTATATAAAAAAAACATACGACGTGCCCTTGGATGTAGTAATGCAGAGGATTGTTGACGTTGTGTACAGTGAGGGACATTGTGCCGTCTGAACATTCCAAAGGATGCTGGTGAAGTACCAGTGAATCAAATTCTCTGACGAATTGATACCGATAGAAGGAAAATCCCAGTACAGTGGCGACATAACATTGCCTGTGATCAACGCAGGAAGCCATGGTAAATGAACACAGAATTCAATAATGCCTATTTTCACCACATTTTACTATGTCATTTTCCTGAACCTGATGCTCCATATTCGATGATCTATCATCAGTATAACCTCCTCTGCGCTGTGTTTCATTTCAGATGTTCAGCAAAAAAGGAGGAATTGGTTTGAGGGGCCCAGTGGTAAGATCAGTAGCCATTGGTCATCAGTACACGGCAGCTCCAGTGAAGCAATTCGTCAGTTTGATGCAATTGCACGACAGACTAGAAGTGCGTAAGGTGCCGAAGTTGCACATTCGGTTCTCGCCAGGTGTTGGTTTTACTGATAGTGACCAGAGATGATTGCAACTTCAAGCTGAAGAACAGTTCAAACACCGAATATTACACTGCAATAAAGTTCATTTTGGCGCTAACGTTGCACCGACCTGTGATACCAATCTGACGAGCATTTTACCATCATAATCCGCAAGTTTATACAATGACCATTTCATTACCAGAAAGTTGTTGAGTCTACGAGTGTTGAAGGCAAGGCGTTCAGCACCCTTACTACTCACTGATAAAGGAACCTACCTCGGTATCTATCACACTCAATTTATATCGATGTGCCCTTGTGTCAAACTACCATTTGAAGAAAAATGCCTTCGCTGCCCACCATATGGCAACCTCTGATCATCTTCTGTGTCTCTCAAAATTCATCCCTCCAACTTATTGTCGCTACCAAAAACCGCCTCAAGTCCCTCAAACTTTCCTCGTAAGACCATCTCTCCATAGAAGGCAACATCCTAGAAAATGTCCTCTGCACCCTTTCCAATGCTTTCACATCCATCGTATAATGTGGCGACCAGAAATGCACGCAACTCTACGAGTGTGGCCACACCAGTTAATTTCTGGAGCTGCAAAGTGATAATTTCGCTCTGAAACTGAATGACTCTCCCAAGAAAAACTAACACACCGTACTCCTTGCAAACAAACCTGTCAACGTGGGTGGTAACTTTCCGAGTTTTATATACATGGGCACCGAGATCGCTCTGCACATCTACACTTCCAAGAATATTACAATCAGCCAAGAACTCTTTATTCTTGTTGTTCCTCCGAAGTAAATTATCTCACACTTTTCCACATTAAAATCCATTTGCAACTTCTGAGGTCAGCTCTGCAGATTATCCATGCCCCTCTGGAACCGTCAGCAGATATTGGCACTATTGACAACATCGTCGATCTTAATGTCATCTGCAAATTTACGAATCCATCATTCCATGCCCTAATCCAGGTCATTTATAAAAATGACAAACAACAGCGGACACAAAAAGGAACCTTGTAGTCCACCATCAGTTACTGAACTCCAGGATTATAATTTCCCATGAACTGACACACTCTGTCTTCTTTCAGCGATCCAATTTCAGATCCAAACCGCTAAACCATCCTCAATCCCATGACTCTGTATTTCATGCAACAGCCGACAGTGTCATACTGAAAACCATATCCACCACATCAACCACTTGACTCTCATCCACCTGTTTGCTCGCCTTCTCAAAGACCTCAATGAGGTTTGTGAGGCACAACCTGCTATTCATAAAATTGTACTCACTATCCCGAACCAACTTCTTCTTTTTTGATTATCATAATTCCTATCTCTCATAATCTGTTCCAAAAAGTTAGCTGCAAGAAAGCTAAGGATCACTGTTCTATAATTACCAGCGTAGTCTCTACTCCCCTCCGTGAAGAAGGGGACAATATTTGCTAAACTTGGGTTTTCTAGCACTAATGACATAGACACTGACGCAATAAAGCTTATAGTCAAACGTTCTGCAATCTCCTCCCACGATTCGCAGAGAATCCTCGGATACATCCCATCAAGTCTGGGGGACAAACCTATTTTTAGACTTTCATGAATTGTTAACAACTCCTCTTTATGAATGTCAATTTTGTTTATTCTAATAGGTTGCATCTCAATACTCACTTCGACAACATTGTCTTTTTCATTGTTGATATGATAAAAAGTACATTCAGCGTCTCTGCTATCCTTGGACACCGCTACAACTTCGTACTTCTGTTATTGACAGGCCATAATCATATGCTAGACATTCTTTTATTCTTGATCTATCAATTGAAAGCTTCAGGATTGTTTTTGCCAGACAAAGACTTCTCATGCCTCCTCTTCGCTCGAAATAGCTCTTTCTTTAGGTCCTTCCTGGTTAGCTTTTAATTCCCAAGTGTCCTACCTCAGCCTTCATATCGCATGTTTACATACGCCTCCTTCTCCTTCTTCGCAAGAGATTCAACTTTTTCAGTAAACCCAGTTCCCTGTGTCGACCTCATATTCCCTGCATGACGCACACATACTTACCAATGACATGCAGAAGCTTTTACCTGAATAAGTTCCATATTTCAGGTGTGCACAACACTTGAAATTACTTTCCACAAGCGGTGCATCTTAACTCTTGCCTAATCGCATCATAATGGGCTTTCTCCCTACGATGCCTCATGCTCTGCAATAAATATCTATTCCTATCCATCACGAAATAAACATAACGGAATTGTGGTCATTCTCAACAAAGTGCTCACTTACATCCAAAGAAAAAAGCTGGCTCAGTTCATTTCCCATAAGCAAATCCAATGTGGCTTTGCGTCTTGTTGGCCTGTCTACATGCTGCGTCAGGAAACCCTCCTGCACACATTGGACAAAAACTGACCGATCAGAGTTGCTGAACCGATAACATTTCCAATCAATATTTGGAAAATTAAAGCTCCCCATAACAACTTCCCTGTCACTTTGCAATCATCTTTGCAATCATTTCCTCTATATATCTGGAACATTTTTGTGGTGACCTCTCCATTCCTGATTCTAATCTCAGTCCATTCTACGCTGTGGTTCTGTTCGCCGAGCTAGGAAGTGTTTGTTGCAAACGTTTCGTCCCCTGTCTAGGTTACATCCTCAATGCTTGGGAGCCTCCTGTGAAGCGCTTCTGTGGTGTTTCCTCCGGCATTTCTCGTGGCCTGTCCGTGCCACTTCCGGTTGTCAGTTTCAGCTGTCCGCTGTAGTGGCCGGTATATTGGGTCCAGGTCGATGTGTTTGTTGATGGAGTTTGTGGATGAGTGCCATGCTTCTAGGAATTCCCTGGTTGTTCTTTGTTTGGCTTGCCCTATAATGGTAGTGTTGTCCCAGTCGAATTCATGTTGCTTGTCGTCTGCGTGTGTGGCTACTAGGGATAGCTGGTCGTGTCGTTTCGTGGCTAGTTGATGTTCGTGGATGCGGATCGTTAACTGTCTTCCTGTTTGTCCTATATAGTGTTTTGTGCAGTCCTTGCATGGGATTTTGTACATTACATTAGTTTTGTTCATGCTGGGCCATACATCAGGAGCATACATCAGGAGCATTTCCGAACTGACTGACAGACTACTGCGACCACTAGGACTTATAACAGCACACAAACCAACAGCCACACTCAGACAACAACTCACCAGAACGAAGGACCCGATACACAGCATGAACAAAACTAATGTAGTGCACAAAATCCCATGCAAGGACTGCACAAAACACTTATTAGGACAAATATGACAAAACTACTCACAACCACCTGCAAATTGGAGCTACAATTCAGCTCCCCAGTCTGCGGCTGAATTCGTTCAAACCCTCATGAAGAGCTTTGGCAAATTATCCCCTCAGGGTATTGGTACTCTTCTGGTTCAGCTGAAGACCAACCTGTTTGTAAAGGTTCATCGACTCCAGTATGAGCCCCACCTATCCAGGTATCGGAATCTCTCCCTCCTGCACCATCCTTGCAACAACATTTTCAAATGCGCTCTCCCTGCACTTCACCTCACTACGACCTAGAATGGGCAAAAATTCAGAGAGAACTCTGTTTGTTCCAGATTTAAGATGTCACCCTCGATCCCTGAAATTCTGCCATACATCCACATCACTTTTATTACCAATGTTGTTGGTGCATATGTGGACAATGACTTCGCGTTGCCCACTCTCTCCCTTAAGGATCCTGAAAACACGATGCGAGACATCACAAACCCTGGTAGCTGGGAGACATCACAGCAATCATGAGTCTGCCCTCTATCCACAGAATCTCAATCTGTTCCCATCGATATGGAGTCTCCAATAACAAATGCTCTCCTCCTCTCTCCCCCACCCTTCTGAGAACAAGGGGCAATCTCTGTGCCAAAGACGTATACCCAATGGCTTTCCCCTCGTAAGTCATCCCGCCCAAAGATAACAAATACGGTATGCATGTTACTGAGGGGCACGGCCACAGCAGATGCCTGCACTGTCTGCCTGTTAGCGTTTCGGCTCCCGACTGTATCCCATCTGTTTATTTATTGTACCTGAAGTGTTACTGCCTCCCTATAACTTCGCTCAATTCCACTCAGACTCCAAATGATCTGACATCAAGCTAGAGTTCCCGAATGCAGTTGCTGAGGAGCTGGAGTTGGGTGCACTTCCTGCAGATGTGGATATCTGGGACATTATTGAAGACCCTTACCTCTCACATTCTACAGAAAGAAATTTCAAATGTCCGGCAATCCATTCCTAATATTGTCCACATGCACACACTCATATATATGCGAACATCTATACATGTATATAAAAATGTGTGTGCACTTGCATGTATGCGTGTGCGCATATATATTTAAAAGTTGCAAAAGAAAGTTGATTGAAACGGCATTTATTTATAAAAAAAATGATTTGGTGGAATATTCTGTCGTTGCGAAATACCTCAGTTACTTACAACCAGCAGAAATACTCCCTGAGTAAATATCTATCTCTCAATAGAGATACAGAGGTGACGTTTGAAGGTGTTGACGTTTCTCATATCGCTGATCCTGTGCTGTGTTAAATTCTGGAAAGGATCTTTAGTTCGTTTCATGTTACTTATTTTGTTGCAACTACACACAGGCCATTAAAACAATCCAAAAATTATTAGATTTATCTCATTGGACAATGTTGTCGGCAAAACTGGAACCGAAATGATAAAGGTGTTTAAAATACTGCTTTAAAGATTATAGGATTCAAACAGGAACATTTTTCGAGTCTTGTCACTGGATATTTTGGGGGGAGAGGGTGAGCAGCAAACGGTCTCACTCCCTTCTCTGTGATTGCAGCCAAATGTCCAAGGCAATAGATGAAAAGAAAATGGTGCATTCCATCGACAGGTCATTTCCCACTCACTATTGTATAATTTCGCTTTGATTGTCGCCATCGTTTAAAGGGTTAGGTGAGTGGGGAGATCGGGATTCTGGTGGTAAGCTGAGACATTGCGATAATTAATCCCACACTGTTGGCATCATTTTATATCATAAACCAATTATGCAGCGGACTGAGCTTACCGACTTTCCTTTAATGCTCAGCTAACAGAAACAGCTCAGTTCTTTTACAATTTATGGAAGTTCACGGAGAACAAGCTGCTAAACCTTTCTTCACAACCTGCACTTTCTACACATAGTTGTACTCAGTTGGAGGTGATATGTGGTACATTTCCAATTAAAGTTAACCAATTAGAAATTGTGCACCTAACGCTTACCCGACCCGGCCGACCAGACTCCATGTCTTGGTGAAATTCACTCATTATGTTTCTGCACGCATTTTTACAAATACTTTAGAATCAGCTTCTGACACATTTTCCTGAAAAACAATCATTTTCGATTTCAATTACTGTAGAATGAAAACAAAAGTGCTCCAAACTTTTCCTTATCATTCATCGCTGGTTTTGAAGTTCGAAAGTCTAGTTATAGATCCATCTGAATGAAGGATTTTCCCTCTGCAAATTCACATCATCAGGGAAACTTCCATATGGACGCAACTCAGTTTTACCTGGTTTCACGCCACATGATCTATTCATCTGTTCCCCCATCCCATGAAACCCCGCCTTGTCTTTTCTAATGGTGTTTTGCCCCCGAACTTCGTTGGCTTCCTTTCCATTCTTTTTTGTTTCCCTGTAGACGCTGTCCATTCTTCCTGACGTCTTCTGATTCCAGTCATCGGCATCCATGTCTTTTATCATCTCTTTTATATCCCAGGGAAGTCCATCTTGAGAAAGAATGCTGTTCCAATGCAACACGTGAAAACCCGCTCGAATGGTGTATACTGTCATTACCAGTATAGGGAAGATGGGAGCTAGTTCAGTCACAGGTGAATCGGTTGGTTGTCACACAATGGATCAAGCACTGACTGGGAAATGACTGTTTTTCTTCACTTTTCTCCCCTCTCTGAGCATGTGCTAAAACAACACAGTAAGGTATCATAGAATGCCGACAGTTAAGAAACTGGCCATTTGATGCAACAAATTCACACCGATCCTCCAGGGATTATCCTCACAGAACAATTCCTTCCCCTATTACTCTTCATTTGTTGCTGAATAAGGCACCATACTGACAGTCGACCCATTTGGATTCATGCCATGTCTCAGGCTCTGTGAGGCAGCAGTGCTAACCAGTGAGCCACCTTGTAGCCCTGCAGCAATATTTCACGGCACATGCGAGCGCGTGTAAAATGCGTTTCCTGTCAAAGATGCTCCGCTTTTGTTGTTGTCTTTATCAGGAACAATAATCCTGCTTCCCTGACCAGGCAATGAACCCAAGCCACAGCGGAGATAGTGCTGAATTTTAACCACTAGCTGACATTTAGGACGGCAATTGCATCTTCTCTTAACAGCATAGTTTTTTTCTTTCCTGTGATGAGACGTTTCTTCCAAAATACTATTCGTGACACCGAGATTTTACAGCACAGAATAATACATTATGTCAATCCCATCCATCCATTCTCATTTCCAGCTTCCAGTAGCCCGCAGCCTGACTTCTGAAGTGTTCATCTCAAAGAGACGTTCCCTGCAAAGGTTTACTCTCAAATGAAGAAGCGAATGAGACTGAAGTCAGATACCATTAAATTTGATCATGAGCTGCCGGAGAACTGAACCGCATTTTCAACCAAAGAGGAAATATACAGATACATCTTGTGAGAATGACAAAGGCCTTAGGAGAGGCCAACATTCAGAAAATGGGGAATTGAACTGTTTGCCTCTTCTTTCCTCACTTTGTGCTTTAAAACCCGATTCTGTTTGCATAAGCAAAGAGGTAAATAGGCAGGCGACTGTCCTTCGAGGACTGGCACAGTCGTGAATAATTGGTGCATGCTAATCGTTGAATTCTCCACCTGTTGAGGTAGCCTGGCGAGCTGTGCTCTTCCAGCCTCCTACCTGTTTCATTTGGATTCCAGCAGATTCCTGCCTCTACATAAGGAATGGAAGCATTCAGCCGCTTCGCTGTATGTTATTCTCCCCAACTATTTCACCATTACTTTACTGATTAGACTGTATCACGTTGTTCTTCCGGCTAAACTAGAACATTCTTGGCATCAGATGCTTGTCGTCCTAATGTTCCTCGAAGTAGAAACACAGATGGGGATTTAGAAAGTCAAGCAGATGAGGCCTGGTCCGTGAGGAAAATCACTTCACGATGTTCTCTCAGAAATAATTCCAAGCAACACGGAAAATGCTTCTGTGAATGTTTGTTGCAACAGTTGTAAACAAATTCAGCACGGCCCAAGCGAGATTCGAACACACGACCAATGGTTGATAAGACCAACGCCCTAGCCTCTGAGCTATGGAGCCACGGACCAAAAAATAGCCTTTTTTCTGACTAACAGAAAATGATGAACTTTAGCACAGCAAATTACGTCGTCCGAGGTTCGTGATGCAAGCTTCGTTTTCTGTTTTAAAATACGACTTGAAACCCATTCCTTTGATCACTTGTTTGATATAACACTTTGCCAGCTTCCCAAAATCTCATAATGTGACCGGGATCAAAATTTGTTTAAACTCCCTCCAGAGGAACAGCTTTGAAGTTTCCATTATGTGAAAGGCACGATGTCGTATTGATAGCAATTAATTGCCCTTCATTTCAACAAAGATTACAGCTTTTCTTCTTCTGTTGTTGACTAATTGGTTTCCTATAGCATTGTGCGATTTACTTTGTGAAGAGATTTCACAATTTATGACCTTGGTAGATGAAGTTTAGGCACCAAACGTGGAACAGTTCAAATCGAACATACACCGGAGATTGGAATTGCAGGCTATGCAGGTATCTGAGAGGACGTTTTAAAACAAAATCTTGGGTGTCATGTTCACTGGCTGGGTTGGCGTTTATTGAACAACACTAATTGCTCTTGAGTAGGCTGGAGGAAATGACAGTGATAGACAGAGCGAAGACAGTCAAAAGATTTGCAGAAATGATAAAAACGTTGGAATTTAGCTGCCCGGTAATGGGTGAACAACCCTTGTTGTCAATACTCCCACGTGCAGCAGAGTTGTTGAAAGATCTCAGGACTACATCTTTGGTTGAATAACCCGCAATCCCTGCCCTTCCAGAATGTGGCAGCCCGTGTGGAAAGATAAAGCTGCGAAGGCCTCAGTGCACGTTTGGGAAAATGTGCAGTGGTAAAAATATCATTCAGGTCAGGAACAATGGAACACTGAACAGCACGCAAGTGCACCCTTGAATAGAGGCAGAGGGAGTTAGGCCAGAGCCGAGGGGGAATTTGAGAGGACGGATGGAAGTGTGTTACCACCGTTTAATCCAAACGAATGGATGAGAGTTTGAGCTGCAGAAGAGCGGAGACGTGGAAGAGTTAATGATGTTAATGAGGTGCAAGTAGGCTGACATGGTGACGATGGCGATATGTGGTTGAAAGCACAAAACGCGGTGAAGGATATCACTATGGTTATGACATGACTCGTTCAGACTCAGACAGTTGCGAGTGGGAAGGTTGAGTTAGTGGCGAGGCATTTTCTCCTCGCACATGGTCAATGATGCTTTCCAGCTCATCTCATCCATTTGCCGCAACTCCACTCTCAAAACCCATCCCTCCAACAAGGACAGAGCTCCCTTATCGATCACTTTAAATTCCAGCAACCTCCGCAGACATCATGTCATTCTCCGACAGTTCCACCACCTGTAAATGAACCCCACCAGCTAAGATGTGTTTCCCTCCCCACCCCTATCCGCTTTCTATAAAGGTCATACCCTCTACGACTCCCTTGTCAAGTGCACACCCCTTACCAAACCACCCTCCCCTCCCGCCCCATTCTCATTCCAACACGGGATTTGCAAAACCTCCACCCATACCTCCACTCTGTCGCAGGCCCCAAAGGAGCCTTCCACATCCATTAGAGTTTTACCTGCACTTCCACGCATGTCATTGAATGTATCCATTGCTTCTGATGCAGTCAACCTATATTGCAGAAACAAGATACCTAATTACAGTTCGCTTCAGAAAACACCCCAGGACACCCGTAACAAACAACAACACTGACCAGTGGCCGAACTCTCCCTCCAAATCAGCCAAGTTCATGCAGGTCCTGCGCTTCCATTGCTCTCATGAACTGTCCTATGTATCAATCTTCCTTCCCACCTATCCGCTCCGCACTGTTCTGCGACCAATCAACACTACACCCACCTCCATCCACCTATCACACTCTCAGCTACCTTGCCCCAGCCCCATCCACTCCAATTTGTCTCTCTACCCCCTCGGTTTGCAAGCTTATTTCCTGATAATGGCTCTTGCCCGAAACGTCGATTCTCCGACTCCTTGAATGCTGCCTGCCCTGCTTTGCTTTCCAGCAGCACAGTTTCGACTCGGGAGCGAGGCAGTGGATTTTGATTTCGGGACTGACGACAGAGGCCTCAGCTTTGCCATGATGCAATTGTAAGAAATGTCTGCTCCAACAGAACTGCATGTCAGACAAGGCAGGACAGCGTTTGACCTGGAAGGAACAGGGAGGTGATCGTGTTTATATCCACCTGCAGATCTATTTGTTCTCTGTGGTGGATGCTGTGTGCATGAAAGATTCTGACGAAATTCTGGTCACATTCTAAGTGTCGAAAATCCCTCACCCTCAGACCATCTCTTAGAAAGTATCCAGAGTCTTGTCAAAGTTGCTTTCCCACTCTCATTTTTGGATAGCATCAATTTCGCAGGATATTAGAAGGGGAAGATTTACAAACCAATCTCTCCGCTGTGATCTGATAAAATCGCACATTTTATCACAAATAGAACTTGATCAGATAGAGAACATGAAAGGACAAAAAACCCTCTGGTTACAGTGAGAGATAAATCGTTCTCTTATTGTGTGCGTGGACAATGGTTCTCCCCATCAGCAGAGCTCACAAACCACAAATGCAGTCAGACTAAGGAAAGTCTATGGAAATGTGCGTATTCATTTCCTTGTCTGAGCTGAATTCCCATGGAGGCAAAAATTCAAAGAAAAAGCGATTCACCTGCTCAGAGTGTGGAAAGGGATTCACTCTGTCTCTGACCTGCTGCAGCACCTGCTCGTTCAAAATTAGGAGAAACCATTTCAAAGTCTGGACTGCGGAAAATGCTTTAAAACGTCCAGCACAACGCTCATTCTAATTAGAAACCTTTAATCTCGCCAGACTTTGGAAAATGTTATCAAACCTCTGTGTGCTTCATCTCTGAGAAATATGCTCACATGAATGAGAGACCTTTAAGAATTCTGGAGACGTGACGTCTGATCTACGTGCTCACCCGGGAGGAGAGACATCTTCGTTTCCAAATCGATGGGACCTGCTGTAAAAGTCCGAGTAACCGGATGGCTCATCACCTTTCTCACAATATTAACGTGTCTTTCTAAATGCCCTGACTGCAGGAAGTGCTGCACAAGTTCCTGGAGATGAACGTGTCATCAACGTGTTCACACTGTGGAAAGACATTATTCACTCTAAAAGTTCCAGGGGGCAGTTTATCATTAACGTCTTCACATTGAAGAGAGACCTATCAAATGTATAGTCTGTGGGATGTGCTTAACAGTCTCTGTAGACCTGATGTCCCTTCGACATTTTCACAATGTGAGAGACGTTCCAAGTGTAGTTATTCTAGGAATAGGTTCAAGCGTTTATCTCAACTCTCAGTACACCAGCAAGTTTGCAGTGGGCAGAAAGCATTTACCTGCTCCATGTGAGAAACACAGTTAGCTCACTCATCGACCCTGCTGAGACAAAAGAGGGATCCCACTAAGGGAAAGAATTCACTCACTCGTCGACCCTGCTGAGACAGTGCAGAGATTACATATCTCAACAGCGATTTAACCTTGTTGTTCATCATATTCAGATCTGAAAGCAAAGTTTTGATATTCTGGATAAAAATCAAATAAATCAGCTTTGTATTAAATTCATTGTCAAATGTCATTGGAAGGATAGGTTTACCGAGTACTTGAAGCATCAGCATAGGTTCGCAAGGGGAAATAATGTCTGACAAATATATTAGACATCTGTGAGGAGGTAATGAGCAAGTAAGACGACGTCTACCCTGTAGAGGTGACCAGCTGGAATTTCCAAACGGCTATTGGCGAGGTGCAGTATGACAACCTGCTCAATAATGGGCAACTTCTACTTTAGCGGACGGTGTGTTTGGAGTTTCCACATCCTCTCCGATTCTGCCTCGATTTCCTCCCCAGGCGAAAGATGCGTCGGTGACGTTCTTTGGCCATGGGGAATGCAGAGTTACAGAAATTGGGTAGAGGTGTGAGTTTGGGTGTGATGTCCGTTACAGGATTAAAGGAATCTTCCTGGGCCGAATGGCCTGTTTCCACATTGTAGGTATTATATTAGGACAAGGTTGACCGCAGGGATTAAGGCATTTGTCATATGAATTTCTTTTTTTAAAAAAAGGTCACAATTTCCATATAAACATATGATTTCAGTTGAATCTGTTGAATGATATAAGGAGGGAATGGGCATTCTTAAAGAGGACATCATAAAGGTCAAGCGAGAATGTCAGATCACCTAAGCACGTAAAGTTAAGGATATAATCTAAAGAGATTCCACAAGTACATTAAGAACTAGAGACGAAATAGGACCACTTTAAGATGAAAGAGCTCACTTTTGTTTTTGGAGATGGAGAGATATATAATGTTCACTTTGTGGAGAACGAAATGGACCCTACAACTAAATACTGATGTTTATAAAGTCGTTTCCATTATAAAGGGCAAGTGTTGGAGGACTTCGAAAATATGAAGATGGATATTTCTCTGGGATTTGATCTCATGTATCCCAGAACATTGTGGCAAGTTAGGGAATGAAACTGTTGGGCCTTTCGTAGAAATAATTGTGTAAACTATTATTATGACTGAGGCGCCGAAAAAATGGGGAGTTGCTAATTTTGTGCTTTTGTTAAGAAAGGGTTACATGGAGAATCCTGGGAATGATAGACCTGGATTTCTGACAGTGGTCTTAAGTAAGTTGTTGGATGCAATTATAAACGGTAGGATTTAAATGCATTTGGAGATACAAGGAATAAATTGGAATAACCGGAATGTTTTTGCGCGAGGAAAGTTGTATCTCACAAACATGACTGAGTTTTCGATGGCATAACTAATATGATTGATCAGGACAAAGTGGTAGATATTGCTCACTTGAACTTTAATAAAACCTTTTTCAAGATTCCACATGTTTGCCTGATTCAAAAAGTGAGATCACAGAGAGTTCAAGGTGATATTTCCAATTCGATATAAAATTAGATTAACAGCAGGAGGCTGGGAATAGCCGTGGAAAGTAGCTTTCAGACTGGAGGACTATTACCGATGGTGTCCCACAAGGATCGATGCTGAGCCCACATTCATTTGTTCATTTAAATAAATGATTTAGGTGAGAAGATAAAAAGCATGGTAAGTAATTTGCAAAATTTGTCGGAAAAGGGACAATAAAAAGGTAATGGAAGATTGTGAAGAGATTTTCTCGTCAGGTCAATTCCTCTCTCTGTCCTCGAGATTTAAAAGCGTGGGGGAGTGGGGTTGGGGCGGGACAGTGAAGGGCCATCCGTCCATCGTACAGAGCAGGTTATCAGACGTCCATCTATTCTCGTCCCAGTTTGCAGCATTTGCCCCATAACTTTGAGTGTTCTGACTTTCCAGGGAAAATGTCAATGAGATTCGCTCTGTGAGCTTAAATGACACAGCAATGGTACTGGCGGTTGACTGGGTTGCAACACCTTTGGGGAACGTATTCTCATGTTCACACACAGACGCAAACACGCAGGCACATTCCCCGACAGTGACAGAGTCCTCATCATTATACGCACTCCATGCGCTTTAAGTCCGCAGGTTTCTCTCGTGAAAGGCGGCTTTAAGTGGAATACAAGGCACTTCTCCAAAAAATGTGAACCGTTGCTGTGAGCTGCGATATGAAGTGGATACTGAGCTGAAATAGTCCCACACGCTTCGCATGTGTAACTTTCAGTAACACAAATCCCACCAAATCAAGGCATCTTGCTCCTGGGATCTGACAGGAGAGCGCCCAGAAAACATTCCTCACTAAAACTACTGACACAAGGCAAACTCTAGACACTTTCACGTCTCGTCTCTTTCTGTTTCTGTCCCTGTCACACCTCCAGATTCCTCTTCATGTCTAGTCCCGAGATCAATGAGCTGTTTGATACAAATACAGACACATTGAGAAAGTGATCTTTATTTCAAAAGCAGAATCAGGGAATGCAAGCTGCGAGAGCTTGCTCACGGCAGGGCAATAAGGCACCACGGTTTCATGTCCTGATTATCGTATAGACTGATTCCACCAATAGGCACCATACCAGATATTACCAATTAAAATCTTCCAATGAATACCGTGACTGACAGAAAGTAACTTCGATCCCTTCCTGGCCGAGGGGCACTTTGCAAACAATGTCCTGTTCCTTCACAAACTGAGTTTTCTCAGCTGGCCATGGATGTGTCGAGCACAGAAAATGCCTTTTGGCCCACTGAGTCTGCACATTCCAATACAATCCCCTAAACCGTTCTTACCTCATTTGGCAGCACTTTGCTCAAAGGCTCAAACGAATTCAGCACTGTAAGTGTTCGACTATATGGGTCTTTCATGCTTTGGAGGTTTCTGCCTTTTCAATCATGACAGGCGGTTGGTTGCAGTTTCCCAAGCTTCCTTATCTGGTTTATATGCATTTTACTTCATCCTGCGATTTGAATTTCAAACATAAAAGCAGAGAACAAACACACTTCTAGTTCACTCTCGACTCTCAATCACAGTCAGCAAAATGCTTAACTGCATGAGGAACTCACAGTGGAATTTACGCCCATCGCCTCAATCATTTGGCCACACCTGCAGAAGTACGCTACTAAACTGGTTTCAAGTTCTCCCTCCCTGTGGATCTGAGGGACCGGCAATCATTGTTAGGTTTGTTTGAATTGAATCATCACAGCTTCCACAGGGTAAAATGTCAGGATATGTTTGGTCTGTGTCATCAATCTCGATATTTCAAATTATCATTCATTTCGAAGCAAAGACAGAGATTGCAGGAGAAACTAAGCATGTCTGGCAGTATCTGGAGATAGAGAAACAGAGACAACCATTCAGAGCTTCTTCAGGGGTTTCTCAGAACTCTGTTTTTCTCACAGGGTCTCCCATTCCTGCCGAGTTCCTTGAGCAGTTTTTGTTTTTGTCAGAGTTTCCCAGCATCCGCAACACTTTACTCGCCATTAAACAATAAAGAAACACATTTGTCGTTCCTCACTGGATAGGTTTTCCGATCGGGAGCATATTCCCGAACCTACTAAAAACACGAAACTGCACAGCAAAGGATTCGGATGGATAAGAACAGCGACCGCTCCATGCGTGGGAACACCTTATCGGTTAACAGCCGAACGAGAGAATTAATTGCTCCACAGAGACTGGGGAGTTCCTTGTAGCAAGCCCCTTGCAGGATCTCATAAAGAAGACTGTTAGCGAATTCAAGAATTCGCCTGCACTTCGTAGAATGACAGTTACCCTCGATTGGTTTGACGTTTCCAAAATGAATCCTGGGGCATTCGTTGTGGAAAATGGGAACAGTCTGATCCCACGCCTTGCCGACACAGTCATGTCACCGGGAACCAGCTCTCCTAAAACCGGGACAAACTCCCTTCATGCCTCATGACGAACATATGTGGGCGGCACGGTGGCACAGTGCTTGGCACTGTTGCCTCACAGCGCCAGAGACCCGGGTTCAATTCCCGCCTCAGGCGACTGACTGTGTGGAGTTTGCACGTTCTCCCCGTGTCTGCGTGGTTTTCCTCTGGGTGCTCCGGTTTCCTCCCACAGTCACAAAGATGTGCAGGGTCAGGTGAATTTGCCATACTAAATTGCCCGTAGTGTTCGGTAAGGGGTAAATGTAGGGGTATGGGTGGGTTCGCTTCGGCGGGTCGGTGTGGACTTGTTGTGCCGAAGGGCCTGTTTCCACACTGTAATGTCATCTGTAATATTCCTGACCACGGTATAAACCCCGGAACTGTGCAGCTGAAGAAAAAAGGATTGTGTGATTGTCACTCCCTTCCTGGGTCGAGGGAGAACAGCACCTGTTAGTGAAGAGCCGAACGCACTGACTAACATCGCCACAGAGACTGATGAGCCAACGGCGTCAATGATCTCCGAATGCAAGCTTTAGTCTGCTCCTCCCCCATGGAAAATAGTCCGTAATTAGCTTTACCTTTCGAAAATAAATCCTTGGAAATTCATTCTGAAGACATGGGAGTAGTCTGCTCCCACAGTCTAAAGACACAACCATGACACCAGGAACCAGTTCTCCTCCAAGCGGGACCGTGTCTCTTCAATCTTTCAGTGTCTTGTCTGTGACCGTGTTTTCTCATTGTCCTGGAGCTGAAATGAGATTTGACGTCCTGACGTGCAGGAACGAGGATCTTTTCAATGTCACAGATTAGTTCATGTCCGGAGGGTATCAGAGCCAAAGCACTGGCCTCCGCAAGCACTAAAACATTTCTAACCTGTCTCTGCTCAGTCGAATAGTTCATCATTCATTCACCTCTGGATCCGCTTCCAAGGAATATATTAAGATCCAAAAAACTCGAGACTAGGATTTCTGCTTTGCTTCTTGACAGTTTCCCCATCTGCGAATTGGCACAATTTTCCAAGAATATCTTCACAACCCTCTGCTTTGCATTATAAATAAATCTCACTTTTTGGAGAGATTCCAGACTCTGGAAATATTTTGTTTGGAGCAAAGAAGTTTAATGGGAGATTTCTTGGGAATGTGTACAATGATGTTGGCGAAAGCGGTGTGGATGGGCGTGTTGATGGTCAGGAGGAACTGCTGCCCCTGTCCAGGGCAACTGACCAAAGGACGAGGAGTGAAGACGTTTATGGAAAACACAACTTGTATCAAATAAACTCAGTGAAACCTACTTATACACCATGTGTTTGTTATTATCTGTGGATAGAGGAACAGACCTATCGTTCTGAGTCAGATCTGTCTCTCGTTCAGAACACAAGTTTCCTGCATGTCAACAATTGAGCAGACCTGAGAAAATACCGAGTTGTTGAGACGGGTTTTCTGGAGTTGCAGTGGGCGGCACGGTGGCACAGTGGTTAGCACTGTTGCCTCACTGCGGGTCGGTGTGGACTTGTTGGGCCGAAGGGCCTGTTTCCACACTGTAATGTAATCTAATCTAATCTAAAAAACTCATCCAACAGGAAATCATTTAAAATCAACAGTGAGGGGAACATGTTCTGTGTTGAAGAGAGATAGAGTAGATGGGAAGGTAGGTTAGGTGGGCTTGGATCGGCGTAACATCGAGGGCCAAAGGGCCTGTACTGCGTTGTATTTTTCTATGTTCTATGTTCTATGATCCATTTCCATGAGCAGAGAGATTAACAAAACGGCAATGGTCGAGTAACAAAGGTGCTCTTGTATTTTTTACAGCGCCTTTCAGCACCACTTCAGTCACAGGCACTGAAGTAACTTTGAAGTAGATGTGTCATTGTCAAAACTAAAGTGCTAATCAGGGCAGTTTGTACAACCAGAGGTCAACAAAGAGCACTCAGAACTGGCCCTAGAGACGCCAGTGAGATTATGCTTAACTTTAAGCGTTTGTTCCTCTCTGGTTTCTATCCAGAATAGTACAGGACGGGAGGTTCTGATCTCAGGGAAAGGTGTTACCCACTAAGACACAGATGAGGAGGATGTTCTCACGTTCAGAGGGTAGCAAGTATGTAGAAGTATTTACGGCAGATGTCTGGCAAGTCTCAGTATATTTAAGCCTTCAATTATCTCTCTATTAATAGCATGGAGCAAGTGGCAGAGTCAAATGTGCACAAATTTGCTGACAAATCACACATATTATGTTGAGAACGTGGCATTTCGCACAGGCATGTAGATAGGTTGAATGAATGGGGAATAACTTGTCAGATGCAGTTTTATGTCGGCATTATGAGGTCATGCACTTTGGTCGGAGAAGTCAAAAGGAAGAACACTATTAAAACCGAGAGAAAGTCGAAGAAACGTGTGAGCCAGAGGAATCTCATGCCTGACACAAACATGTTTAGTATCATATTCTTTCCCTAACAAAAAGGATGTCTTCCTTTCCGAATGCTCACAATGAAAGAGATCGTTTCCAAGGAAAGTAAAAAAACCCTGAAACAAATAGCCTAATTGAAAACAAAGGAAAGAATTGAGTCGTTCCAATGGACAACGTTGATGCTTATGGCTCTCTAAAATTTGTTTATAATGGAGCTGGAAGTGGGAATTGGGGGAGCTGGGGAGTGAAAGTCAGGTAACCCATGATTACTGTCATCCTTCGTCTGTTTTCCTCATTTTTTGTATGTTTTATTTCGCATTATGGTTACTGTGAGTGCGCTTGTAAACCACACCGCTGGTGATTTGTTTCCCAGACAGTTCTTCAACACGACTCGTAAGAATTCAACATTCTTTTCTCCTGAATCTAGGTAATCTCTAAACACTGTGCAAATATCACCAGAACCTCGACATTTTCCACGCCTGTCTGCCTTCTTGCAATACCAATTGATTCATCACTGTGCTCCTGTTGCACAAATCAAGAACGACCCAAACCGCATCAATTGCATCGAGGCTGCGAACGCAGATAACTGCAGCCGCTCCCCAGAGTACTGGCAACTGTGTGATCACAGAAACACACATTGAACAACCAGGAAACTCAAAATAATTACAGTGCCAGAGGCCGTGCCAGGAATGGCACCTGAGAAACAACAGAAACACTCTTTTGAGCTACGGACCTGGTTATATTTCTCAATCAGCAATCGAAGTTTACATTGGTTATATCAACTGATCCCTCACTCAAGGAACCAACAACTGCTGCAAACGGAGGAGAAAATGAGGACTTTAGATACTGGACATCAGAGTCTAGAGTGCGGTGCTGAAAAACACAGCAGTTCAGGCAGCATCTGAGGAGCAGGAGAATTGATGTTTTGGGCATGTGCCTGATGACTTGCTCATGCCAGAAACGTCCATTCTCCTGCTTCTTGGATGCTGCCTAACCTGCTGTACATTTCCAGCAACACCGTCTCCATTGCTGCAGACTGTCATACAATCCAAGCTTCCAGCCGCAGAATCAGCAACACTCAGTGTAATGAGTCAACCTATTGAGGATACCTGGCAGTGGTGTTTAGTGTCAAGTAGATCTTCATGAATGCGTGTCGTGAATTGTCTGTCCTGTATAATGTTCCCTGCTCTCACTACGTGCAACATTGTTTGACGATATTTGTATTGTACATGATGGGTATTGGGTCCAATGTTCTGGTGAGTTGTTGTCTAAATGTGGCTTTCGGTTTATATTCTCTAATAAATCCGAGTAGTCAAAGGCTGTCCGTTCCGAGACATTTTTCATTGATGTGTTGGTTCTTGGCATGCCCTCCTAACGTTGTTTGTCTGCAAGGAATTTGCGGGAATATCTATTGTTGCAAAGCATTTCTGGAGTATCCAGTAAACACCACAATCAGTTGTACAGAGTGGCAATGCACAGACATGACGAGGTCAACAAATTCGACCAGAACAACACAACAATAATTGGACAATAGTGGGCAACCAGAGATTTTCTAGAATGACGAGACTCATCCAATGACTCCATCAAAGAACATGTTGACCTGGACATAACATACCGGGACCTGCAATGAACGACAAGAAGCAGCAACTGAAAGCAGTGGGAAGGAAATCACACCAATTCGAAACGCTACAGGACAGCAGAGCTTCATAAGAGTCTCATTAGCCTTGAGGATGTCTCCGAGAAAGGGCAGGAAACAGCTGCAAACCAACTTCCCAACACTATCGAACATCCACACACCATCTGCAAACTTCACTGGAACTGCAAATCTTTACACAAACCTTGAAACCCTGAAACAGTCAGGGCCGTCCCAGCGGGAAAATGAACCCTTGCATCCCACATGACAGCTGAGGATACGAAACGCCATACTCCAGTGGACATCAGAGCGGACTGCTCTTGCAAGCTACTTGTGCGTGCTCTTGTCAAAATAACTGCTTGGTTATCCTCACCCAATTTTTCATCGTTTGACATTGTGTGCGTTTAACATTAAAAACTTACATCTGAATATCTCTGAATTTTCTGAGAATTTCTGCCGTTCCAACACTCAGAGACAGTGAGTTCCAGATTCCAACCACTCGTTGTCTGATAACGTTTTTTATGTGCAGCTACCCAAACCTTTTTACTCTTATCTTAAATCTATGGCTCCATGGTGATTGATCCCTCCATCAAATGTTTCGTTAAGTGTACATAATCCATACTGCTCATCATTTCGTACATCTCAACACTGTCTCATCTCAATTTCCCCTTCTTTCAGAAAAACAACGCCAGTCCGTCTAAACTCTTTAATAGTTGAAGTTCTTCAATCCAGATACTATATTGGCAAATCACTTCTGCATCGTTTCCACAGTTGTCATATCACTGCTATAATGTGAATTGCAAAATTATACACAATACTCTAGCGAGAGACAAATGATGACTTGAAATAAATGTGGGGAGATCACAGACATTGGTCTTTTCCAATAAAGTCATTCCCTCGATACTGTTCTGTGCCCTTTTCATGAACCCAATGCTCCAATGATCTCTGATCCATGCCAATAAAACACTATACGTGAGGATTCAAAACCCAACCACATTGTCTGATAGCATTAAGTGGCTGAATGGTCCTGACGGTGATATTGGGTGACGTTCACCTAACAAGAGTGACAGCTACAGCACAGACTTAACGGTGTTAATGTAAAAGTGAATGTTAATTTTTCCAATGGCCCAGTGACATGGGAGGAGGGATGGAAAGGGGGAATAGTGATTATTAAAGGGAGAAAAATCTCCGAGATTGGGTGCTGAGAGTAGCGGCTTGAAGCATTAAAACCAACACCTGAGTGAGTATTTTCAACTTAAAATTGATTGTGTCCTTTCTGCGTTTGTTTTGCACAGGTTATGTGGAGTAACATGGAACAAATGCTCATTACTGATACTCGGATTTGAATGGAGGTTGCTTGACCACAACGCAGAGGACGAACCACTATTCGATTACATGAAAAAGCACAATACAAAAAGCTTTTAATGCAATGGCAGAGATAGTCGAGGAACCGCATCACATGCACAACAGGAAAGCCCACTGAGACCGGATTGAATCGTCACCTTCGATGTCCCCAGTGGCTGTGGAGATTCCATCATTGAGAATGTTGAAGATTGAATTCGATAGATTTCAATAAAAGATTAAATGTACAGGCGAGAGTTCACAAATATTGTTGAAATATCGGTTTCATTAAACATGAAGTTTCACATCGTAACTTTACCCGTGCCGTGAGACAAGGAAGAAACTATTATTGCACACTCACATCACACCGGTTCCCAGGTCTGGACTCAGTGAAACTGTGTACGCAGTGGCGAAGATCCGATTGGAAATTGAGAGTGGAATGACCGAGTGGATATCTACTTTGCCTGCCAGTGACAAACTCCATGAGCATGCAGTCCTACTGTGAAGGGAGAGAGGCGCGTGAAACGCCGAGGCTGGGAGCTCCAAACTCGCTCGGTGAAACTTCTGTTGATATGGCGCAGAGGGCATTGGGTCGTGGGAAAAGATCCTGAGCTATTTTAATCTGAATTGAAATGATTTGATTAGATTCCCTGCAGGATGAAAACAGGCCCTTCGGACCAACATGTTCACTACAACCCTCCGAAGATCAACCCACCCCAACTCTATGTTTAACCCTGCCTAATGCACCAAACATTATGGACAATTTAGCATGACCAATTCACGTGATGTGCATATCTTTTAGATTGTGGGAGGTACCGGAGTACACAAAGAAAACACATACAGACACAGGGAGAACGTGTAAACTCCACACAGACAGTCGCCCAAGGCTGGAATCGGACCTGGGACCCGGGTGCTGTGAGGCAGCCATGTGAACCAATGAGCCAACGTGCCACACATTTGCTCACTGAATTGGCGCCCGCAGCCCTCTACAGCAACTATCTCCAAAGAATCACCACTCTCTGACTGAAGATACTCCTCCACGTCTCATTTCCAAATTGTTATCGCTTCACTTTGTCTCTGTGCCCTCGGGTTCTAGTGTGTCATAGTGGGTGAAACATTTTTGCCACATTGGCTCTGCACAGGCCTCTCAGCACTCTGTAAATTTCAAATAAACTGAGTCATTGACTCAGACATCATTGAAACAGACCGCTGTTCCAAACAGTCCATGCTACCATTAACCGAAACTAACGTAGTACCAACTACATGTATTGGGCCCATACCTCTCTTAACATGTCCTATTCATGCACTTATCTCAGTGTCTTTTAAATGTTGTAACTTTATCCACATTCCTACTTCCTCTTGAACTTTGCACAGGAAACATACCGTGTAAAGTAAAACAAAGTGAACCTCGTGTCCTTTTTTCACTTTTGTCCTCACACCTTAAAAATACGCCCACTAGTCCTGAAATACCCCAAAGAAGGAAAGCACCGTTGCAATTGAGCTAATCTGTACCCATTAGGATTTTTAAAAAAACCATTTATACGGTAAACGTCAACCTCCTGTGCACCTTTGAAAGAAGTTCCAGCCAATCCAGCCTCCCCTTACAGCTCAATCCATTCATTCCTAGCAACATACTGGTAAATCTCTTCTTAACTCTGTCCAGCTTAATATTCTTCTTTATCTGACTTGGAAACCAGAACATAGACACAATACTACAGAAGATGCCACGCCAACATCCTGTACAACCTCAGGATAACGTCCCAACTTCAACACTGAGCAACGCATGAAAGCGTTCTAACAGCATTTTAACGAAGCTGACGATATGTGACACGACTTCCAAAGTTCATTCCGTGACCTATTGACATGTCTATTGCGCAGGACTATTCAAAGCAGTACTTGTAATTGTACCAGTTATCCCTTTATAACTCAAACTGCAGTACGTTACATTTGTTCAAGATCATTTCTCTTTACCATTCATTTAATCATATACCCGAATGATCAATGTCTCTTTTAATCTTCTATAACCTCAGATAACCTTCTTCTCTGTCGACTGTACCACCATGGAGAGTTGTAGCGTCCCTCAGCACAGAAACAGGTCGTTTGGTGCAAACTGGTACACACTGATCATAATGCCGGTCCACATTAACCGCATTTCTCTGCACTTGGACCATATCATTCTAATCCTTTGCTATCCATGTATTTGTCCAAAAGTCTTTTTAAATGTTCTTCGTGTACACACAAAGACCTATGCTGTCATCTCGTGAAATGCATGTCGCTCATGTTAGTGTCAACCACAAACTGATGATACCTGCCTTCCATACTGTCATCTAAAACATTTACATCACTCACAAACAAAGGAGCCATCACTGATCCCTGTGGAACACTGCTGGTCACAAGCCTGCAGTCTGATAAACAACACACCAAAATCTCACCCTTTCTCTTGTTGTTAATTGAATTTTGTATCCAATTTGCAAACTCACTGTGAACCACATCTGATCTAACTTTACTCGTTAGTCTTCCATGTTGAATCTAGTTAAACGCTTTCCTGAAGCCTAAGTAAGCAAAATTTTTGTTCTTGCCTCATCACTCCTCTTGCGTACTTGATCAAAACTCTCACAAATTTGTGAGATCCAGTTTCCACCTCACTAAACCATGCTGATGATCCCCTATTTTTCCTGGACTCTGAAAATGCTATCTTCCAAAACCACCTCAAAAAATTGCGAACCATCAATTTCAAACTCACAAGCCTGGAGATTCCAGTCTTTTCCCTGTATCCATTCTTCAACAAGGTTCGTCAATGTCCAGTCATTTTAAATCACACCCATATTTAGAGATGACACAATTATTTCAGCAAGGAGTCTTGCAATTTCCGCGCTTATCTCCCATAATGCTCTGGGATTCAGTACAAACACAGGGTAAACCTCGATGCTAATTGAAACCAGCAACACAGAACAACATTTACCCCGTGGTGTAATCTGTCAAAATTCGATAGTCAAAACGTTTCGCAAAGGTCACGATTTAAAGGGAAAATATCAACTTTTTTCTTTATGTCTAACAGAGAATGAAAACTAACAACTATTTACAACTAGTTTCTCTTAAACCCATCTTTTACCTTCCACTCCGCAATAACATTCCAATTCTAAAAGATTCCAATAATGATTTAAAAAGTAATCATGGTTCAAAACTACTCAGCCTTTTCAAGTCTCATTTTGTGGATTTTTCTGGCAAGATTCTCTCCAGGTTTTCCTCGATGTTCTGCCATGCAAACACATTTCCAGGAAGGTACATTTGTAGGATCTCTTGAGCTGGACGTCTCTGACGCAGTCCTAGCTGTTGAAAATGTCCTGATTTATACCCCAAAACATCGGATTATTTCATTGGCTTTAATATTATCAAAACGTGAAGTTCACACCTGATTTTGATTTCGGATCTTGATTCATAATTTAAGCTGATGGCAATCCAGCTCTGCTGGCTGTTTCGAACAAATGCCACATTGTTCCCTTGGTCAGAACAGGTTGTTCTGTGTCCTTGCAAGCTTTTCAACTCTTTTTTTTTCACACACGTTCATAACAATACACCAGTCCAGGGTCTGGAGTTTTATACGCCTTTTACATTTTCTGAGAAGTCCAGCAATTATTTTCCTGTAATATGAAATGTTTATCAGTATGTATTTCCATGATTTCTGTAGCCTCCTTAAGTATAACATATCCTTGGCGAACAAACTTCCCAAACTGAGCTGTTCCACCTTGCTTGAATCCCTCTAAACACTTTCTCTTCGTCTAAACGTCCAAATGTCTTATAAAATAATGTAGCAGTACCTCTACGTACCAGTTGCTCTAGCAGTTGATTCCATGTGCAAGCCATCCTCTGTGTGAAAAGGATGTCTTGTCATTCGGTGTAAATCTTATGAGGGCTGGACTCCAGGATCCAAGGGAAAACGAACTTTGCTGTTCGCCTTATCGAGAGCACTCTTGATTTTATGAATCTCTATAAAGTCATCTTCGACCTCCGATGTTGCAGTACGACAAAGCAAAGCCTGCTCGTTATATTAAAAATCCAGTCCTGAGAACATGTAGACTCTTTGTTGCATGAGGCCAGACAGAGTCGAATGCAATCCAGCCGCTAGAAACATCACCGAATCTCAAATTATTGATGCTTGGTCAAATAGTTTCGGAAAAGGTATCGTCCTCTTCACATGTGGAGAGTGAACATTTGGTCTCGCTGTCTCCACAATAAAAAATGACGTGAAAAATTCGTTTGATGCCTCTTCCATCTGCTGAGCTCAAAAGCAATGTCCACCTCCTTGATCTTTCAGGTAATATTTCTCGCGTTGTTCTCTTGCCAGATATGTACTTGTAGACCCTCTTTGGATTATCTTCAGCCCCGGCAGATTAAATTATTTCATATCCCCTCTTTCCTTCCTGGTCTGCACTTTATTGAAGTCCCTACAAGAAATTCACTTGAACCCTGTTGTCTGTCTGATATAGGATACTCTTTCGTTTTGATTTGTTCCTCAACACCTTTATTCAACAATGGTCACGTCTTGTGAGTGTCCAGCCTGACAAATTCAGCTCAGTTGACAGCATATCTGCCACTGGGAAAATGTTAATCTATGATTAAAGTTGGAATAACAGAACATTAGAAATGCATGATAGTATAAAATGGATTCCGCATAGCTTTGTGCAGACGAAATCAGACCTAACCTACAAGTATTTTCAGATCGTAACAAGCACAATACATAAAGGGGAATGCAGTAAATGGAATATATCTGAATTTCTAAAAATATTCTGAACGGTGTTTTATACGATAGCACTTCACAAGCATAGAAGCATAAACCAACAATTTGGGGGTATGTATTAGTCGAGGATTGGGGAATGAATGGAGAGGCGAGGTAATGAGGGCATTTTCATGATAGTAAATTGTAACTTGCAGATTCCCGGAGCCAACAATATTGGTGCCACAGCTGTTGACAACATGTACTAATCACCTGTACAACATAAGTTAATGTACTGTTGCTCAGTTTGGAGATGACACAAAATAGATATGGATGCAAGTAATGAGAGCGGCACAGCAACGTTGTGGATGGACAGAATCAGGATGAACAAGTGGACAAAAACGTATCAGCATAAAACATGCAAAAAAAGAGGTTTATGCGTTTTGGCAGATATAAATATTAAGTGGGGAAATACACAGCACAAAGCATCAGCATATAGAGCATTTCGCTTCCTTGTACATGAAATATGAAAAGTTAGCATCCAGTTTCAGCAGGTAATCGGGAAGTCAAATAATTTTGTTTCACTTTATTTAAACGGAATGGGAACATATGTTTTTTTCAAAATACACATGGCATTAGTCAGATCAGAGCTGGATTAAAGTGAACAAATTTAGTACCCCTATTTTAGGAATAGCAGTTTAGGGAAATTTAACACAAATCATCCTGGATATGGGAGGATATTCTCGGGAGATGAAACTGAGAATATTGCCCCTGTACTCATTGGAGTGTAGAATAATGTAACAAGACTTTACTGAGATACATTAGATTATGAGGGACATGATAGGATAACTTAGGAGAGAATGATTCGCCTTGTCTGAGAATCGAAGACCAGAGAACATAGTCTCAGAGTAAGTAGTAACCTATTTAAGAAAGATACAGAGGAATTTCTTTCTCTTCGAGCCGACTGAATATGTGAAAGTATTTACTGCAGGACGCTCTAGAAATTGGTAGCTCAGTGTATCCAAGATTACATTGAGATTAGGGAGGGTGATAAAAAAGGAAGGGGTGTGGCGTTGCTAATTAGAAGTGGTATAATGGCTGCAGAAAGGCAGTTCGAGGGGGATCTGCCTTTGGAGGTAGTATGGGCTGAAGTCAGAAATAGGAAAGGAACAGTCACCTTTTTTTTTAAGATAACATTACAGTGTGGAAACAGGCCCTTCGGCCCATCAAGTCCACACCGATCCGCAACCCACCCATACCCCTATATTTACCCCTTACTTAACACTACGGACAATTTAGCATGGCCAATTCACCTGACTGGCACATCTTTGGACTGTGGGAGGAAACCGGAGCACCCGGATGAAACCCACGCAGACACGGGGAGAACGTGCAAACTCCACACAGTCAGTCGCCTGAGGCGGGAATTGAACCCGGGTCTCCAGCGTTGTGAGGCAGCAGTGCTAACCACCGTGCCGCCCACCTTGTTGGGTGTTTACTATAGGCCCGCCAATAGCAGCAGAGATGTGGAGAAACAGATAGGGAAACAGATTTTAGAAAAGTACAGAAGCCACAGGTTAGTTGTCTTGGGCGATTTCAACTTCCCAAATATTGAGTGGAAGCTCTTTAGATCAAGTAGATTGGATGGGCCGGTGTTTGTACAGTGCATCCAGGAAGCTTTTCTAACTCAGTGTGTACATTGTCGGACCAGAGGGGAGGCCATATTAGATTTGGTACTCGATAACGAACCGGGGCAAGTGATGGGCTTGTTCGTGGGTGAGCAATTTGGTGATGGTGACCACGATTATGTGACTTTCACATTGGTTGTGGAGAGAGATAGGTGCATGCAACAGCGTGGGTTTTACAATTAGGGGAAGGGTAAATACGATGCTGTAAGACAGGATCTGAGGAGCATAAGTTGGGAGCTTAGGCTGTCAGTGAAGGATGTCGTGGAAATGTGGAACTTTTTCAAGGAACAGATACGACGTGTCCTTGATATGTATGTATCTGTCAGTCAGGAAAGAGATGGTCGTGTGAGGGAACCTTGGTTGACGAGGGAGGTTGAATGTCTTGTAAAGAGGAAGAAAGGGGCTTACATAAGGTTGAGGAAACAAGGTTCAGACAGACCATTAGAGGGATACAGGATTTCCAGAAGGGAGCTGAAGAAGGGATTAGGAGAGCTAAGAGAGGGCATGAAAAATCTTTGGCGGATAGGATCAAGGATAAGACCAAGGCATTTTATGCGTATGTGAGAAACATGAGAATGACGAGAACGAGGGTAGATCCGATCAAGGACAGTAGTGGGAGACTGTGTATTGAGTCGGAAGAGATAGGAGAGGTCATGAATGAGTACTTTTCTTCAGTATTTACAAACGAGATGGACCGTATTGTTGAAGAGGAGAGTGTGAAACGAACTGGTAAGCTAGAGGAGATACTTGTTAGGAAGGAAGATGTGTTGGACATTTTGAATAACTTGAGGATAAACAAGTCCCCGGCCTGACGGGATATATCCTAGGATTATGTGGGAAGCAAGAGAGGAAATTGCAGAGCCGTTGGCAATGATCTTTTCGTCTTCACTGTCAACAGGGGTGGTACCAGTGGACTGGAGAGTGGCGAATGTTGTGCCCCTGTTCAAAAAAGGGAATAGGGATAACCCCGGGAATTACAGGCCAGTTACTCTTACTTCGGTCGTAGGCAAAGTAATGGAAAGGGTACTGAGGGATAGGATTTATGAGTATCTGGAAAGTCAGTGCTTGATTAGGGACAGCCAGCATGGATTTGTGAAGGGTCGGTCTTGCCTTACAAGTCTTATTGAATTGTTTGAGGAGGTGGCTAAGCATGTGGATGAGGGTAGAGCAGTGGATATAGTATACATGGATTTTCGTAAGGCATTTGATAAGGTTCCCCATTTTAGGCGTATGCGGAAAGTCAGGAGGCATGGGATAGAGGCAAATTTGGACAGTTGGATAGAAAACTGGCTAAACGGTCGAAGTCAGAGAGTGGTGGTAGATGGTAAATATTCAGCCTGGAGCCTAGTTACAAGTGGAATTCCGCAGGGACCAGTTCTGGGTCCTCTGCTGTTTGTAAGTTTTATTACTGATTTGAAAGAGGGAGTCGAAGGGTGGATCAGTAAATTTGCAGATAATACGAAGATTGCTGGAGTTGTGGATAGTGAGGAGGGCAGTTGTCGGCTGCAAAGGGACTAAGATATGATGCAGAGCTGGGCTGAGGAGTGGCAGATGGAGTTCAACCCTGCCAAGTGTAAGATTGTCCTCTTTGGAAGGACAAATAAGAATGCGGAATACAGGGTTAACGGTAGGGTTCTTAGTAAGGTGGAGGAACAGAGGGATCTTGGGGTCTATGTTTATAGATCTTTGAAAGTTGCCACTCAGGTGGATAGAGCTTGTTAGAAGGCCTATGGTGTATTAGCGTTCATTAGCAGAGGGATTAAATTCAAGAGTCGTGAAGTGATGTTACAGCTGTACAGGACTTTGGCTAGGCCACATTTGGAGTACTGTGTGCAGTTCTGGTCGCCTAACTTTAGGAAAGATGTGGAAGCTTTGGAGAGGGTGCAGAGAAGATTTACCAGGATGTTGCCTGGAATGGAGAATAGGCCGTACGAGGATAGGTTGAGAGTGCTAGGCCTCTTCTCATTGGAACGGAGAAGGATGAGGGGTGACTTGATAGAGGTTTATAAGATGATCAGAGGAATAGATAGAGTAGACAGTCAGAGATTTTTTCCCCGGGTACAACAGAGTATAACAAGGGGACATAAATTTAAGGTGACGGGTGGAAGGTATAGGGGAGATGCCAGGGGTAGGTTTTTTACCCAGAGAGTTGTGGGGGCATGGAATGCGCTGCCTGTGGGAGTGGCAGAGTCAGAATCATTGGCGAACTTTAAGTGGCAATTGGATAGGTACATGGGTGGGTGCTTAAGCCCGGACAAATGTTCGGCACAACATCGTGGGCCGAAGGGCCTGTTCTGTGCTGTATTGTTCTATGATCTATGTTCTATCTAACAATTCACGAATGAAAAATAATTAGAAATTTAATTTGATCAAAGGTCATTCCAATATTTAGATGAATTTCATTTTTTAAATAACAAATGTAGGTAATTAGCTGACTAACGAATAATTGGAAGTGACATATGTTTACTTTACAGATGAAGAAAGCGACTTGTTTTCTCTCCTTGTAACACAGCAGAATAACAATGTGAATGTCCGAAATGTTTGAATCAAGCTCTTTCGAACAAAAAACTGATCACTTACGATCACTTAGCCTTTTCACCTTTAAGGCCACAACATTATCAAATATTTTCCAGGAATTTAGAAACAGCAGAACTAGTTAATTTCTTGTCTTGGGAACCCGAAGAGAATAAACAGTAGATACTGTGAATAAGTCATTGAATACGAACAATCAACTGAAGACAACATTCCTTCTTTTTAAAAATGTTCAATTTTCAGAAATTCAAAATTTATTGTCATTGTTGAATGAAACAATAAAGGGATGCTGATGCTTTGTCATTGGATTTTGTTGCATGAAAAATCCTTAAGTCTTATTGTGATTACAAACACAACAAGTGTTAGCATTGAAGTGAAATATATTTACATTAATACAACTATGTTTCAACAGGTAAAATAAAAATTGGTTGTTACAATGATTGAGAGATGGTACACTGCAATGCATATGAAGAGTTAACATGATTCAATATTTCAAAAGCACTTTGCTGTGATGTCGATTTGATGCTTATTAAGATCAGTAAACTAAGGAATAAAACATAGTAGCTAGCTGTACGTATTAAAGAAAAAATGAGACATTCAGTGATTATTGACAAAATTCTTTTCTGAACTCAAAAATATATGCAATATAAAACTTGCGAATTTCTTTGCACTTGATTCCTTGTAGAGATGGTACGTTGATTAATATTATAATCAAAGTGTCAGAATTAGGAAGAGAATTTATAGATCATGAAAATGAGCATGAAACTAAACAAACAATGAAGTCACTGCAGTGTGGTATATAAAGCGATTATAATAATTGTGTCATTATTGTACAATGATGAATAATGTTGGAATTGAAACAACAAAAACTTCTACTTCTTTTCTTACAATGCAATGAAAGCAATACTCATTTTGTAGCGCATATGATTAGAAAAAGTAGTCTTTTAATATGACATACAGTAAATACTAACCTTTTTGCAAATATGTAAGAAGTTCATAAATTCAAAATGCAGCGTTTGTTGAATTTGCAACAAAAATGGTTATAATTTGAATTGTCTCTTGCACACTCACAACAGAAGAGGAGCTTAAAGATTGTTAGAATAGTTAAAAAAGTGTTTCCAGTGTTATTGTATTACAGTCAATATCCATGACAAATTAGACTTATTGTTTTAAACAACATAAATCGTCGTTTACAACTCAACTGAAATATAAGATATCAAATGCACTTACTGCATGGACGAGTAAACAAATGCTTATTGTTGTCATTAGTCTCAGGAACAATAAGATACTCAGGTTATTCCACTGAACAGTAATCAGCTGATGATGAATATCTTTGTGTCGCTTTATGTGCACTGTTTTGTGTGAACATTGACTTCAAGAAAATTGAGATATTTACATGAATTAGGAATAGATTGATAACTGGGTGTTAAGGATCTTATTTAAGATTAGACTTTTTAAATAGTTGATAGAATTGCTGAAAAAACACACTTCAGACATTATGCAATAAATGAGTTAAGTGATTGTTAGCTACGAAGTTCAGTCACTTCAAAAACTTCAGTCCGCAACAAGACCTGAATCAGTAGTATTATTTATTACGCTGTTGCAAGAGGGGTGTGGTGTCCACTGTCCACAAGACACACACACACACTGAATTTAACGGGTATACAATATTTATGAAATTCGTTTCTCCTCCCTCCTCCCATTGCTCCTTCACTGTTTATAACTATTTCTAATCTAAACCTGGCTGTTTATCTCTGAACTCATCCGGCCTCGTCCATGACAAAATGTTTAACTCTGCCCTAACAAGGCCGTTTGACCACCTCCCTCGGTGGTCTTATTGTTATTTATCCTTCTTCACTGCCATCTGTTTACGTGCTAACCAAAGCAATATTTCCTTTTATTCTTTATTTACACCTAGCCTGATGATCTTTTGTTTTCTTTTTGTTTCTGCTAGAGCGGGAAACAGATGTTTGTAACTGTTTGTACAGACATGTCTCGCTTAACCTCCACCCCCTCCCCTCACAGCATCTTATCTATTTGACTGTAACATCTACCATTATTTGCAGACACATTTCATTCTTTTATGCACATTTTAGCTAATACAAAAGCAATTATATATTTCCTTCATAGTTTTCATTCTTGTTAACTCAGCTCTTGGCTGAAACAATTATACACTGGTGCGAGTTCATTTACCTTGAATAAACAATTATAATTGCAGAAGTAATACTGCTTTGCATATATCCCACAGTGATAAATACGCAAAGTCAATTTTCAAATGAATGCACTTGGATATTTTCACAGCAGTTCGATCTGACATTCTATACAAATAGATTAGTGGAAAACTAAAACAAATTGCACATAATTCATAAACAGATCAATAACTAAAAATTGATAAATAAAAGGAATTGGCATTTGTTTATTTTACTGAACAAGAAATTTGTTTTTTCTCTTCATTGTTATAGCACGGGAGCATCAAGTTCTATGCGCTGTTTGAACTCAGCTCTTCAGAACAAAAGAAAATCAATGAATATCATTACTATGTATATTTCATCTGTATGACTACAACATTCTCAAATATTTTCCAACGAATAATGATTGAGTGGAATTAGATACAGTCTGTTATTAGTGACCTGAACAAAATAAATAGCAAATACTGTGATTATTAGAATGAACAACAGATGGAAGCTAATCTAATTTTGAACTGAATGCCAATTCAATTGATTCTTAGATATTTTCTAATCAACATTCAGAGCTGCTCTGGCACAACTCTGTGCAAGATGGGAATTGAAACTGCACCTCCTGGTCTGGTAACAGAGACACTATCAGAGCTGCACAACATTCCTTCATAATGTTCCCAATCAGGCTGGGCAGGTCTATAATCACATGCTCACTGTGGTTACTCAAGTGAAAATTAATCAGATGTTTATTGTGATAATTGGATTGGAATTAAATGGATGGATCCTGTGTGTAATATACTGAAAATTAAATAGTAATTTACAATAATGATGGGAGTTAACAGATGTCTTAATTAAAAATGATTTTTATGATAATTTGCAGAATGACAACTTGACAGAATTGTGTGATTACTGTAAATTGATAAACAAAAATGAATACAATCATTCTATTTGTTCATAACAGTTTCTCATTTTATGAAATGCAAAGTAAAATCTTTTTGTTCTTCACGTAAATTGGAACAAAATGATGAATTGGTCAGACAGTGTGACTATTCAGCTGAAGACAACTTTCATTTTTTCTGAAAATGTATGATTTCTAAGAAGACACCATTTCCTGTGATTGTTTAATGAAACAAGAAAGATGTCAATCCCATTTTTGTGTACTTCAAAAACATTCATCGGAATTTAAATAATTTTGCACAAGAAAAATATTAAATCATTATTGTGATGTTAACATTGAAGAGAATTACACTCAAATCATTTCAAAAGTGTTTCCAAGTTTAAAATGAAAAGCAATATTCACAACGATTGAGAGATTTTACATTGACATGTCCTTGCAATGGAACCATAATTCCACAGTTACATCCTTTGCCAAATTGAACAATTATTAGATATTAGCAACAAATTGATTTTGAAACAACTATTAATGAATTTAAGAATAATGAGGTATATCATCTTACTATTCCACTGCGTAATGTGCAGAAATGAAGAGAAATATTGCAATGTAAAGTAACTGGTGTTCTCTGAATATCAATGCCTGAGATGACTGTGATCTTTCAAATGAGCAAAAGTCAGATATTTACAAAGGATGTCGCAAGGGCAGTTATTGGTGTTTTCTGGGTGTATTGGCCCGACCAAACAGGTTTTTATATTGTAGAATTCACAATAAGAAATATGGAAGATATTAAAAACACATTAACTTCGACTTCATAACAAGCATAAAGTGCTGTGTAATTATTATAATTGTTCATTGTTTCTAGAATATTGATAGATAAATTAACTTAATATTTTGAAAGCACTTTGCTCTGACGCCGATTGCGTAATAATTAAGATGGATAAACAGAAAATTAATATATAAAAAGTCGCTTTAATAATTCTAAAAACAACTCAGCAACAATTGACACAGGTCAACATTGGGGATGTTTGGTGAGTCATATTTATTTACTTAATTTTTATCATGATAAATGTTTAGGTATCTATGCCAGAATAAGGAAAATAATAATTAGCCCGGGAATGTGAGTACTATTGTGAACAAAAGGTCGAGTTAATGACATTTGGGACAGAAAATTATTTTGCTCAAAATGACTGATAATTACGTGATTATTGTTCATTGACAACTAATGCTGAAAGTAAAAGAAACAGATTCTAACATTTCCAATGCAGATTTTTTTTCTTATAATGAAATTAAAATACAAATCATTTTAGAGGTCACATGATTTGAAAAACTGTCATTTAATGTGATATTTGAGATGAAGAATCGTTCTTTTTGCCCCAGTGTAGTCTTTTCAATAATTTAAAATTTAGTGTTATTTGAGCTAAAGAACAGATGGGTGTACCTACATTGTTTTCCTCACACAAAATAAGTAAAGTCAACAACATTGTTAAGTTTCGTAGAGTTGATTAGCAAAATGCATTGAAGCTATCATGCACGAAGTGAGAGAAGTGAGAGAGAGAGACAAATTAAATGTTCAAATGAGCACGTCGATATTTTGAAAGCATATCAATCTTATGAATTATGAATAGGTGGATGGAAAATAAAAACAAATTCTTGATAATTCATGAATGAATAGTAATAAGAAATTTAATTTGTTCAAAGCACATAGCACTATTTAGATGAATTGCAATATTTAGTTACAATTGTAGGTGACCAACTGACCAATGAATAATATGAAGTTGCATTTGGTTATTTTGCTGAAGAGGAATTTCGACTGTTTATTTTTTCATCTTTATAATACTGGAGAATAAGGATTTATGTGTTTGAAATGTCTGAACTATGTTCTTTCAAACAGAAAAAAGAAACAGTGAGTATCATTTCTTAGACTCTTCCAACGTTAAGATTTCAACATTCTCAACTACTTTTCCAAGGAATTTCGAATCAGGAGAATTAGATGCATCGTTTTATTAGTGACCTGAAGAAAATAAGTAGTAGATATGGTGATGATTGAAATGCGCAGCAGATGGAAGTATATTTCATGTTGTTTTGAAAAACAGTTCAGTCTATGCTCAGGTATTTTCTCAGGAATATTTGGAGCCGCTCTGTCACATCTCGGCTGAAGATGGGAATTTAAATCATTCCTCCTGATCTTGTCGCAGAGACACTGTCAGAGCTCCACAAGGACCCTTCATAATTTTCCCACCCCGGAAGGGTAGGTCCATAGTCACATGCTTACTGTGGCAACACAAATGAAAATGAATCAGATGTTTATTGTAATAATTTGTATGGGAATTAATTACATATTTCCTGTGTGTAATGAACTGACAAAATGAATTAGTAATTTACAGTAATGATGTAACAAAGCAATAATGACTTTAATTAAATATGAATCTCATGAAGATAGGAAAAAATGCCTAATCATTTGATCATTGTACACTGATGAACAAAGATCAATAAAATAGTTCCACATGTTCAAAGCAAGTTTTTACAGAATAAAAATAAATTTAAAATGCTTTTGCAACATAAATGAATAGGAAAATAAATGAATTAGTCACACAATGCGACTATTTATCTGAAGACAACTTCCCTTCTTTCCAGAAATGTTCACTTCCCAAAGTTCAAAATGTATTGTGACTATTTCATGAGACAATAGAGATGTTAGTTCCTTTTGTTGTACTTCAAAACGTCACAAGAATTTTAAATGATTTTGTTCCATGAAAAATGATTAACTTGTACCGCGTTTATAAATACAGTAAATGTTAACATGTAAACAAAACATAATTAAATCAATTCAACTTTTGCTAGGGTTAAAATAAAAATTGATATTTACAACACACATTGCAAATCTTTACATTATTTCATACATGAGCCATATTCCACAGATATGCCCTGAACTATATTGAACAATGATTAGATAATTGCAGCAATTGGATTGTCAAAATTCTATCAGTTAATTTAAGAATACTGAGAAATCTTAGTTGATTATTTCACTGAACAATGTGGAGAAACGACCAGGAATTATTCTAATGAAAAGTAATTACAGTTCTCTGAACGCTTCAGGCTGAGATTACCGTGATCATTCAAATGAGCAATCATCAAATATTTACAATGAGGCATTGAATGGGATGTCATTGGTTCCAATATAGGATCGTTCACCTGAACAGTAAATTGATTTTTATATTGTAGTGTTCGTAGTCAGAAACAATTGATGCAATTAAAATGCGATTCTCACTATATTTGTTAGAAAGATTAACTCCAATAATTGTGCAATTAATGTAATGGCAGTGACTGGAAAATATCATTATAATCTGAAAAAAATAAATTGATTTAATATTCTAAAAGCACTTTGCTGTGATGATTATTGGATATTCATTAAGATCGGTGAACTGAGGATTACAATATAATGGCTAGCTTTATGGATTCACAAAAATGATCCATTCAGTTCTTATTCAGCAGAATTGTTTTTGGGTCAAACTTGCAGGATTACAAGAATGACATGTTTCCATCCATTGGTTTGCTTCTTGAGACGTGCTTTTAATTTATATACTTTTGTTCATGACCAATGTTTAGCCATTTCTGTCAGAAGCAGGAAGTTAATCAGTAGATAGTGAAAGTGCGTATGACAGTGAACGTAAGATACAGGGAACTTGCATAATTTTGTGATGATTGTACATTGATAAATAACTTTGGAGTAAAAAAAAATCAGCATGTTCAAAGCAGTTTTTTTGCTCATAACAAATTGAAAATTAAAAAAATCCTTCTGCAGTGCACATGATTTGAAAACACATCAGTCACTAGTCAAAAAAATACCAGTCACAGAAAACATCGGCTCGAGACAATAAGACCCTTATGAAGAGTATTCTACTCAACAGTAATTTGAGGACCTTGAATATCTTCATGTCGTTCTTGCAAAGAACACTTATTGTTCCTAAAGTTTTATTATCGTAAATATTTCGACATTTATATCAGAACTAGGAAGAAAATGAGAAGCGATTCACATGAGTATTTTCGTGAGTGAAAGTCAAAATAAATTTACCATGCTAAGTTTCATTATTTTGTCTGAATAAGCAGGTTAAGATTTTTAAGGTGCGAGCTCAAAATGTTTTCACCTACAGGTTGTACTAAGCCAAAATACATTATTTTATTGTGCGATACTTCAACTGGATTGGAAATCTATGTATGCTGATGTTAGCGTCCTCGCTCATTGTTCTTGGTTTTAGCGAAATATTTCGTGTGCAATTACTGAAGTGAAATGTAAGAAATCAAGTGCATTTATTGGATGGAACTGCTCACCAAATGTTTACTGTGATTCTTCTTCTCAGAAACAATAAGATATTTACTCAGGTTTTTCTCTTGAGCAGTAATTAGATGACCAGGAAGACATTTGTGTGGTTGTATGTGCCATGTTCAGTGAACATTTCTTTTCAATTACAATTATATTATATTAATATAGGAAAGGATTAATAATCGTGTGTTAAAGATCTTAATTAAAGTCATATTTTCTTTTAAAAATTACGAGAATTCCTTTGTGCAACAATAATTTGGAGATGTCGGTGTTGGACTAGTGTGGACAAAGTTAAAAATCACATAACACCAGGTTATAGTCCAACAGGTCTATTTGGAAGCACTAGCATTCAAGGCTATGGCTCTGCATCTGATTATCTGGTCTCTTAGGAGACACACTACTAGAGCTACACAAGTGCCTTTCATGATCTTCCCAACTAGGATGGGTGGGATTATTATCAATTGGGATTACTCAAATGAAAACCAACCAGTGTTCATTACAATAATTGGGCTGGTAATTAATTAGACTGTTTCTGTGTAATGGACTGAGAATGAACTAGTAATTCACAATAATGACGGTACTAAGCTCTGACTTACATATTAATATCAGAATAATTGGAAGAAAGATAAATCGACATATCATGAGCTTATTGTAAATTCATAAAAAATACAACTGCTGAATACGTTTAAAGCAGTTTTTGTTATAAAGAAAAAGATAATGAGAATGTTTAGCAGTCGGACGGAATCGGAAGAAAAGGTCATTCACTGTGACTATTCAGCTGCAGACATCTTCTCTTCCTTCCACAAATGTATAACTTGCAACAATTCCAAATGTATTTTGATTGATAAAGGAAAGAGCAAACACCTGTAAATTCTATTTTTTTTTTGTTTACAAAAATGTCACAAATTTAATTTTTTTAGCTTTAAAATATTTAAATCTTACTGTGATCAGAATTACAATAAATCTTTGTGTTGAAGAAAAATATAATCAAATCAATCAAAATATACATCGATGTGCACAATAATTGGGATAGTGAACACTGCAATATCTTTCCATCAGTTGACGTAATGAGCCATAATTCCACTTTTCTATCCCTGACTGGATTGATCAGTGGTTAGATATTAGCAATAACTAAATTATTAGTATGCTGTCAGTGAACTGCATGTTAATAAGAAACTTTAAAATGCTGTTTGTTCGAAATAAATAGTAATAATTGGTGAAATGTCATTAGATATCTCTTAATCGATGAGGCTGTGATTACTTTGATTTTGAAATGAGTAGTATTCCAATATTTCCAATGAGCAGTGGATGGAAAATCGATGTTTTTTGGTGTAGACCTGATTTTTTTTTTATTGTAGTATTGGCAGTAATAATCAATGGATTACATTATGATGTGCATCACACCTTACTGAATATTTTCAAGATTTCTAACAGGTTTCTAGTCCAATCTTCAGTTTAAAAAGGGTAATTTTGGCTCAGTACATCAGTAACTGCAAAAGGTTTCAACTCACCTCCAAAGTTATTAATCTTATAATTTAAAAAAAATCAAAAAATTACCTCTGTAAATGTCATTGACTCTAACTTTAGATTATAGTCAAGTTCGTTCTCTACTTATTTTCTTTCTATTTCTGACACCAGTGGCTAAATATTGATTAGATTAAATGTCATATGAGTGAGAAATTAGTTTTCTCTCAAAGATCTGTGCAGCACAGGAATGGGTCCTTTGGCCCATAACGTTATGCTGAACATAATGCAAAAGAAACTCATCCCTTCTGCCGACCCTTGATCCATATCCATCCAAATTATCTAAATGAACATTAAATAGCCTTAATGTATCTGCCTCCACCACCAACCCTTGAAGTTCATCCCAGACATCTACCACTCCCTGTGTAAAAAATAATTGCCCCTCACATGCCCCTTGAACTTTTCCCCCTAGCCTTAAATGCATGCCTCATAGTTCTGATGTTTCAACTCTGGTGAGAAACCTCCTGACTGACAACTCTACCTATGTATCTCATGATTGTATAGACTTCAATCAATTCTTCCCCCAGCAACCGCCACTCCACAAAAAAACAGCCTGAGTTTTTTCTCGCCCCTCAAATCCAGGCAGCATCCTGGTAAATGCCCTCTGTACCCTCTCCAAATCCTCCATATCCTTCCTGTGATGTGGCGAACAGAAGTGAATACAATACTTTAAGTATGCCTTAACCAAAGTCTTATGATGTTCAACATGATATCCTGATTCTTGTAACCAGTTCCCTGACCAATAAAGGCAAGCATGCCATTTGCCTTCCTTACCACCCTATCTACTTGCATGGACACTTTCAGGGAGCCATGGTCATGAATGCCAAGATCCCTTTGAACAACAAAGTTGTTCAAGGTCCTGCCATTAACTATCTACTTTTCCTTAACATTTGAGCTCCCAAAGTGAGACACCTCATACTTGTATGGATTAAGCTTTATCTTTAATTTCTCTACCCATAGCTGCAGTTTATCTTTTTCCTGCTGCATTCTTTGGCAACCTTCTACATTATTCACAACTGCACTGAACTTTGTATCATCTGCAAGCTTATTAACTCACCCAATTAGATTTTAATCCATGTCACTTCTATATATTTGTATCGTGAAAAGAAGGGTTCCAGTATAGATCCCTGTGGGAAAAAGACAGAAAATGAGGGAAATGCAGAATTCTTGAATAAATGAGTTTTTTTTCAATGACATAACAATTCTGATGAATAATCTCTGAAGTTGTGATTTTTGTTTTCACATTAACCCAATATTTTAATTCTCAGTTTACTGATCTTAATGAATATCCAGTACAAACTGCTTTGAATATATTGAATCATTTTAAGTGTTGAGTTCTAACATTATGGCACAGTGGTTAGCACTGCTGCCTCACAGCGCCATGAGACCCAGGTTCAATTCCCGCCTCAGGCAACTGACTGTGTGGAGTTTGCACATTCTCTCCATGTCTGCGTGGGTTTCCTCCAGCTGCTCCGGTTTCCTCCCACAGTCCAAAGATGTGCAGGTCAGGGGAATTGGCCATGCTAAAATTGCCCGTAGTGTTAGATAAGGGGTAGATGTAGGAGTGTGGGTGGGTTGCGCTTCGGCGGGGCGGTGTGGACTTGTAGGGCCAAAGGGCCTGTTTCCACACTGTAAGTAAAGTAATCTAATCTAATTTAATTGTCCTTTCAATTCTCACGCCATCATGAGATTCTCATTTTAGTTGAATCCATTATTTTTTAATGCCAGTGTCATAATGAAATATTAATATTATTTTCAGGTCAACACACCTGCAATTAACCAACGTTTTCTCACCCAACACTCATAGTAACTGTCTCATTCTCTTTCATTTGAATTCTCATATTAATGGATGGATTATTAATCAGCCTTATCAATTAAGAGATGGCTAATTATTTTTCACTTCAATATTTCAGTTTTTTCCGATTTCCTGCACAGTTACATTGCAATGAGGATTTTCTTATCAACCTTAAATTTGGTTTCAGCCATTTTAAAACTAATTATTGCTATTGTCTAACTGGTAATCATTGTTTAAATGCAATATATCCAGCTGTCGATGTGGAACAATGGCTCAAAACATCAACTGACAAACAATATTGCACTCTACAATCTCTTAATCTTAGCAAAATAATTTTCAGTGTGGAAGCTTAGTTGGATTGAATTGGCTGTGAGCAAAAATACATTCTGAGGAAGGGTCACTGGACCCAAAGTATTAACACTGAATGCTCCCCACACATGCTGCCAGACCTGTTGAGTTGGTTTCCAGCAATTACTGATTTTGTTTCTGAGTTCCAGCATCCACAGTTTTTTGCATTCTTGTACTGATTGTATTTCACTTCAATGCTAACATTTCTATAATTCTGATTATTACAAAAGAGATAACCATTTTTCACATTAAACATTATTTAAATTTCATGTGTTTCTTGTGTACACAAACCTGAATTAACAAATGTTTGATCTATTCTTTTACAATAAATCTTGAATTCTTAGAAATCACAATTTTGTGAAACTGAGGGAAGTTGCCTTTCGCTGAGTAGTCACATTGAATGACCAATGCTTTATTTCCAAATCATGTGCTTTACAAAGCAGTTTAATTTTAATTTATGTATGTGAATAACTGCTTCAAACATATTGAATTATTTGATTATCATGAAACTTATATTTATTTAAGATCATTGTCACTTCGTTCCATCATTATTAGAAATTACTAATTCTTTTTATCCATTACACACTGGAACTATCTAATACAATCCTCGTCCAATTATCACAATAAATATCTGAGCAGATTTCCCTGAGAGTAACCACAGTAAGTTTGTGATTATAGTCCTGCCGTTCCTGCATGGGAACATTATGGAGGGCTCTGGTAATGTCTGTACTAATAGACCAGAAGGGCAGGCGTTCAATTCCTACCTTAAACAGAGATGTGTCAAAGCACCTCAGAGTTGATTTGAAAATATCTAAGTGTCAATTGAATTATTTTTCAATCCAACATTTTCTCAACTTGTATCTGTTGTTCATTATAATGATCACAATATCTTGAATTTATTTGCTTCAGGTTACTGATTAAAGTATGAATGTTATTAAGGTGAGGGGGAAAGTTTTAAAAGGGATCTGAGGGGCAACTCTTTTCACAACGCGTGTTTGGCATTTTGAGATGAGCTGTGAGAGGAAAGGCAGCAGCTGGTACGATTACAACATCTAAAAGACATTTGAACAGCTACATGGATAGAAAACATCCAGAGGGATATGGGACAAACACAGGAAAATGGGACTAGTTTAGTTTCAGAAACCTGGCCGGAATGCCAAGTTGGGCTGAATGGCCTGTTTCCGTGCTGTATCAGTCTAACGTTTTACAATTCAAACTTGACTGTGCTGGGTAAAGGAAAGCAAAAACGGGTGTTAATTCTATTTTCTGTCCATGAAAAAGTGACATAAATTTTAAATAATTGTGTCACATGAAATAGTTCACTCTTATTGTGATTAGAAATACAATGAATCCGAGTATTAAAGTGAAATATAATTGAATTAATTCAACTGTGTTTCCATGATTAAAATAAAAATTGATATTCACAATGATGAAGAGTTTGTACACTGCAATATATTCACATCAGTTCATTTACTGAGCTATTATTGCACATTTATACCTCTTACTGAACTGAACAATAATTACATATTAACAACACAGATTTTTGAAAATGTATCAGTGCACTTCAAAGAAGGAGATATTTAATGTTACTATGTGACTGTGCAATGTGTAGACATGAACAGCAATCATTGCAGTGAAAAGTAATTACAGTTCTCTGAATTTATAAGGCTGAGATTGCTGTGATTATTCAAATGAACAAAAGTCAGTTTTCAAAGCGTGTTGGATGCAAAATCATTGGTTTCACTGTGGGATAGTTGACCTGAAAACAATAGCATTGCTGCAATGGATTAAATGAAACAATGGATTAAATTAAAATATGGATCTGACTATACACGTTAGAAAGACAAACAAATTATTCTGTAATTATTATAAGGATAATGAATTCATAATAAATGTTGTAATCTGAACAAATAAGTTGACTCAATATTTTAAAAGCACTTTGCTCTGATGTTGATTAGACATCATTAAGATCGGTAAACTGAAGACTACAATATAACAGCTAGATTGATGGATTGAGGACAATAAATGAGCCATTCAGTAATTATTGAAAAGAAATGACTTTTGATCAAAATGCAAACAATACAGAAGTAATGTATTTCATTCAATTAGCTTACATGCAGAAACGTATGTTTTTAATTTATTTAATTTTATCCTGATCGATGTTCAAACATTTGTGTCTGAATTAGGAAGAAAATAAGGAGATAATGAAAGTGAATATCAGAGTGACCACAAGATACAGTCCATGACATTTGATAGAAAAAGGAATTTGCATAATTTTGTAATTATTGAACGTTGATAAATAATTAACTCCTCAGGTACTGAAGCAGTCCAACCCCAAGAACTACAAAATCTGGACAATATCCAGGTTTGGGCTGACAAGGGGCAAGTAACATACATGCCACACAAATGCAGGCTGTGACCATCACGTATAAGAAATGACCTAACCACCATCACTTGACATTCAATGCTGTTACAATCACTGAACACCCACTATCAACACTACCCTGGGGATAATCATTGATCAAAAACTGAATTGGTCTCACCACATAAACACAGTGGCTACAAGAGTAATTCAACTCCTGGCTCCTGAAAGCCTGCCCAACAGCTACCAGGCACAAGTCAGGAGTGTGATGGAATACTCCCCACTTGCCTGGATGAGTGCAGCTCTAACAACACTCAAGGAACCCATGGCCGCTTCCATCTCGAAGGACAAGGGCAACAGCTATATGGAAATACAACTACCTTCAAGATCCCCTCCAAGGTACTAACCCACCCTGACTTGGGAATATATCGCCATTCCTTCACTGTCGGTGGGTGAATGTCCTGGAAATCCCCACCCCAATGGCATCGTGGGTGATCCCACAGCAGCTAGACTGCAGCGGTTCAAGAACACAGCTCACCACCAATTTCTCAAGGGTAACTAGGGATGGGCAATAAATGCTGGGCCCAGCCAGTGACAACCAAATCACATCAAATAAATATTAAAATAATGTCTCCAAGATCAAAACAGCTCCAACGCTGTCCTAGCTGCAATCTCTGCCTCTTCTTATTGACAAAGATAAAAGGTTACCCTGCCCAACTTTCTCATCAGTACAGTATTCAACCCAGCCTTCTCTTATACCAACCAGCAGCATTTCCATCACCAGCAGCAACTCCACTTAAAATATTTTGTCAGTAACTTTTCATTAACTGGTTACTTCAACTACAATGCAATCTCTACAAACAGACCAAGTACCTTTTAGGCGACAACAAATTTTCTAACAACGTTTCTTGATCTCTCTCTGCCATTCTTTTTGGTTATATGAGGTAGGGAAGGATGGGATCACCACAGTGATGTAAGATATATGTAACACAGTGAGACAGGAAAGCTCGTATGGCTCACGTTTACTCTTAGACCCCACAGTGTGGAACAACGCATTCACTGCATAATAAACACAACACAACATTTCAACCCGGCGTGACAGTAATAAAATGTGGATCGGTTGGACAGGCTGGATTTGTTTCAGCTGGAGTTTGTGAGAGTGAGGGATGACATGACTGAAGAATCTAAGATCCTGAATGGTTTGGTAAGGAGGACGTGGAAAGGATGTTTCCTCTTGTGGGTCATACGTTAAAATTAGATTCACCCTTTCAGGACAGAGATGAGGAGGTTTATTTCCTCACAGAGGGCTGTGCAACTTTGGAACTCTCTGCCCCAGAAGGTGGGCTCAATGAATATTTTTTAAGACACAAGTTGATAGATTCTTGCTAAGGGACGTTGGGGGAAGATGGAACATCAATCACTAACAGATCAGGCCTGGCCTTATTGAATGATAGAGTGGACTTGAGGGGCTGAATGGTCACCTCCTGCTTCTTTCTCACATGACCCAGGACGAAGAGCTTTGTTGAAAATTTATTCACTGGATGTAGGTGCCACTGGCTATGGGCAACATTTATTACCCAGAGGGCAGGTAAGAGTCAACCACATTGCTGTGGGTCAGGAGTCACATGGAGACTAGATCAGGTAAGGATGGCAGTTTCTTTCCCTAAAGGACATCAGTGACCGAGATGGGTTTTTCCTGACAATCGAGAATAATTTCATCAATAGCTCATAATTCTAGATGATTATTGAATTCAAACTCCTGAAACTGACTGACCATGTGGCTGTCAGTGAATCCAACACAAGTGAATGGAAACATTGCTCAGAGTCTGGTTCTGGAACATTCAACACAACCAGGAAATGGAAAGTGAATAATTAGCTGAAAACAAGACCACTGCTCTGTTAGAGACAAAATCATTTAATGTTCAGTTATTCACCATTATTGACTCACAGAATATTCTAACCTGCAGAATCACAGTAAAAGGGAAAAGTAAACAACATTCTTGGCAAAGACATAATGAACCAACTGCTTGTATAAAACAGCTCTGAACAAAGGGGCTGAATCCTCCACAAACTGACAAATCAGATTTGTGGATAGAGATTGGAAATCTTTAGAAATAAAAACCCTTCCCTGCCTATGGTGTGTGCTAGAACCCATTCTCAGAGTGATCTGCCACTTATTTCCTTTGAAGAGAATCTGTTTCCCCTCACAAAAGGAGGTGTGTTGCTCACCTCAGTTACAGACTGACTTACAGACAAAGGAAACCTGATCAGGGACTCGCAGGTTAATTAAGCTTTTAGTGACAGTCCACTGCACACATCAAGAGCTCAGACCACAACAGATTCTAGTGAAACCAACAATGCAATGAAAAAGGCGACTTGCTCTTTATAATCATGCAGCCTCTCTCAATCAAATAATCCCAGTCAACTTCTAAACATTTAAAAACTATTAATATCAATGAATATATATTTTTTTTCCATTCCTAATTTCCTCCAAAAAAATGCATCTGATTATTCTCTTCAAAATATATTTTAAATGGTGAATTCCAAATCACAATTCATTTCCAATTATTCTTAGAGCAAAACAACTTGCAAACTAAAATAGTTTTCATGTCAATAATGACACTGAAAACTTTGTTATGTAGTTTATCCGTATTTCCAAATATTGTTTTGGTTCATTATTGTAGTGAAGCTAAAATTAAAGTCTATTTATTTTCTCTGATATCCTTCCATTACTTTATTCCCTAATAACAATGCATGACGTAATGGGTGACAAGCATTAAAATAAAATCGAATTTTCAATGCAAGAACTGGTACAAATAATCACATATTATTCAGTTCATTCATTGTCGTTGATTATCAGAGTTATTTTCATTGTATGATCACGTTAAATTCACTTAAATAATCACAGTACAATTTTCACCTCTATAGATAAGTGAAGTGAATGTCAAATTATTAATATTTCAAGTCAAACTAAATTCACATTTTGTTCTGTTTTATTCAAGGAATGATGGAATATATTACATTATTATGGGAAACAGGAACAAGTGAAGGTGGTGGTTCTCAGATGTGAAGCCTTAAATCCAAAGGGCCAGGTGGTAGTTACAGTGGGGGAGGTACCTAGTCTCTCTCTCTCCTCAGAAGGCAGTGAGGATGGTGACACTGGCAGGAACGGGTTAGATGACAAAGCGTCTACGTATGGATAGAGGGACGGCAATGGGTGGGATGACCCACCGCCCTGTAAGGCCCAGAAGGCCGTGTCTATAGCATCGCTGTGCATCAAAGCTCAAACTTGGACAGACAGGAGGGGTGGGGGCAACAAAGGGAACTGACAGAAACTAAACCTGAACCGTTCACCCGCTGAACGACAGATGTTGGTGAATGAACACCCAGCCTGATAGAGAAATGGTAATAATGGGCCTTATTGGGACAATATGGATGAATTAGTAGAGGTACACAGTCTCACCGAAGATGATGTATGGACCCTCCCTCGGGCCAAGATGCCCTGAAGTGTACAACAGAAACTGTCCCTGCAATGAGAGGATGGGGTACAAGCCGGTTCCTCCCAGAGTACAGCCGATCAGTGTCTCCAGGCATTAACAGATATTGCAGGGACACACAGGGGACGGGACAGGCTGAATGGGCTAAAATAACCTTGGTGACTCAGGGGCCCAAGGATAATATCGAGGATTATACAGAGAGGAAGCCTGAGGTGTAAGGACCACGGGGGTTTACCAAACTCCAGCCTGTGATGATGAAATAGGTTTGATGTATTTAAAAGATGACATGGGATCCTATTTAACTGTAATTATAAACATGGGACTCCCAGTGGGAGATAATTCTAACCACACTCTGAATTGCGTCATGAGAGCTGAGGCAAACTCAGAAACACAGGGGAATAGCTGCAGTACAGGGAGGGTAATCAGACCCACAATGTTACAAGGGAAGCAGGAAAGGGCACAAAGACAAGGAACGTAGGCACAGAGAGGGAGATAGGTGTTCATATTGTGTGTGGCCTGTGTTCACCTAAGTATATGCATAGCCCATGAATATTCATTGACGCGCTGTTGAAGGGCCAAAACTGCATGATGCTAACACCGGAGCATCTTTGTCAGTTACCGATAAGCATTTACCCCTCACTCCCTCAATTACTAAATTGAGAGCAGTCGGAGAGGGAACCTAGGAAGCTGGATGAAGCAAAGCTGCCCCGATGTAGACTGGGAGTATGACAAAATGTATTCAGATATGGAGGTGTGAAACTCAATAAGGGACCTTCTGGGAGTTGCTCCTATTCATGCAACTATTGACATCAACATCTGAATTTAAACATGGGGATGCTCCGGCCAGGACTGGGACAGAAAGAAAAGGAGAGGCAACCTCTCCAGAGTAGCTACATTGCAGGGAGACTGGGACAGTCAAAGAATCTGGTGGGTTATTGCTCGGACGAACTCAGCGGTGTGCGTAACTCAAACAAGAAAGTGGGTTGTTATCTATCGACCCTGTAGAGATCGAGGGCCCTCTCACTCCCCACACAAACAGGATCTCATCAAAACTGGGGATGAGGGGGCAATAATTGTGAGAGTGACAGATTGACAGAAGCTGGAAATAGTCTGGGTCCATACCTGTGGACATTGAATGGCAGATGAAAGTGGTGTTTACTGACTGAGGAGAACAGGCGACCAGGATACTATTACCTCAGGGATCCTGCAATATTCTAGTATATCCCACCGATGTGTGTTTGATGGATTTAGTCACACTGATCTTACCAACACCTCATCACCTCAAACAGTGAAGAAAGAACATATCCAGATATTATACAGAGTATTGAATCAGGTTAACCAGGCCAGGCTTAAAATTAACGCACAGCGAGTGCAACTGGGAAGGTAGGGAGAGACGTAACTAGGACATCATATTGGGGAGATCAAATCAGGGAGGGAGAGGGAACAGTCCCAGCGGGAACAAAAACTATGATTATAAAACTATACACCCACACACCGTAAAGGGATCAGGCAAACTTTAGGATTGTTTAATTATTGTGGGAATTTTATGAGGAATTATCCAGAAATAGAGAACCATCACGAGCCCTGGCAGAAGCGCGGACATTAACCAGGGATGAGGGAGGCAAAATGCACACAGTCAGCATGCCTTTGGTATAGTTCAGGACTGGGCTCGGTGAAGGTACATCACCCTGTCTGGGGACCACATTGAGCATGAAGAACAGGTCAGAGAATTAGTGGAAGCAGCTAACTTTCCCAGTGAAGCAGCAATAATGAAGATTAGAGCTCACAGGAAAGTAGAAACCCCACACCAACGCGGTAGTTGGTGACATGGGTGAGCATACTTACTGAAACGGTGCAGACATTTGAGGAGGATGCAGTGGCAGTAGCTACAGAAGCGAGAAAGGAAAGTTTAAAGACATTTCCAGAAACAGTCCCACAGCAGGAGAAACAGGAAGGGGAAAAGGGTGGGGCAGTAATAGGACATAGGATGATGCAGCAGTGCCACTGTATAAGACAAACATTATGAAAAACATATCATGGGCTGGCCCATATTGAGCAGGATAAAATGCAATATCGGATGATCAACTACAGGGGTGTTCTGGAACAAGAAGGTTTTGTCAAAGGGGTGTAGTCTGTACACAGCGTGAGCCAGGGAAAACAATCAGGATAAAATGGAGGAAGCCGTAGGGACCCAGGGGCCCACGGGAACAATTACAGATGGATTTTATGTACACCCCCATCCCAATCCCAGGGAAGGAAATCCTGCTGGGTCTTAATAAACAGGTTTACTCAGTGGGCGGAAGCATTCCCCTGCAGATTCTGACCAAGGGACACACGTTCCAGGAAACTAAGTTAAGCAGCTCTGTGGCCTGTTTGGTACTGAGCAGAAATCCCATCTCACATACCACCCCCAGAGCTCAGGGACAGGAGAAGGAATGAAGCAGACACTGAAAGCTAGTCTGACTAAGGCCCTGACAGAGACAGGCAGAGATGGGTTAGTGTACTCCCCACAATCCTAATGAAACTGACTTCAACCCCAGCAAAGGGAACTGAGCAATCCCCCTTTGAATTAGTGACCGGATGGACTATGCAGCTGCCAGAGGGTATGGTAGTGGGAGGGCAGGAGATGTACAATGGCAAGGATAGGGTGAAACAATTTGTGAAAGAACTGACAAAGCAACTGCATGAGCTGAGAGGGGAAGTTGCAGACGGACAGAGAATCAGAGACTGGGCAAGGGAGCTCATAAACATCCGAGCTGACATCCCGAACCCAGGAGATCGGGTCAGGGGGGAACGAATGAAAGAAACACATCAAAATGATGGACTTGGCTGGGGGAGCCACAGAATTCCAGAGAGGGAACTCTTTCATCATGCATTAGTAAGGAGCTCTGAATAAACATTGGTCGTGCTGCTCAGCACAGAACTCAAGGCTCCTCTTTGATATTTCTCCCAGCAACAGTTGTGCAGGGGTATGTTGCCGGCTGGAGGTCTGTGACCAGTGCCTCTGTTCTACAAGGGTCAGAGCTGGGACATCTGTTGTTTGTAACACATATAAATGATTAGCCTGAAAATATAAACGATTTAATTAGCAAGTTTGTAGATGGCACAAAGTGAAGAAGCTGTGAATCGTGAATAATGTTGTCAAAGGAAACATCAAGGACGAGATCAGTTGGAAGGTTATGCGGAGAAATTGCAGATAGGTTTTAATTCAGACAAGTGTGACGTGATCCGTTTTGGGCGGCTCATTGTAAAAGGAATGTATACACTAAAAGGAAGCGCCCTGAGCAGCATTGATATACAGAGGTGCAAGTTCACAGCTCCCTGAATGTGGTGAAGGAGGTGGATGGCAGGCTTGCCTTCTTCTGTCAGGGACTGAATATAAAACTGTCATTAGGCCACCTTTGCAGTATTGTGTGCTGTTTTGAGCACCGCATTATAAGGAGGATGTGGAGGCTTTGGAGAGGGTGGAAATGGGTTTACCAGGATGTTGCCTGGATTGGGAGAAGTTGGAAAATCTTGGATTGTTGTCTTTGGAAAGTCAGTGGCTGTGGAGTGATCCGAGAGGCACAGACAGAGTGAATAATCTGAATCCTTTTCCAAGTGGAAATTACCAATTCCACAGGCCATAGATTTAAGGGGAGATGGGGCAAGTTTAACGGAAATGAAAACTGAAAGAACAGCAGATGCTGTAAACCAGAAAGAAAAACAGAAGTTTCTGAAAAAGCTCAGCAGTTCTAGCAGCATCTGTGAAGAGAAATTAGTTAACATTTCTGAGGAAGGGGGACCGGACCTGAAACATTAACTGATTTTTCTTCACAGATGCTGCATGACCTGCTGAGCATTTTCAACAACATCTGCGCAAGTTAAAAGGGAGTTGTGTCAGACAAGTTTATTATGCAGAAGGTGGTCAGTGACTAGAATGTACTTGCCTGAGAGATGGTAAAAACAGAAACAATCACAATGTTTAAGAGGCATTTGGACAGACAGATAAGCAGGCATGGGTTGGCAGGGATATGGATCATGTACAGGCAGATGGAATCAGTTTGGAATGGCATCATGATCAGCACAGGCATGGTGGGCCGATTATTCAGGTGCTGTACTGTTCTGTTTTCCAGGGGGTAGAATGATAATATTTTGAGTAGAATATGTCTCTTCTTTAGAACACAAAGTAAGTTGATGCATTTTGAGAGAAGCAATGTAGAAAGGGAATATATGTTTGAATGGCACAGACACAGGGAGCAGGACAGCAGGAATGCGGGACAATGTGTACAAATCCTTAAAGGAGAGAGAACATAAAGTGTTTTGAGTAAATGTACAGGATGCTGGGCTTCATTAATAGAGGGAATGATAACATACTCATGGAAAAGATGCTGACCGTTGACAAAGTTCTACTTAGGTCACAGTCAATCATTGCATCCAATTGTGGTCAACAGATTCCTGGTCAGGATGAGGAAGTTAAAATACCACAGATGGGCCTGTTCCATACTTTGCTTCTCTTTCAGGATGGAGAAAGTGAGGTCTGCAGATGCTGGAGATCAAAGTTGAAACTTTATTGCTGGAACAGCACAGCAGGACAGGCAGCATCCAGGGAACAGGAGATTCGACGTTTCGGGCACAGGCCCTTCTTCAGGAATGAGCAGAGAGTGTTCAGCAGGAGAAGATAAAAGGTAGGGAGGAGGGACTTGGAGGAGGGGAGTTGGAAATGTGATAGGTGGAAAGAGGTCAAGGTGAGGGTGATAGGTCGGAGTAGGAAGGAGGCGGAGAGGTCAAGAAGAAGACTGCAGGTCAGGAAGGCGGTGCCGGGCTGGAGGGATCCGGCTGAGACAAGGTGGGGGGAGGGGGGATGAAGAAACTGGTGAAGTCCAAGTTCATCCCCTGCGGTTGGAGGGTTCCCAGTCGGAAGATAAGACGCTCCTCCTCCGATCGTCGGGTTGTTGTGGTTTGGCGGTGGATGAGTCCAATGACCTGCATATCCTCGGTGGAGTGGGAGGGGGAGTTGAAATGCTGTGCCACAGGTTGGTTGGGTTGGTTCGTCCGGGTGGCCCAGAGGTGCTCTCTGAATCGCTCCGCAAGTAGGCGGCCTGTCTCCCCAATATAGAGGAGGCCACACCGGCTGCAGCGGATGCAGTAGATGATGTGGGTGGAGGTGCAGGTGAATCTGTGGCGGATATGGAAGTTTCCCTTGGGGCCTTGGAGAGAAGTGAGGGGGGAGGTGTGGGCGCAAGTGTTGCACCTCCTGCGGTTGCAAGGGAAGGTGCCGGGAGTGGTGGTTGGGTCGGTGGGGGGTGTGGATCTGACAAGGGAGTCGCGGAGGGAGTGGTCTCTACGGAAAGCTGATAGGGGAGGGGAGGGAAATATATCCTTGGTGCTGGGGTCTGTTTGGAGGTGGCGGAAGTGACGGCAGATGATGCGCTGTACATGGAGATTGGTGGGGTGGTAGGTGAGGACCAGAGGGGTTCTGTCCTGGTGGCGGTTGGAGGGGCAGGGCTCAAGGGCGGAGGAGCGGGAAGTGGAAGAGATGCGGTGGAGGGCACCGTCGACCACGTCGGGGGGGAAATTGCGGTCCTTAAAGAAGGAGGCCATCTGTGTTGTACGTATTTTGAACTGGTCCTCCTGGGAGCAGATGCGGCGGAGTCGAAGGAATGGGGAGAATGGGATGGCGTTTTTACAGGGGGCAGGATGGGAGGAGGTGTAGTCCAGGTAGCTGTGGGAGTCGGTAGGTTTGTAGTAGATGTCCGTGTTGATTCGGTCACCTGAGATAGAAACAGAAAGGTCTAGGAAGGGGAGGGAGGAGTCCGAGACTGTCCAGGTGAATTTGAGGTCGGGGTGGAAGGTGTTAGTGTAGTGGATGAACTGTTCAACCTCCTCGTGGGAGCACGAGGTAGCGCCGATACAGTCATCAATGTAGCGAAGAAAAAGATGGGGGGTGGGGCCAGTGTAGTTGCGGAAGATGGATTGTTCCACATACCCTACGAAGAGGCAGGCATAGCTGGGGCCCATGCGGGTGCCCATGGCTACTCCTTTTGTTTGGAGAAAGTGGGAGGATTGGAAAGAAAAGTTGTTCAGGGTGAGGACCAGTTTGGTCAGTCGAAGGAGGGTGTCGGTGGAAGGGTACTGGGTGGTACGGCGGGAAAGGAAGAAGCGGAGTGCTTTAAGTCCTTCGTGATGGGGGATGGAGGTGTACAGGGACTGGATGTCCATGGTGAAGATGAGGCGTTGGGGACCGGGGAAGCGGAAATCCTGGAGGAGGTGGAGGGCGTGGGTGGTGTCACGAACGTAGGTGGGGAGTTCTTGGACTAATGGGGATAGGACCGTGTCGAGGTATGCCGAGATGAGTTCGGTTGGGCAGGAGCAGGCTGAGACGATGGGTCGTCCGGGGCAGTCAGGTTTGTGGATTTTGGGCAGGAGGTAGAAACGGGCGGTGCGGGGTTGTGGGACTATGAGGTTGGAGGCGGTGGATGGGAGGTCCCCTGAGGTGATGAGGTTATGGACGGTCTGGGAGATGATGGTTTGGTGGTGGGGGGTGGGGTCATGGTCAAGGGGACGGTAGGAGCCCACCCCCCGCCACCAAACCATCATCTCCCAGACCGTCCATAACCTCATCACCTCAGGGGACCTCCCATCCACCGCCTCCAACCTCATAGTCCCACAACCCCGCACCGCCCGTTTCTACCTCCTGCCCAAAATCCACAAACCTGACTGCCCCGGACGACCCATCGTCTCAGCCTGCTCCTGCCCAACCGAACTCATCTCGGCATACCTCGACACGGTCCTGTCCCCATTAGTCCAAGAACTCCCCACCTACGTTCGTGACACCACCCACGCCCTCCACCTCCTCCAGGATTTCCGCTTCCCCGGTCCCCAACGCCTCATCTTCACCATGGACATCCAGTCCCTGTACACCTCCATCCCCCATCACGAAGGACTTAAAGCACTCCGCTTCTTCCTTTCCCGCCGTACCACCCAGTACCCTTCCACCGACACCCTCCTTCGACTGACCGAACTGGTCCTCACCCTGAACAACTTTTCTTTCCAATCCTCCCACTTTCTCCAAACAAAAGGAGTCGCCATGGGCACCCGCATGGGCCCCATCTATGCCTGCCTCTTCGTAGGGTATGTGGAACAATCCATCTTCCGCAACTACACTGGCCCCACCCCCCATCTTTTTCTTCGCTACATTGATGACTGTATCGGCGCTACCTCGTGCTCCCACGAGGAGGTTGAACAGTTCATCCACTACACTAACACCTTCCACCCCGACCTCAAATTCACCTGGACAGTCTCGGACTCCTCCCTCCCCTTCCTAGACCTTTCTGTTTCTATCTCAGGCGACCGAATCAACACGGACATCTACTACAAACCTACCGACTCACACAGCTACCTGGACTACACCTCCTCCCATCCTGCCCCCTGTAAAAACGCCATCCCATTCTCCCAATTCCTTCGTTTCCGCCGCATCTGCTCCCAGGAGGACCAGTTCAAAATACGTACAACACAGATGGCCTCCTTCTTTAAGGACCGCAATTTCCCCCCCGACGTGGTCGACGGTGCCCTCCACCGCATCTCTTCCACTTCCCGCTCCTCCGCCCTTGAGCCCTGCCCCTCCAACCGCCACCAGGACAGAACCCCTCTGGTCCTCACCTACCACCCCACCAATCTCCATGTACAGCGCATCACCCGCCGTCACTTCCGCCACCTCCAAACAGACCCCAGCACCAAGGATATATTTCCCTCCCCTCCCCTATCAGCTTTCCATAGAGACCACTCCCTCCGCGACTCCCTTGACAGATCCACACCCCCCACCGACCCAACCACCACTCCCGGCACCTTCCCTTGCAACCGCAGGAGGTGCAACACTTGCGCCCACACCTCCCCCCTCACTTCTCTCCAAGGCCCCAAGGGAAACTTCCATATCCGCCACAGATTCACCTGCACCTCCACCCGCATCATCTACTGCATCCGCTGCAGCCGGTGTGGCCTCCTCTATATAGGGGAGACAGGCCGCCTACTTGCGGAGCGATTCAGAGAGCACCTCTGGGCCACCCGGACGAACCAACCCAACCAACCTGTGGCACAGCATTTCAACTCCCCCTCCCACTCCACCGAGGATATGCAGGTCATTGGACTCATCCACCGCCAAACCACAACAACCCGACGATCGGAGGAGGAGCGTCTTATCTTCCGACTGGGAACCCTCCAACCGCAGGGGATGAACTTGGACTTCACCAGTTTCTTCATCCCCCCTCCCCCCACCTTGTCTCAGCCGGATCCCTCCAGCCCGGCACCGCCTTCCTGACCTGCAGTCTTCTTCTTGACCTCTCCGCCTCCATCCTACTCCGACCTATCACCCTCACCTTGACCTCTTTCCACCTATCACATTTCCAACTCCCCTCCTCCAAGTCCCTCCTCCCTACCTTTTATCTTCTCCTGCTGAACACTCTCTGCTCATTCCTGAAGAAGGGCCTGTGCCCGAAACGTCGAATCTCCTGTTCCCTGGATGCTGCCTGACCTGCTGTGCTGTTCCAGCAATAAAGTTTCAACTTCTCTTTCAGGATGCATTGGTGACTCAAGGGTTAAACATTATCCTGCCAAAGGTCTTACTGCCGTATTGTAAGAGTACAAGGCCTGTACTCTTCCAATACAGACTGAACACCTTAGTAGGGGTGAGGCAGACCGTATCTTCGAAATAGAACCTCTTGGAGCCACACATGTGGATTCCACCATAACCCCAGACAGAGCAATTTACCCTTTCCAGACAAGACTGAGAGCCCTGGGCACAACCCTGTTAAACTGCCTCCTGCTCTGATTGTCTCACTTCCCCTCCATATGAGCATAGGTAAGTGAATCCCCCATTTACTGAAAGATGAACCCTTCTGCCTTAATCTCTTCCCATCAACACATAATGATGGACAATACGATAATCAGTTTCTGTAATCCATCACACATTATCACAGGACATTGGCATTCATCAAGCTTTGTAAATTCATAATTACCAGCTTTAAACTATGTAGTAGCAATTGCCCATGTGACTGATATGCCTTTGTCTACTTCTTATTAAATATACTGTCTCTGTGGGTAAGGCAGAGGTTCGTGAAGATGAGTCTGTACAGGTAGACACTCGGCTACTTTAGAGATGCTTTGAAACTCTTGCGGGCTGTCCGATAATAAAGCTACTGCTGTTGTCCAGAAAACTTGTGTCGTCTGGATTTGTGGAACAAAACAGACATTAAATACATTTTTGATAAAGCTGTATAAGATTATAACAGACCTAGATATAGCAGACAAAAATATCTGTATTTGATATTAAGACCAGATGTAAGATTTAGAGAGAGCGGAAGATGAGCAAGTGTTTCTGTTGACTGTATTGGCTGGAAGTATGCAGAACATGTTGCCTATTATGGTGGTGCAAGCAGAGAATATCAATGATTGATAAAAACAATTAGATCAGTTCTGAGGGAAATAAACTTGCAGAGTTTGGGGTACGTATGGGGAATGAGAATATGGGATTCTGCTACAGAGAGCCAGCTTGGATTTGATGGGCCTCTTTCTGTGCTATAATGATTTTATTTGGACTTGCTTAACTTGCTCTGGTCACCGATTAAGTTGTCATTTAGGTAAATCTGCTCAGTGTTCCTACTCAGACCAATACAGGCTGTCCCTCCACAGCAGGAGATAATGTTTACTGCTTTATACTGGGTTCTTTTGTTTTTTTTTTGGGGGGGGGGGGGCGAACGGTGTGTGTAACAGTCTGCTAGCATTTATCTGAAATGGCAAAACACCAGTGCAGCCAGACTAGGGATCGACTCTGGAAATGTGGGGAATGCCAGAAGGGAATTCTTTACCCATCCCACCTGGAAACTGGCCAAACCAGTCAGACTGAGGAGCTGTTCACTTGCTCTGTGTGTGTGTGGTGGAAGGGATTCACTCAGGCAGCCATCCTGCTGAGACACCAGTCAATTTACTGATAGCCACAGTTGAAGGATTTTTTTCTCTTTTCATGCCAAGGAATGAACAATGGTTTTGGCAGCTGATAAAGTTGTGCACACAGAGATCTTAGCTTTGGAAATGTTCACAACATTGTTGAACATGCACAGATTCACACTGGGTACAGATTTTTATTTTCCTTTATTCATTCACAGGATGAGGGTGTCGCTGGCCCGGCAGCATTTACTGCCCATCCCTAATTGCCCAGAGGGCAGGTAAGAGTCAACCACATTGCTGTGGGTCTGAGGTCACAATGTTGGCCAGACCAGGTAAGGATGGCAGCTTCCTTCTGGAAAGGGCATTAGTGAACCAGATGGGTTTTTCTGACAATCGATTAATGGTCATCATTAGACTCTAAATTCACAAGTTTTTTTTTAATTGATTTCAAATCCTCCCATCTGCTGCAGCAGGCTTTGAACCCAGGTCTTCAGAACAGTATCTGGGGTTTTAGATTAATTGTCTCGCGACAATACCACTCGGCCAATACGTCCCCACATCGCTGTCCATCTGCACAGAGTGAACAGTGATTTTCTGGTTCATCAGAACTGGGTAATCACACATACGTTTGCTCAATGATTGCAGGAGTTGGATGTTGATTGGCAATTGACATCCATCTCCAAACCATGTATCCTGGGGTTTGTTTCTGGTGATGATTGGAAGCACCATCAGTCTTGTTATCTTTTGGGGATAAAAACAGTTTCAATTAGCTTTCTGTTAAATGCATGGCAATCAATTCTATCTCACAACTCTCAGGCAGATTAGTTTCTTTTGAAGGGCTCTCCATCTCCCCAACCTCCTCCATCCTCACCCCCAACAGTACAATAATCTCATAGAGTCTCTTTGTGACTATGAATGAGACAATCTGATCTGCTGCTTCTTTCCCTAATCCTGTGTCAAGTTGGATCTTAAACTCCCCTTACTGCAGTTGTGATCCTGCATCATTGTACAGTGTTGCTCGTATTTCATGTCTTGGTCTATCAGTGTTCATGATACTGCATGTAGTATATGGGGCCAACAATGTAGGAGTTTAGCTCTTTCCTTCCACCAACAGCAGTAGAATTGTACTCTAACAAAACTTACAGAATCACGGCCCCGCATATCCCCCAACTTACCTCTTACCATCAAACTAGAGTATCAATCCTCATTCAACTGAGAGAATTCAGGACGGCATGTCAGTCACAGCAGCATGAATACCTAAAAGTGAGGTGTTAACCTGATGAAGTTACCAAAGAGGACTACTTGTGTGCGTAACAGCATAAGCAGCAAGTAAGAGACAGAGTGAAGCAATCCGGGAAACAACAGAACAGATCTAAGATCTGCAGTCCAACAAAATCCAGTTGTGAATGAAGTCAGAGCACAGCTGGAGTTCTGAGAACAATTCTCTTCAAGATATTAACCAACAAGAATGTCAAACTGGATTAATTATCATAAAACTCAAGTCCTTTTGATATTCATATATTTACAATCAGTGTTCAATTCACCAAATGTAGCTGAAGGTAAAGATAATCTTCAAGGGATTGTAATAGTGGAGACATCTGAATCAGCAAATTAAAGCCTGTTGTGTTTAGATAGTAATAATTTTAAAGAGATTTTAAAAAGTAAGGTGACTTGAGTACAATGGAAGAAGTTGATTGGTGGGTAGCTGATAATGTTGTTTTAATCTGAAGTTAATTTAAGATTAGTTAACAAATAAACACATGGTATGGAATCCCAGCCCCATGGAGTGCACATCCAGTTCCATGTGGGAAAACCAGGACACTTCTTGTGTGAGCGACAACCACAAGAACACGGAGGTGACGTGGGAAATGTCAGGAACACTCGTTTGACCACAGTTAAAGTACTGCACACACTTCTGATACCTTTATTCCAGGGTTAATGTGATCACACCAGAGAGGGTACAGAGGTGATTGATCAAAATATTTCTACAATTGGAAAATTTCTGCTCTGAGGAAAGGTTGGATAGGCTGGGGATGATTTCCGAGGAGGATGAGGTGAGATTTAATTGAAGTGATAAAATGCTGAGGAATCCAGATCGAGTGGATAGGAAGGAGCTATTCATTAACTGAGAAGTCAGAAACTGGAGGATTTAGATTGAAATTAATTCCCAGAAAGAAGGGGAGGGGAGAATTCATTTCACTCGGAGATGGTGGGGAGCAGGAACTCATTGATGGGGTGGCAGGGGCCGTAACCAGCTTCACATTACAAGAAAAGGACATGGATGTAACTGAGATGCTGGAACATGCAGGGCTGCGGACTAAAGTCTGCAGAATGGGATCATTGTGATATATTTAATATTTCTCCAGAATATTAAACTCAAGTCCAATTTGATAATTTATGAACATCATCCGACCTGAATTCCAAATGTCAGAATACATTTATCAGAAAGTTACAGCACAGATCGAGGCCACTTGGCCTATCCTGCATGTATTGGCTGTAATGGAATGACCCAGGCTTTACAGCGTTCTGTACTCACCAATGAGAGCAACAATTTCAGATTGCATACTCTGCCCTCTATGTTGTTATAATCTGTTTTTTCAATGTATTTCTTTGACAGCTGCTCACCTTGTTTCCTGGTTTCTTTCCCAGTCCTAACTCCATTCCCCATGGCCTTGAGGGGCTACCATTTCTGCAATTTAATCTCTCCTGCCTTCCCCCATGTGACAGACTACCTTTTTGTCCTTGTCTCACCCCCACCTTGCTCACAACTTGTTACATTTCTGATGGTTCCCAGACCTCTGTGACTTCACTGCGCCCCCTGGGTCAGTGGCACGAGTTTTGAATTCTCTTCCTCATGAGATAATCGGAAATCTTTCTGGCTGCAGTTTCCCCCAGATTTTATTTTGAATAAAAAAGAGGATTTGCGTCAGAGTCAAGTATTTGTGAGCCTTCATCCACAATCCTGAGCACTTAGACATAATATGTGACCCTCCCACAGATGTGCAGGTTTGATGGATTGGCTGTGCAAACATGGCCTGTAGTGTGTAGGTTAGGTGGGTTGGGTTAGCCATGGTAAATGTTGGGTTATGGAGGTAGGGTGGGACAGTAGGTCATTGCAGACTTGATGGTCCGAATAGTCTCTTTGTGCGCCTAAGGGATTCTGTAATTCTAACTAGTTGTGATTGTTGTCACGTTTTCCTAAGTCCAGGTTCATTCAACTCAGATACACATACTGCCTTTTGTGTTTCTGTGGGTGCTCACTCAATCCTTTCCTTCTGTTTTACATCAATTTCACACTGTATGTGAGGGTGGGAATGAATGTGTAAACCGAAACCCGTCACAAGTCAGGAACTGTTTCTGCTACTAGCATCACTCAACAGGAAAATAAAGATTCAGTCACAAATCTGACAGAAACACAGAAGTTATAATCACCAGGAAAGGCTTAACAGCTTACAACTCTTTTCTTAAGAAAAGAGGCGGCTGAGAGACAACCTGGTACAAGTAGGAAGCTTTGTGTCTGTGTTTTCAGAGATTTGAGGTTGAAATCATTGGGTTGGAAGCATGTTTCATTGCCCCAGGTCATCAAAGGTGCTATCTAAATGTGCATCTTTCTTTCTGCCTATCTGTCTGAGTCAACAATCAGACGGATATGTTATTGTCTGACTGTTTTCCCAAATCCCTGATTGAATTTGCCTCCCCCCACAATCTCAGATGCCAGCTGCCTCTAGCCCACCCAAATGGACATGTTGAAGAGCATGACAGGAGAATGGATTGAAACCGAGTTCAATGCCAGAATGAAATAGGAAGAAGGAAATAAACGGGATTTTTGGATCCCAAGGGATACAGACTCCAGGATTAGTCCTTGTGGGCATTCCCGCAGTAACACGAGACAGCATTCCATGATGAGAGTTAAATCCGGGTGGCAGTAGAGGGAGGCACTGAACATGAGCAGGTTTAGTTCAAACACAGGAGGTTTGTTCAGTCACTAACAGTGTGTTAGACATGGGTGTGAAGTGAACAGTGAGGGGAAATGTTACCACAAGCTGCAGATGGATAACTTTCATTGGAACAGGAGGAAGCCATTCAGCCCTTCATGGCTGATTTGTGACCTTAGTTGCAATGTTCAAAACTCTCCAAACTCATCAGTAAACTCCTCTGCAACAGACAAGATCAATATTCAAAAACGAAACATCTGTAAATGCTGGGAAATCAGGAACAAAAACAGAAATTGCTGAAACAAAATCAGCAGATCTGGCAGCATCTGTGGAGAGTGAACCGTTGGGACCAGTGACCGGTCAGGTGACCAGCTGCAGCTGACCATTCTGCCTTTTCTGTAAGACTGGAACAGGTTCTGGTGCGAGGGGAATGAGACTGTCAATCAGAATAAAATCTGATTGACGTGCTCAATCAGAATAAAACACATTTTGGTCTTTCACTTTTAATTCAACTGCAAAAATTATTCATTATCATTTCAGAAATAAGATAATAGGCCAGAAATCAACTCTTCATGTCATGGTGTCTGAGAAACTGTTAATTCTGACCTGGTCCAGCCTACATGTGCATCTAGACACTGAATAACGTGGTTGACTCTGAACGATCTCTTGGGCAGTTAGAATGGATGACAAATGCTGCCCCAGCAAGTGATGCTATGATCTAATGAACAAACAAAACAAATCTGATCGCTGTGGTTAGTTGTGAACTCGCTGGTGTTATTGGAAGAGGACGAATGGGAAGGTTTATGGGGTAAAGGGAGAAGAATAGCATTCGGTGAGGTGATCCTTTGGAGAGCTGATGAGGCAATCAGCCTTCTTTTGCGCAGTGACAATTCTGTGAATATTTCATTCTGAGCCCTCTAAGGAAATATCAGGGTAGGGTTTGTAAAGAGGTCAGATTGAATGAGTGTCTCGGTGAACACAAGTGAGACACAAGTACAGAGAGGCTTTGGGATGGATTAAATTATATTTTATACATTTGCATAGTCATCAACATTACAGCAGTTAAAACTGGGAGTATAATTAGAGCAGCAAATAAATCTGAAACATTTATGCAGATAAAGGGAATGCTGGGTAAAGATACCGTAGTTAGTGCTTATTTTATTTCAGGCACAGCAGCCTAGGAGCACATCCTTCCTGTACCTATCCTCTCGAGCTCTTGAAGATTTTTGTTCATTGAAGTGTTTCATGTTTAGATACTCCAGAGAAGACAGCTTCAAGCTCCTCAATCTGTCCTGCCAGGGCAACGCTGCTGTTAGAATTCAATTCACTGGCATGTTACTGGCTTCTTCATGGACTGGAACTGGCAATTGAGACTGAAAGGTTACTGTATAAAATATCTTCAATGGTATTGCCAGACGTGAGTGGTTTTAGGACAATGACCTTGGCTTGCAGGCATTGAGTGTCAGAGCACTTCCTGTTGTGGGGCATCCTGTTTAGATTCAATCTAAACAGATTAACTATTAGAACTGACTTGCACTGGCTCCGTCAAAGTGGTCAGAGCATTATGGCTGTCATCGAAGCTGGTAACAAACTTCCCATGGGTTAAAAATCGTAAATGATAGAGTAGGTACGAGGTCTGATAACACTGTTGGAGTATCGATGTTGTTGTTAATCAGATTAACTCGGCAGGAGTTGACTGAATTTATATTGTCTCTTTCCGAATCTCAGGATGTCTTTCTGGGCAATAAGTCTCCACAAACAGCAATGTGACAAGGAGCAGGGATCATCTGTTTTGATTTAAATTGCTCTGTAGCATTGCTGCTTCACAGCATCAGGTACAAGGTTGGAGTCCAGCCTTGGTCAACAGCCTGGGTGGAGTTTGCACATTCTCCCCAGGATAGTGTGGGTCCACTACAGGTGCTCTGGTTTCCTCCCACAGTCCAAAGATTTGTGGGTGGATCAGTCATGCTAAATTGTCCATAGTGTCCAGGATTATGCAGACTCGGTGGATCAGCCATGGGAAATGCAGTGTTACAGGGGTGGAGTGCTCCAGATGGGATGCTCTTTAGTTAGTTGGTGGGGTTTGATGGATCAATGCTCTCCTTCCACATTGTAGGGATTTTATTCCATGATTGAGGATAAAGGCGACACAACAGGGTGTCCTTGGAGAAGGAGCATGTGGTGTGCATCAATTCTCCCGATGCCTTTAGATAGAGGTGGGCACTGCAGTGGATACAGTGCTTTATCTCCATCGCTGCCTCCTTACCCCCAACTCTACTTTGATTTGGTCCCTTCCCACTTTGTCATTTGTAATGGTTTGCTTTGCCTGTAAGGGGCGTTGTTTATAAATATTCAATTGGTTACATGGGTGGTTTACTGCTGGTGATTATATGTGAACCAAAATGGTGTAATGATGATGTTGATGGTGAGAAGGTTGCTCAGCTGTGTGAGAGAAATGGGGAATAAAGAATGCTTCACAGCTCACAGAATGAGAACTGAACATCAGTTAAATCAAACCAAAGGTTCTGACAGGGAGGGAATATTTCCCTGGAGCTTGAGTAACTGGAAAATGATGGTGTCCGGGAATAGACAGGATTTTGTTTTACAAGGCATTTGAAATTTTAAAAACTGTTATATTCAGATAGTTTCATTTCTTTTCTTTTAGTTTTATTTATTGTGGAATAAATAGCTACAATATTTTAAAATCAAATTCACAAACCTTGTGTTAAAGACAAATGTTAAATAAAATCCATCAAACCGTCCCTCACTGAAAACTGATGTGGACGTGCATTCGCCTGCAGAATCCCTTCCCTGCCTACTTCTTCCTACCCGGGCTCCATGGCTATATACATACCTGGGAGATAGCAGCAGGAGGCCATTCGGCCTTTCAATCCTGCTCCACCATTCAATGGGAATCAGCTGGCCATCCAGCTCAGTCTCCTGTTCCTGCTGTGTTCCAATCCCCTTTCATGACTTTACCTCGAAGAACGATATCTAAGTCCTCCTTTGGCTTCACTGCCTTTTGTTCCAGTGGTGTTGCGGTGTTACTGTGTAGGTGTAGGCAGGGGTAATGTGATGGTTCTGCCTTCTGGAGGACGCACTCAGCGTCCCTCATCATCCTGCAGTAACATCAACGGGGTTTCAGCAACTAAAGATAGAAACCGTTTCCAGGATATGGGCATCACTGGCTCAGCCAGTATTTATTCCCCATTTCTCGTTACCGTTGAGAAGGTGGTAGTGAGCTGCTGTCTTGAACCACTCACAGTCCGTTTGGCCCAGATAGACCGACAATGCTGGGAGGGAGAGTGTCGCTGGATTTTGTCCAAGTTATTCTCCATCTTTGGTTCTTCAAATGCTGGTTAACTTAATCACGATCTGCACATGATTTTGAGATTTCAGTCTGCAAATCTTCACCATCGAGCACCCTGTATAAAGGAATATGTACAGGTTAGAAATTCAGAGCAGACAATTCTAGCTTCTCTGGAATATCTTTTTCCCTTTCTTCCGCCAAAGCTGTAACGTACCAGCTCTCTTACTCTCTCCCACCATTCTGCCTCTGCAGTCCCGAATGTACCCGCCGCCATTCTCATGGAGTTACTGGTAAACAGATCCATGCCACCAATTCCCGTCCCTGGTTAGACTCTGCACCCTTTCTGGGTTTAGTCCATTTCCCTTCAGTTGCTGCAAGTCAATAATGTAACAGCAGAATGAATCAAAAGGAAACAGAAAGGGAGGTGGCAGATCCTGGACAGAAGAGGAACCTTCAGTCTGGGAGAATGGGTCAGATCCTTCTTTGTTTCCCATTGATTGATTCCCAGCATTATGACAAGTTGGGGATGGAACTTGGGCCCATGTGGGTATGGTGACACTTTGACCCCACCAACCTGTCAATACCAGAAGCTGATACGTTTCTCCTCCAGCCAATCACAATGTCAAATGCTTCCTGCTAATTGCTCCAAAGCACATGCTCCAAAATCCACCCATATTATGTACATGTGCAGTGCTGGGCTTCCCCGCACATGCGTGGTCCCTGCCTCAGGGATTGTGGGAGTTGTAGCCCCCATGAAGCCACTGAAGACATGTTTCTGATAGTGAATGAAAGGTGAGGGCTGGAGGGTGTTGTGTATAGGATCCCCATTCAGACACGGGCTGTTACTGGATTTTACTGAGACATCGGCTTCCACAACCTGATTTCTGACATAAGGAACATAGATTCAGACAATTGCGGGGTGGGGAGGTTAATAAGGGGTAGCAGATTTTAAGCAGATGTAGCTCAGTGGCTAGCACTGCTGCCTCACAGCGTCAGGGACCCAGATTTTATTTCAGCCAGAGGCGACTGTGTGGAGTTTATACGTTCTCAGCATGTCTGCGTGGGTTTCCTAGGGTGCTCGAACTTCCTCCTACAGTCCAAAGATGTGTAGATTAGATGGATTGCCTATGCTAAATTGCCCACAGTGTCCGTCTATGTGCCGGTTAGGCCATTAGCTATGGGAAATGCAGGGTTACCGGGATAGGGTGGGTCTGAATGGGATGCTCATCATAGGTTGGTGTGGACTCGTTGGATGAATACCCTGTTTCTGCACTATAGGAACTCTATTATATTCTCATGAAGAAGAATGAACTTGTCTCAATGTGTTGTGAATCTGGGGAATTCCTTATTCAAAATGCGGTGGTTGCCAGGACAATGAGCAGATTTAATGAAGAGATGCAGATGTTGAATTTGCAATGAGATGAAGGGTGAGAGAGAACAGGTGGGAAAATCCAGCTGAGACCGAGGTGAGCTCAATCATCATGGTATTAAATGATGGAGCTGGTTCGAAGGGCTGCATTGCTTCTCCTGTGCTCAGTGCTTATCTTCTTACGGTAATAACTGGAAAGCTGAATCCAAAAATCACCAACTTCACCAAAGGAGATTTTGAAAAATTCAGGATAGTCAGGTGGATTAGCTTTCCAAACTTAGGTAGTGAGGAAGCATATAGGAGATAATGATTTTGCAATTTTAAACTGAGGGGAGACAGTGATTTATGGTTTTAGACTGTGCAGTACATTCACACCGTCCAGAATACTCTGTTGTGAATATCTATCCTATACTTTACTACAAAGCCAAGGTCTTTGACAATGAAACGCAAAACACCCAGGAAACATCGCCTCACCTTGTAATCTGATAAAAGACTTCTGACAAATCTAGTTGAATTTAGAACACAGATGGAAAGCTGGAAGATTAGATCCAATCCCAAGATCCTGTGCTTAAACAAAGGAGACTACAATAGGATGAGGCAGGAGTTGGCTAATGTAAACTGGAAGCAAAGACTTTACCGTGGGAAAGTTGACGGACAGTGGGGGAAATACCAAAGCAATTTTTCGAAGTGCTCAGCAAAAGTATATAGCAGTGAAAAGGAAGGACTGTAGGAAAAGGAGTAATCTGCCATGAGTGGCTAAGGAAATAAGAGAGTCTATCAAATTGAAATAGAAGGCATACAAATTGGCAAAGACCAAGGAGAAACTAGGAGATTAGAAAAACTTTAAAGATCAACAGAAAGCTAGATGGGATTGGGGGAGAAAAGTGATGAGTAGCTATCCCCAGGGACGGAATAGCAGTTTACACTGCTGGAGGGGAACCTATTGTGTGGGGAACATATGGCCTCTGTAATTGTTGAAGCACTTAACTGTTACCATAGAGATAATCCTGACCAAGTTACAAATCACAGCACACTCCAAACGCTTGTATTCCCAAATAAACCTGTTGGACTATAACCTGGTGTTGTGTGATTTAGAAGTTTGTCCACCCCACCACCGGCTCCTCCACATCAGAATCCTGATAGATACCCCACTGAAACTGAAGCGTCTGTCAGATACTTGAGGGAGCCACAGGGGCGTGGGGGAGGGGTGTGCGTTTTAACCACAAAGTGTTGGGCTGAACTCGAATTTTTAACTGCCGTTGCCATGGAGATAATACTGAGAGACAGCGTCCATTCAAAACCACAAACCACAAAGGTATAAGAATGGGAGCGGCACATCGGACAGGCGGGGAGTTACCTGATGCTGCCTGGAGGTGTTCTGCATGTACACTATCCAGGTAACTGCCATGTCTCATCAACAAAGACTCAAAGACGACCTCTCAGAGTTCTGTGCCCAGTTATTCCTATCCAGCAGGGTTCAGGAATATGAGTACACAGCAGTAAGTCTTCACAGTGGAGGATACGAAGAACATGCCAGTAATTGATAAGGAAACTGAGGAAGGTGAGGACCTAGAAATAACCATTATCGTGAAAGAGTTAGAGCTGGGCAAGCTAATGGAGCTAAAGGTAGACAAGTCTCATTGCCCTGATGGAACACATCCCAGGATACCAACAGAGTTAGTGGGAGAAATAGCAGATGCACTTAGAGTTATAGCATCCTGCAGCAGAGACAGGCCCTTTGGCCCAAACTGGCCCATACTGACCAGAATGTCCATCCACGCTAACCCCATTTCCCTGCACTTGGCCCATTTGCTTCTGACCCTTTGCTATCCATGTAATTATCCAAATGTCTTTTACCTATTGTGAGTGTACCCACCTCAACCACTTCCACTGGCAGCTCATTCCATATACATACGACCCTCTGTGTAAAACAGTTGCCCCTCAGCTTCCCTTTTATTAGTTCCCCTCTAACCTTCAACTGACGCCATCCAGTCCTTGATTCCCTGGGAAAAAGACTGAATGCACTCACCTTACCCATGCCTCTCATGGTCTTATACACTTCTAGAAAAGTACCCCCTCAGTTTCCTCTGCTCTAAACAAAAAGATCCTCGCTTGTCCAACCTCTTCCTATTTCTCAGACCCCTGAGCCCTGGCAACATCCTTGTTCTGCACTTTTTACAGTTTAATAACTGAAACCTACACTGCATTCTTCATATTTCCAGTATTTCCCCATGGTGCTGGAACCGACGTGACAACGTCAATGGATTGCAATCCATGATCGAGAATGAACTCTTTTCTAACAATCCCGTTTTCATAGTGTTTCCCATGGTGCAGGTATCCTTGTGTCTTTCTGGTTGCATGGTTAATTAAAGACTTGTCCTTCTACAAAGCAAAGCTGTGGCTTACATGTTCCTGGGAAACGTGCCATGATTTTTCAGACTTTCAAAATCAAATGAAACCTCTCTCCACACTAACATGGACTTGGCTGTACCTTAGTAATGTTTCCAGTCACACTGACATTTGAAATATTCGCCCACGGACAGAATACACAGCTTTCCTTCCACATGAAAAAGCCAATGATATTCAGATCGGCACGGATCAAGTAACTATCAGATCTGAACATGAAGTTCAATTTGAATTTCTCATCCACAAATCCACCCTTTCAGTACTCGACAACTGAGAAAACAACTCACCACGTTAATACAGGATGGATCTTTATAAGACAATTATAGTATTAAATTGTAGTTTCTTGTTCCCCAAAGTTTTAACTCTCAGTCAAACAATTTATTTCTTCTGTGAACTGAAATCCAAACCAATCTCCTCACTCCTTTCCTCCACGCCCAGTTCTCACACTCTTTCTCCTCTCTTTGAATTCACTTTCCTAGCTCTTCCTGCATACACTACTTCCTGCACACTCTGGCCAAATCCCGTCTTACTAAAATGAACCAAATTAGAACTCTAATTGCAGGCCCGTCCTTGTCGCTTTCCATAAAATCCCTGAATCTTCACAAAAGAGTTCTGATAACTTTTTGCAAAATGCTGCACCACTGATACTCTGATCACATGTCAGGGGGCCAGGAAACGGGCCACACCCCTGGGTCCTGCTCCCAGAGAGAGGAAGATGCCCATGACAGATTAATCCCTCACACCACAACCTCCTTCCCAGGCACTGTGCATACTCCCACAATTGGCCAGCACTGCACCCATACACTGGTCTCCTCTCCTACAGCACGTGCTCCCAATCAAACAGGAGCCTGGGTGATTGACAGCAGCTGCTGCCCAATATATCAAAATCCCTCCAGTTTGGAAACTGGCCCTTCGGCCAAACAAGTCCATAATGACCCTCCAAACAGTAACTTACACAGACCCATTCCCCGACCCGATATTTACCCCTGACTAATGTAACTAATACTATGGGCAATTTAGAATGGCCAATTCACCTGTCCTGCCCATCTTTGGATTGGGGGAGGAAACCGGAGCACCCGGAGGAAACCCGCTCAGACACGGGGAGAATGCACAAACTCTGGGTTTGGCTGGAATCGAAACCGGGTACCTGGTGCTGTGAGGCAGCAGTGCGAACCACTGAGCCGTCTCTATAGACGGGAAGGGGTGGGGCTGGAGAACTGGGGTAATGAGATTGTAAACAATGAATGAAGTTGGAGGACACTGGGGGATGGACATGTCAGTGAGCGACAGGAGCAGTGCAGCAGCAAGAGGGGATCCTGGACAAACTGAGCAATGGGAGAGTCTGACAGGAGAGAAACTACAGGAAGGTTCTGTTTGGAGGCTCAGGCAGGGACAGCTGGGAGACACGGTGGCACAGTGGTTAGCACTGCTGCCTCACAGCGCCAGAGACCCGGGTTCAATTCCTGACTCAGGCGACTGACTGTGTGGAGTTTGCACATTCTCCCCGTGTCTGCGTGGGTTTCCTCCGGGTGCTCCGGTTTCCTCCCACAGTCCAAAGATGTGCGGGTCAGGTGAATTGGCCATGCTAAATTGTCCATAGTGTTAGGTTAAAGGGGTAAATGTAGGGGAATGGGTGGGTTGCGCTTCGGTGGGTCGGTGTGGACTTGTTGGGCCGAAGGGCCTGTTTCCACACTAAGTAATCTAATCTAAACAGCTTTGTGCATGGGAAATCATGTCTCATGAATTTGACTCAGTTTTTTTGAAGAAGTAACAAAGAGGATTGCTGAGGTCAGAGCATGGACATGATCTACATGACTTCAGTAACGTGTTTGACAAGGTTCCTCATGGGAGACTGGTCAGCAAGGTTAGATCGCATGGAGTACAGAACTGGGTCGAAGGTAGAAGGCAGAGGGGGCTTTTCAGGCTGGAGGCTTGTGACCAATGGAGTGTCACAAGGATCGGTGCTGGATCCACTACTTTTCATCACTTATATCCATGATTTGGATGTGAACATAAGAGGTATTGTTAGTAAGTTTGCAGATGACACCAAAATGGGAGGTGTAGCAGACAGGGAAAAAGATTACCTCAGAGTACAAGGGGATCTGGATCAGAAGGGTGAATGGGGTGAGGAGTTCAGTTCAGAAAAATGCAAGCTGCTGCATTTTGGAAAAACAAACTTTAGCAGGACTTATACAGTTTATAGTAAGTTCCAGGGGAGTGCTGCTAAACAAAGAGTCCTTGGAGTGCAGGTTCATAGTTCCTTGACAGTAGAGTAGCAAGTAGATAGGATAGTGAAGGCGGCAATTGGTCTGCTTGCCTTTTTTGGTCAGAGCATTGAGTGTAGCGGCTGGGAGGTCATATTGGGGCTGTACAGGACATTGATTTGGCAACTTTTGTAATATTCCATGCAATTCTGGTCTCCTTCCTATCAGATGGATGTTCTCAAACTTGAAAGGGGTCAGAAAAGAAGTAGAGGATGTTGCCAGGGTTGGATAGGCTGTTTTCCCTGGAGCGTCAGAGGCTGAACGGTGACCTGAAAGAGATTTTTAAAATCAGGCCGGGCATGGATAGGGTAAATAGACAAGATATTTTTCCTGCGGAGGGGGGAGTACAGAACTAGGGGACTGAGAAGGGAGGGTAGGCAGAGAGGGGGTGGGCGGAGGGTCAGAGAGGGTGGATGGATCGAGAGGGTTGGGACAGAAATGGGTGGGGACAGAGGGGGGATAGAGAGGGGAGGCATAGAAATGGATGGGGACAGAAAGCGGGATTAGAGAGGAGGGGAACAGACAGGGCGATCAGAGGGGGCGACCGACGGTTGGGGGGGCGACCGACAAAGAGGGGGAACAGACTGAGGGGGGGGGCAACCGATGGAGGGGGGTGAAGAAGACGGGTGTGCGACCGACAGGGGGGCGACTGACAGAGGTGGGACAGACCGAGGGGGCAAAAGATGGGGGGACAGACCGACAGATTGTGGGACAGACCAACGGGGGAGGGGCGACCGACGAGGTGGGGGGGCGACAAAGGACTGACCGACAGAGGGGGGGAACCATACAGAGTGGGGGGAGACGGGGGGAACAGAGAGGGGGAAGATGGAGAGTTATTTTATAGATCTACAACTCAACCCTGTTCGTATTTTCTCCTCCTCACCTTAATTTCCTCTGAAGGGCTCAGAACAACTGCATAGTTCCTGGAAAGTGGAGATTCAGGGAGATCAGGTGCTGAATGTTGCATTTGGGACACTGACCTTTAATGGAATGTGCTGGTCAATAAATGGACTCTGGTTTGATTCCACTGTCTGTGTGGTATTTGCACATTCTCCCCGTGTGTCTGCGTGGGCTTCCTCTGGGTGCTCTTAATTTCCTCCCACAATTCCAAAGACATGCACTTTAGATGGATTAGCTTTGGGTAATGGTAGGTTACAGAGTTAGGGTGGAATACTGTTCCGATGGTTGGTATGGTCTCATGGGCAGAAAGGCCTGCTTCCACACTGTGGGGATTCTGTCACTGAGATAGGGGTTAGGAGGTCACGTTGTGGCTGAGTAGGGCATTGGTGAGGCCAGTTTTAGGATACTGCATTCAATTGTGGTCTCCATGATTTCAGAAAGATGTTATCAGAATAGGACTCAACCTCTTAATGGCAAGTTCTTGGGAAGTGTTGACAAACAAACAGACCACGCAGTGTGGGTTGATTGTTCCTTGAAAGTGTGGTTGAAGGTAGACAGGTCGGTGAAGGTGGTGTGCTGTATGCTAACTGTTATTGGGCAGTGCATTGAGGATAGGAGTTGGGAGATCATGTTTCGGTTGGACAGTTTATTGGCTCGGCCACTTTTGGAATCCCCAGACTGCTTTCAATTCCAGTCTCCCTGTTACAGGAAAAATGTTGGGAAACTTGCAAGAGTTCAGCGAAGTTTTACCTTGTGGTGCCAGTATTGGAACATTTGAACCATAGGAAGAGGCTGAAGAGGCTAAGGCTATTTCCCTGCAACACTGGACATTTTAGGTGGCTTTATCGAACTTTATAAAATTATGAGGAGCAATGATAGGGTGACTAGTCATGGTTTCTTTTTTCCCAGGGTAGGGGAGACCAAACAAATGTGAATCTTTTTTCCAATGTGGAAATGACAAATTCTAGAGGAGAGATGGCAAGTTTAAAGGATGTGAAAACCGAAACAACTGAAGATGCTGGAAACCAGGAAGAGAAACAGAAGTTTCTGGAAAAAGCTTAGCAGGTCTAACAGCAGGTGCGAAAATAAATTAGAGTTAACGTATCTGAGGAAGGGTGACCAGACCAGAAACTTTAACTGATTTTCATTCACAGATGCTGCATGACCTGCTGAGCATTTCCAACAACATCTGTGCAAGTTTAAAGGAAGTTGTTTGGAGTATATACCTGAGAGGAACTTTATAAAGTGCGAGTCAGACCACATCTGGAGAAATGACAGAAGTTTTGGTCCCTTTATTTAAGGAAACACATCATTTCATCAGAGGCATTTCACAGAAAATTGACTGGGATGATCCCTGGTTTGCAGGGATTATTTTTTAAGAAAAGACTGAAGACGTTGGGACTCTACTCACTGGATTTGGGAGGAATGAGAGGGGATCTCATTGTAACATGCAGGATACTTAAGGAGTTTGACAGGGTAAATACTGAGTGGATTAGATTACATTAGATTAGATTAGATTACTTACAGTGTGGAAACAGGCCCTTCGGCCCAACAAGTCCACACTGCCCTGCCGAAGCGCAACCCACCCATACCCCTACATTTACCCCTTACCTAACACTACGGGCAATTTGAGCATGGCCAACTCACCTGACCTGCACATCTTTGCACTGTGGGAGGAAACCAGAGCACCCGGAGGAAATTCACGCAGACACGGGGAGAACGTGCAAACTCCACACAGTCAGTCGCCTGAGGCGGGAATTGAACCCGGGTCTCTGGCGCTGTGAGGCAGTAGCGCTAACCACTGTGTGCCGCCGTGTGATGTTTCCCATGTGAGGGGTTTCATTAGCAATGGAGCTGGAATGAGGTGGAGATCAGCAACATTTTAAGAGATTGGAATTCCTGGTGTTTGTGATTGTGTAGGTGTCTGATCAGAAGGTCACCTTGGGGTCAGATATGAGAGCAATATTATGAAGAGTGCGGTTCTGCCTCAGACAGTTCCCAGGGAGAGGGAGGGGCTCAGCAGTAAGGGAAAGTAATTTGTAATAGCAACTGAAGGCAATGGGTTTAATCATTGCAACGTTCCGTTGTAGGAAATTGCAGCCAATCGCGTAGTGGGAGTGTGATGAGCAGTTTGATAACTGAGTAATGGAGAGGGATGATGGGGAGGGAGAGCTGGGCATTGTCAGTGTACATGTGAAACCTAACACGGTGCTTTTGGACGATGTCACCTCTTGGCAGTGTGTAGGTGAGAAACAGGACGGACCAAGGCGAGATCCTTGAGGGACACCAAATATAAGGAATTCAGAAAGGAAAGGGAGAGTCGGGATGGAGCAGGTTTTCCAACAACGGTGGGGTCAAATATTAGTTTGTAGCAGAATGGGAGAGAAAGACATAACCAGAAAAAAACAGACAGGTAGAACAAGGAACAATATGTGATTTGGTGAGGGGGAGTGATGAGGAGGAGGAGCAGCCCAACTCCAAAAGCACTATTTCTACATTAGTGACATCACCCAACTCCACCCTAGTCTCAGCTCATTGACCGAAATACTCGTCCATCCCTGTGTTATCTCCAGACTTCATTATCCAAACACTCCTGGGCAGCCTCCCACATTCAACTTAAATGTAATCTCAAGAGTATCTAAAACCCTCCTGCCCAAGTGCTCACTTGTACCAAAACTTGTTGATCCATCAAGAGGCTCCTATTAACAAGCAACAATTTAAAATTCTCACCCTTGATGTAATTCCTGGCTGTGAACACCCCTGTCTCCCTGCACCACACAACCTGTGAGACCCCGACAACTCATTTTCTTTCAGACTCCCAACGATGTGTTTACTCATTGCTTCAACTGTCCAGCGGTTTCTACTGTTGCCAAGGCAACACAGTCTGGAATTCCCACCCTAACCCCCTCAGACCTGCTTTCCTCCTTTAAGGTATTCCTGAAAACCTGCTTATTTGGCAATTCTTTTGATCACCTGACCTAATATCCCCATCTGTGGCCTTATGTCAGAAGTTCTCAATAGTATTTCTGTGGAATTATAAACATGTTAAAAAAACTGTTGTTGATTTGCACATACATTGTCAACTCTTCACTGTCGCTGAGTGAATAATCTATAACAGCTCTTACCCGACCACATTGTGGGAGCACCTTCACCACACGAATTGCAGCTGTACAAGGAATTCAAACATCACCTTCTCCACAGGCAATGGGGCTTTGGCACTGATCAATGGTATCTGTGGAGGGAAAAACACACAGTTGATATTTCAGGGAGTGCAAAATGCATTATAGGGAGGGAAAATGGTGCAGAATTTGGATTTTGAAATTTGTGTTTTACAATGTGCACTAAGTTCTATAAAACCTCTTATCCCATACCATGAAAATTTCCTACTCTTCCTGGTCTATGTCCTTCCTTTCCCCTGCCCTTCACCTTCACACATTTCCAATGCCTTGGTCACAACAATCGTGTGCTGTCAGTGAAGTTTATCATGTGGTTTGAGTATTGTCCCGCCCCTCATTCACTCCGATTGGTTGAAGGACCAACTAGCACCTCTAGCCCCCGCTCCCCCACTCTTATTGGTCGTGCGCTGACATCAATAATTCGAGGCCCATTGTGGGCTGGAGCATGCTCAGTGCTTCCTGCTTTTGCTCCTGTTCATTAGGTATGAGAGAGAGAGGGCTCATCCCTATTTCTCTTGATGTCAGACAATAACAACAACTACCTGCATTGTATGGAGCCTTTCACATTGACAAATCTCCTAAAATGCATCACGAATGATGGAAACGTTGATTAAAGAGAACGATTTTTAGATACATCCTTAAGGCGGACAGAGGGGGTTCGGGAGGATATTCCAAAGGTTTGTGTCTTTGGCAGCTTCAATCGTGGAGTGATATAGGTGGGCAACAGCTTACAATGGAGACAGTTAGTGGCTAACCATAGGTTAACAACCTCATGTCGTAGCCCCCTAAACCACACACCAGTTCTTGTTCTCACAGCCTGCCATTACACACTACCTATGGTTCGCCATTAACAGTCTCCATGAACAACTAGTCACCCTCCCCCAGCCAGATGCTTATCCTTTATCCAACTGTTCCTCTCACTCTATCCCCACCTATCCTTTACTCCTTTTATCCTTCTCCCACACTATCTTCTGAACATAAACTTACTTTTATTCTCAGTAACATCTGTTCTGTGGAAGGGACATCGGATCTTAAACTTTAACTCTGATTTCTCTTCACAGATACTGCCAGACTTGCTGAGCATTTCCAGAACCTCCTGGTTGTTGTTTCCGATTTACACCATCCGCAGTTCTTTTGGTTTTAATTTACCGGGAGTTTGTAATTCAGGTCCAACAGCCTCTGTCCCAGTCTCTGCTGTCTCTCCCAACCCCAAACAGTGACACTGCACCCGCACAGCTCATGGACAGGTGTTGTCTTGCTGGCCACACCCCTCATTCAATCCCATTGGCTGCAGGACCACACAGACTCTCCTCCCATCAATCAGCCGGGCCCCATTGTGATGAGTGTGGAGGGCTAATCCCTCTCTCTGCCCTGAGATGAGCTTCATCATTCACAGTGAATGGGACAGTATCACAGAGCACAGGGGCGGGGGGCTATTCAGCCCATTGGGGCTGTACACTCTCCCTCTGGAGATGCTGCAAGTCTGTCCCAAGTCCCCTCCCATGTGCCCACAGCCCCCCCAAATCTTTCCTTAAAAAGTAAAATTCCAAGTCTGTTTTCAGAATACCTGCTGAATCTGTGTTGTTCAGACTGTTCCAGATGCTCAGAACTTTCTGAGTAAAATAGTGATCACATTTTCACCTTGTATTATTTGCCAATTACTTGAATGTAGTTACTAAAGATTGTGAAAGTGTTAACAATCCCTCTCTCTCTCTGCAAATTCAAGACCTTGGAACCAAATCTGCACCAGATCGAAATCACTGCTTCATCTTCTCAGCTCCAAGGATAATTATCTGTGCTTCAGCTAGCTCTCCACACAATAGAGGAATGCATCTTAATTTATTAAGATCAAAGAAACAGACCTTCGGTCCAAGTCGTCCGTGCCAACAAGGAATCCTAAACTAATGGATTCCCATTTACCATCTATTGGCCTGTATCCATCGAAACCCTTCTTATTCATGTACCCAATTGGAAGCCTTTTAAATGTTGTGATTTTATCAGCCTCCACTACTTCATCTGGTAGGTCCTCCCATACAGACACCACACTCAGCTTGAAAACGTTGCCACTTAGATCCCTTTTAAATCTTTGCCCTCTCAACTTCAACCCATGTGCTCTAGTTTTGGACCCACCTAACCTGAAGAAATAGGACTCCAGCTGCTCACCTTATCCACGCCCCTCGTGATTTTATAAATCTCCATGAAGTCACCTCTCAGTCTTTGACTCTCCAGAGAAAATAGCCCCAGCCTATTCAGCCTCCCCCTGTAGCCCAAATCCTCCAATCCTGGCAACGTTTTTGTAAATCTCGTCCAAACCTTTTCAAGTTTCAGAACATCCTTCCCAGAACAGGGAAATTCAAACTGAAAACAGAATTCCAGATGTGGCTTAATCATCATCCTGTCCAACCACAGTATGACGTCCCAGCTTCTGTATTCAATGCATTGACCAATAACGGAGAGTGTTAATGGAGTCCCATTTGCCAGCGGTTAACCCTTATCCCTCTTAAACCTTCCTCTTCATATACACAATCAAATGCCTTTTAAATGCTGCAATTGTACTAGCCTCCACCCCTTCCTCTGGCAGTTCATTCCCTACTTGCAATGCCCTCAACATGAATAAGATGCCCCTTAGATCCCTTTTAAATCTTTTCCCTCTCACCTTAAGCCTGTACCCTCTAGTTCTGGACCCACCGAACTTGGGAGAAAGTCCCTGACTGCGCACCTTATCCATGCCCTTCATGATTTTATAAGATCACCTCTCAGCCTCCAACTCTCCAGGGAAAATAGTCCCAGTCTATTCAGCCTTTTCCAATAGCTCAAACCGTCCAACCCTGGCAAAATCCTTGCAAATATTTTCTGAACCCTTTCAAGTTTCTCAACATTATTCCAAGAACGGGGAGATTGAAAACAGAATTCCAGAAGGGCTTTAATCAGTGCCCTGTCTTGCCACAATATGACGTCACAACAGCTGCATTCAATAACGGGGGGGCGGGGGGGGGGGGGGTACCAAATGCTACATTCACTACCCCGCCTACCTGTGACTCTATTTTCAAGGAACTATAAACCTGCACTCCAAGGTCTCTTTGTTCAGCAATGTTCCCCAGGACTTTACCATTAAGTGTATAAATCCTGCCCTGATTTGCCTTTCCAAAATACAACAGCTCACATTTATCTAAATTGAACTCCGTCTGCCATTCCTCGCCCCAGTGGCCTATCTGATCAAGATTCTGTTGTATTCTGAACTAACCTTCTTCACTGTCCACGACACCTCCAATTTTGGTATCTTCTGTAAACCTACTGACTATACCTCATATAGTCACATCCAAGTCATTTATTTAAGGGCTCAATATCCATCCTTGCAGCACATTGCTCCTCACAGGCCTCCAGTCCGCAAAACAACCCTCCATCATCATCCTCTGTCTCCTACCTTCAAGGCAGTTTTGTAATGGCTTGCTCTCCCTGCATTCCATGTTATCTAACCCTGCTAACCAGTCTGCTTTGTGGAACCTTGTTGAATGTCCATATAAACAACATTCACCGCCTGGCTTCATCAATTTTCTTTGTCACTTCAAAACATTCAGTCAAGTTAGTGAGACACAATTGTGCATGTACAAAGCCACATTGACTCTCCCTGTCATTCCTCACCTTTCCAAAATAGATGGATATCCTGTCCTTCAGAATCCCTTCCAACAACTTGCCTGCCACTGACTTCAGGCTCACTGTTTTCTTGTTCCATGGCCTCTCCTTACCAGTTTTTTAAAATAATGGCACCTCACCTGTCGCTATCAACGATACAAATACCTCAGGAGAGGCCCAACAATCACTTCACTAGATTTCCAGAAAGTTCCAGAATACACCCGATCATATTCCAGGGCTTTATCCACCTAGATGCGATTTAAGACATCTAGTAACACCTCCTCTGTAACATGGATACTTTTCAAGTTATCACTGTTTATTTCTCCAAACTCTCGAGCTTCCATATACTTCTCCAGTAAAAATAACGTGAAATATTTGCATATCTTTTGCACTCCCTGTGGTTCCATAGACAGCCTTGTTGACCTTTAAGGGGTCCTATTCTCTGGGCCAGTTAATCTTTTGTCTGTGATATATTTGTTTAATCTCTTTGGATTCTATTCCAGGACATCCCAGAAAGGCCTACTTCACGGACCGTAAATTTCCTCTGACTTGATCAACACATACCCTCCACTTCCCGCACCTCCGCCTTTACCCCACCCCTTCAGCCACAATAAAGAATATAACCCTGCGGTCTTCACCTTCCACCCCACTAATCTCCAGATACAGCACATTAACCTCTGTCATTTCTGCTACCTAAAGTCAGACCCCACCACCAGAGACATATTTCCCTCCCCACCTTTATCTGCGTTCCGCAGAGACCATTCCCGCTGTGCCTTCCTTGTTCGGTCCACACCCTCCCACCAACCCACGCTCCACACACTTGACCCTCCCTTGCCGCCATGGGAGATGTAAAACATGCGGCCACACCTCCCTCTGACATCTGTCTAAGTTCCCAAAAGGATCTTTTCACATCAGGCAGAGATTTGCCTGCACATCCCAAAACCTCATATACTGCATCTAGACACTATGGGAAGAAGGGCCTATTCCCGAAATGTCGATTCTCCTGTTCCTTGGATGCTGCCTGACCTGCTGCGCTTTTCCAGCAACACATTTTCAGCTCTGGGGAGAATGTGCCAACTCCAACAAAGACAGTTGCCCGAGGCTGGAATCAAACCCAGGTCCCTGGTGCTGAGGAAGCAGTGCTAACCTCTGAGCCACAATACTCTGGGATCTTTGGTGCTGATGCGCTGCCCCACTGATACCTCAGTCACTCACCCTGCCTCATTTCCTAAGAGGCAGTGATGACGGAGTGAAATTATCGCTAGACAGTTAATCCAGAGACCCAAATAAGGTTCAGGGGACCCGGGTTTGAATCCCATCACGGCAGATTTTGGAACGTGAATTCAATAAATATCTGGAAAAAATAATCTAGTGACGACAAGGATTCCACTGTCAATTGTTGGAAAACCCATCTGGTTCACTAATGACCTTTAGGGAAGGAAAATGCCATCCTTACCTGGTCTGGTCTGCATGGGACTCCAGACCTATAGCAACGTGGTTGACTCTTAACTGCCCTCTGGGTAAACGCAGCAATAAATGCTGGCCGAGCCAGTGACAGCCTTATCCTGTGAATGAATAAAGAAAACAGATCAGGTTTTGTTCCTTCTCTAGTAGGTACATCCTACAAACTGATTCTGAAATGTTCTCGTACACACTGAACAAATACCTTTCCATCCAAGCCCTTAACACTACGAGGCTATGTTGGTAAAGTTAAAACCACTTATCATTGCATCCATAATATTCTTACAGATAACTGAGGTCTCCTGGTAAAATTGTGTCTCAATTCTCCGCTGACTATTGGGAGAGAGTCTATAATACAATCCCATTAAGATGGTAATCCCTTTCTTATTTCTCAGTACCAACCAAATAACTTGCCTGGATGTACTCCCAGGAATATCCTCCCAAAGCCCAGCCATAATGTTATCCCTAATCAAAAACACCTCTCCCCCTGATCTGTTGCCCCCTTTCTATCCTTGCTATAGCATCTATACCCTGGAACATGAAGCTGCCAGTCCTATCCATCCCTGAGTGATGCCTCTGTTATTGCTGTAATATCCCAGTGCCATGTTCAAAACCATACCCTGAGCCTACCTCCCTGACTTGTAAGGCCTCTTGCACTGAAATAAATGCAGTGCAACTGGTCCGTCGCACCTCATTCTGTGATTTGCTCTTGCCTGCCTTGACAGTCTGACTGGTGAACAGTACCAGCCTCAGACTCACCTCTTTTCTCACTATCTCTTTAGGATCACCCCGACTCCCTCACTGGTTTAATGCCTCCCGAGTGGCACGAGCAAATCTCCCTGCTCGTCAGGACCCCATGCTTTCCCCTTCCTATGCCATTGGTACCAATATACAATGACCTCCCACTGGTTATTTTCCCTTTTGAAAATACTCTGCTCCCTCAGAGACATCCTTGACACTGGCACCAGGGCAGCACCACCCCATTCTGATGTCTCACTGTCAGCTGCAGAAACAGCAGACTGTGCCCCTGACTAGAGAGTCCCCGATCACCATCGATCTTGTGGAACTGGATATACCTCATATTATGTTAAAAGCCAGTCTCAGTACCAGTAACTTGATTGTCAGTGCTACATTCCCCTGAAAGTCTATGACCACCTACATTTTCCAAAACAGTATACTTGCCTGAGATGGGGATAGCCACAGGAGACTCCTGCAGTACCGACCTAACCACCTACCCCCCCCCCCCCCCCCCAGCTTTCCTGGCGGTAACCCATCTACCTGACTGTATCTGCAGTATCCTGCATTCCTGAGACTGCCACCTATCACACACCCTGGCTCCTGTCAATTCCTCACTGCCGTTAATCACTCCTCCACCAATCCATGCGATCCAAAAGGATTTGCAATCACACTTGCTACAGACACAATCATCAGGATCATTGAAACTCTCCCTAATCTCCCACATCCGACAGGAACAGCACGCCACTCTACAACAGGCCATCTCTCCGCCTTAACAATCTACAGACCAAAACAAAGACACAGTCTTACTGCTCGAAAAATACTGCCCGAGAATAACAATGCTTATGTTTCATATCTTAAACATTTAATTAAGAGACCCTAAGACATTAAAAAGAAATCCTCACCTTACTCACTATTGTAGATTGAATAAAATAAAACCGGCTAAGATTGATATTTGAAGAGACTGAAACTCACTGATCTGATCCCCAGCTCGGAGTACCTCCAAGGGCGAGGTCGCTCGGAGGGCAGCTGTGAAATGTCACTGTTTCTCTTCTCTGCCCACTCCATTTCCAGAGAGGTTTTTAACTTCACAGCAAGTCAGCTCAGAGAGGTCACTGCTTGGTTTTACTCACTGGGGATTGCCTTTGCTGCCCAGACCAGTATTTACTGGCCACCTTTACTTGTCTTGGAGAAAGTGGTGGTTAACCGCCTCCCTGAAATGCTGCAGTCCATGTACACCACAGTGATGTTTGGACAACAATCCCCCTGTGGCCCCACGTCCCTCCCTCTCTCTGTAATCCCCCTCCGGCTTCAGAAATTACATGTCCGTGGCATAAGATTTTTATTTGGATTCATTTTTGTTTAATAAACCCCCCCCCCCCCCCCACCAAAAAAAGTGTAATATTTTGCCCCAAACAAATTTCTGTTGATTGACCTTTCGGAGAGGCTGACACATGAACGTTGCAGTATTTTATCTCACATTGTACACCTAGAATGATGGAACTTTCTTTTAAACATTGCTAAAAGGGAGGCAATGGCTTAATGGTATTCCTGCCAGATGAGAGACATGTGCAATGTTCCGAGGATTAGGGATAGAATCCCAACATGGCTGATGGTGGCATCGGAATTCAATACAATCTAGAATGAAAAGGCGAATGATGACCATGAAACTATTGTCGATTGTTAGAAACCCACCTGGTTCACTAATGTCCTGTAGGGAAGGAAACGGTCATCCTCACCTGGTCTGGCCAACATGTGACTCCAGACCCACAGCAATGTGGTTAACTCTCAACTGCCCTCAGGAAAAATACTTTACAAACTGTTAACAAATATTCCGCAGGTATCACTTAAAAACTGGCTGTTCACCTTGGGACCATGTGAATATCTGAACGGCCTGAACTAAAACTGAGTTTCAGCTTCACCTTCTCCCTGTCTCACATCAGTCTGTTTACACCCAACTCCAAAACACTCTCATTGAGCCAAGCAGCCCTCACAGTTGCCGCCCTGTCATCTTCATTGTCTGCTCATACCTACACTCCCCTCAGCCTCCTGTACTGTTCCAATGCATCTCAATGGGAGTTCAGGAACAGCACCTCATCTTTCAATTCAGCCCTTTGTAACCCCAGAGTCAACATGGACCTCAGCAGTTTCTGAATTAATAGATAGTTGTCAGAAGCTGCAACATTCCACCTGAATAGGTACTGGAATTTGAGTCCGAAAGGACTCTAAATCGGAAGTTTGAAGGTAATTGAAAATATGAAGTTTTTCATAAAGTGGATGATTGGGTCTCAATCTGAGAGTTCTTCCAAAGAGGCGAGGTGTAATTTGGATAAATCTGTGCTCCCTCTCAGGCCAATATCTCCTTCCTCAGCTGCAGGGTCCAGAACAGAGCACACACCCAATGGGTGATCCAACCATGAATTTGTACATCTTTCTGCTTAACAAAAATATTGGAGATATTTTCCCTCAAACAGAACAGACAAACCTTTCTCCTTCCACAATTAAATGCTAATGATATTCAGATCCTGATGACTCCATTGACTGTAAAAACTTGCTTTGAGATCCCAGCCTCAATTATTAGGATTTAATATCCTATGAAATGAATTCACAAAACAAAACTCACAGTCAGTGCAGGAAGAATATAAAGACATACTTTTCTCTTGGTATGTGCTTGATCTGTAAATGCCTCTCTTGAAATCGTACGCTTCCCCCCCCCAACCCATCCTAGGAAGGGGACATGCACATGTGCCTCACTGTATCTAGCCTCCAATAAAAATGGCGGCCATACCCCAGGACCTTTCACCGCCTGAGGGCCGCAGCCGTTTTCCAATCTGCTGCAAACGCGGGATTTAGAGTTTCTAATTCAGACTTACGAACCGCACAGAGTGTAATTAAAACTTCCCAGTCTAAAGTGACTCATTATCTCCGTGTCTCTGAGGCCACTCTCCCCTTCCCTGTTTGCCTCTCCCACATTCACCAACAGCCGAGTCACATGGCACTGCATCTGCCGAGTTACTGGTGACGTGTCATCCCACTGGTAACGCCCCTCATTCACTCCCATTGTTTGGATGACCAGCTGGTTCGACTTGTCTACCAGTCCCGCCACCTTTTCCTATTGGTCCGAAGCTTCCACCAATCAGGTGGACCCCATTGTGAGGTCAGTGGTGGGATCCTCCCCCTGTCTGAATCAAACCTGAAAGGTGTATGGATGGTGTCAATCAGGAACAACAAGCAGAAGGTGCTGGGAAAGCTCAGCAGGTCTGGCAGCATCTGGGAACAGAAATCTGTCCAGTGGCCCTGCCTCAGAACTGATGGGAGCTGGGAAAATTAGGATCCTGACAGTGTGGAAACAGACCATTCGGCCCAAAAGGTCCCTCCGAAGGGTATCCCACCCAGACCCATTCCCCTACCCTATTTCTGTATATTTCACCTGACTAATGCACCTAACCTACACATCCCTGAACACTATGGGAAATTTAGCTTGGCCAATAAAACTAACCTGCAGATCTTTGTACGCAGGAGATAGGGGTTAAACAGTAAATAATAGGCAGGGACAGAACCCAGAGAGAGACTGGAACTTTTAGAAAGACAAATGAGTGGATTATGATTAGGCTGGGAGGGTGCATAGCTGTTAATGGAGGGGACAGGAACTTGTGTCTGGCAGCATCTCAGTGGCCTTGGCGGAAATGGCGACAGATGATCTACGTTCTGCTGCAAAAACAGACCCCAAGCTTCCAGCTGCCTGCCACTTTAACACACGAGCCTGTTCCCTGGCCAACATCTCTATCTCATGCTTACTGCTGTGTCCCAGTGAGGCCAGAACATACCAAATGGCCCCGTACTTCAAGGACTGCAATTTCCCCTCCCATGTGGTCAATACCATCCACTATATCTCCTCCACTTCCTGCACCTCTGCCTTTGAAACCCACATCTCCAACGAGGATAGAACACCCCCCCACCAAGTCCTTAGCTTCCACCCAGATACAACACATCAGCCTCTGCCATTTCCACCAGCCACAATCAGACCGCACCATCAGATTCTTAAGGGGTTTGACAGAATGAGTACTGATGTGTCTGAACGTAAATACTGAGAGGGGAGCCTGAAACCAAATTCTGAGCCAGTCAAAGAATTAAGGGTTCTGCTTTGGATTCGTCAAGTTTAAGGCAACACAGACACGGGTAAGGGGTTTCAGTTGCAATGAAGCTGGGGTGAGGAGGAGACAAGCAATGTTTAAGAGATTGGAATTGCTGGTGTTTGGGATTGTGTAGATGCCTGATCAGAAGGTCAGCTTCGCGTCAGATATAACTGCAATACTGTGAAGAGTGTAGTTCTGCTGCATAGTTCCCAGTGAGAAGGAGGGGCTCAGCAATAAGGGAAAGGAATTTATCAGGCAACGGGTTTAACCACTACAATGTTTCATGGGAGGAAACTGCACCTAATCGAGTAGTGGGAATGTGGTAAGCAGTTTGATAAGTGAGTAACAGTGGAGTAATGAAGAGGGACAGCTGGGCATTGTCAGTGTACATGTGAAACCCAAAATGGTACTTTTGCACAATGTCACCTCCTGGTAGTATGTACGTAAAATCCAGAAAGGACCAAGGACACCAAATGCAAGGAATTCAGAAAGGAAAGGGAGAGTGGAGATGGAGCAGGATTTTGGGAGAGAAGGACATAACCAGAAAAGACAGAACAAGGAACAATATCTATGAATCGGTGAGGGAGACTGATGAGGAGGAGGAGGAGGAGGAGGAGGAGGAGGAGGAGGAGGAATGAGAGTTGGAAAGTCTATGGTTTAGTGAGATTAGGGTAAAAGGTCAAGATGAGCTCTGATAAGGCTTGACATGAGGTTGGAGAAAGATGCAAGTTTAGGACAAAAACCGGGAGCACCACGTGAGGCAGTTTGACTCACTGGGCTAGTGGGAGGGAGGGATGCAGCAGATCGGATTATCTCAGTCTTAGTGACAGAGAAACTCCATGTTCTCCAAACTCTTGTTGTTGGAGCGAAGGATGGAGGAGACAGGAGGATGGACAGTGTTTCACAAAGAAAAAAAACCTGGGTAAGTGATATTTAAAGTGAGTGAACAAACGTAATGTGTTTAAATTTTATCCAAAATATTAAAACAAACGACTGAAGTCCTGGTTCGAATCCCATCTTGGCAGATGTGGAATCTGAATTCAAGAAAAAATACCTGGAATTAGGAATCTCCTGAACTCCATGGAATCATTGTCAATGGCGGAAAAAAAACCTGCCAACCTGACAGCGGCCCAGCCAGCTACTCACTGTATTAATCACTGCAAAGTCTCAACAAAGGAATGAAACTGGATGGACCACTCGGCATCTAAGAAGGCACCATTTAATACAACCCCAGAATCAGCCCTCTCAGTGGTGCAACGTCCTCCAGACTAACATCTGGATTTTGGTGCCAAAATGTGCAGACCTCTCTCACAGACCAATCAAGGAACAGCCTGACAGTCATACTCATGAAATCAACCCTTACAGACAATGACCAGACACCACCATCACCATCCCAAGGTATTGAGATTGTGGTGATGGAAAAGCACAACAGGTCAGGCAGCACCTGAGGACCTGCTGTGCTTTTCCAGCACCAGACTCTTGACTCTGATCTCCAGCATCTGCAGTCTTCACTTTCTCCTGAAATCTCTGGATATGTCCTGTCCCACCGGCAGGACAGACCAGGCAGAGGTGGTGGCACAGTGGCGTACAGACAGGGAGGATTTGCCCTGGGAGTACACAGCATTGGCTCCGGAGACCAGGAAGTCTCATGGCTCCTGCTGATGACCACGTACCATCCTCCCTTGGCTGACGGATCAGTTCTCCTTCATGTTGAACAACATTTGGAGGAAGCACTGAGGCAATAAAATGGTGTCAAACGTACTCTGGGTACAGGATTTCAATGTCCACAATCGAGACTAACTCTGCAACAGATTTACTGACTGAGCTGGCCAGGTCCTAAAGGACATAGCTGCTCAATTGAGTCTGCAGCGGGTGGTCAGGGAACCAAGAGGGAAAAACATACTTGATCTCATTGTTATGAATTGACCAGCTACAGATACATCTGTCCATGACAGTATCAGTACGAGCGACCATCACACATTCCTTTTGGAGACAAAGTCTTGCCTTAAAGTTGAGAAAAACCTCCATTGTGTTGAGTGACACTATCACCGTTCTAAATGGGACAGACTTTGAAGAGATGTAGGATCTCAAACTGGGTATCTCTGAGGCACTGTGGGACATCAACAGCAGCAGGGCTATACTCCAGCACAATCTGTAATCTCATGGGTTTGTAAATCCCACACTCACCCATCTCAATGGACAGGAAAGGAGGGCATGCCATGAGCAGCACCAGGCAGTCCTAAAAATGAAGTGCCAACCTGGTGAAGCTATCAAACAGGACCATCTGCATCAAACAGCATCAGCAGCAAGCAGAACTAAACGATCCGACATCCAATGGAACAGATTGGAGCTCTGCAGTTCTCCCACATCCAGTTGTGAACGGTGATGGACAATTAAACAACTCACTGGAGGAAGCATCACAGATATCCCCACCCTTACTGATGGAGGGGCCTCACACACCCATGCACCAGATAAGATGACAGCATTTGCAGCAATCTTCAGTCAGAAGTGCAAAGTGGGATGATCCATCTCAGCCTTCTCCAGTGGTTTCTAACATCACAGATGTGAGTTTTAAGCCAGTTGGATTCAGTTTGAATAACATCAAGAAATGGTTAAGTAGTGCAAAGGCTACGGGCCCTGCCAATATTCTGGCAATAATACTGATGGCTTGTGCTCCAGAACTTGCCACCCACCAAGCCACGTACCACTCCAGCACTGGCATCGACCAACAATGTGGAACATTGCCCAGGGATGTTCAACACAAAAACACAGGGCAATCCAACCCAGGCAATTTCCCTCTATCAGTCCACACTCGATCAGCAGTAAAGTGATAGAAGGTGTCATCTACAGGGCTACCAAGCAGCAGCTGCTCCGCAACAGCCAGCTCAGCGACACTCACTTTAGGCTCCACCAGGGCCACTCAGCTCCCGATGGTGTTACCGCCCTGATTCACAATCTGGCAACCAGCTGAATCCTAGAGATGAGGTGAGAGCGACAGCCCAGTCCCACTCCAAGATCACAATTTCTAGCTGATTCTACCCTTGTATCAGCTCATATACTCTCATCCACCTTGTGTTATCTCCAGACTTCATTATCCAAACACACTCCTGGCTAGCTGCCCACATTCAACCTCCCTGTAATCTCAAGAAACACTATATCTCTGCTGCCCAAGTACTCCCTTGTACCAAAATTTGTCGATCCATCAAAAGGCTCCTATTCATAATCAACAACATAGAACCACAGAGATGTACAGCATGGAAACAAACCCTTCAATCCAACCCGTCCATGCCGACCAGATATCCCAATCCAATCTAGTCTCACCTGCCAGCATCCGGCCCACATCCCTCAATTTAAAATTCTCACTCTTGATTCAATTCCTGGTTGTGATCATTCCTAGCTCGCTGCTTCACACACCCTTTGAGACCTCAACAACCCATTCTGTTCGAGACTCCCAATGATCTGTTAATTCATTACCTCACCTGTGTGGCTGCTTTTACAGTTGCCAAAGCAAAAAGGTCTGAAATTCACAGCTAAAACCTCACAGATCTGCTTTCCTCCTTTAGACATTCCTCAAAACCTGCTTATTTGGCAATGCTTTTGGTCACCTGACCTAATATCATCCTTCTCTGGCCTTATGTCTAAAGTTCCCAATAATATTTTTGTGAAATTATAAGCGGGATAACAAAACTACAAACTGTTCTTTAATTGGACATTATTTTCAAATCATCACTGTTGCTGAATGAATAACCTATAATGCCACTTACCCAACCACACTGTGGGAGCACCTTCACCACACAAACTGCAGCTGTACAAGAAAGTCAAACATCACCCTCTCCACAAGCAACAGGGCTTTGGCATTAATCACTGGTATCTGTGGAAGGAGAAACACAGTTAATGTTTCAGAGAGTGCAAAACGGATTACAGGGAATGAAAATGGTGCAGAATTTGATAGTTAGAAATGGAAGGAAAATGCACTTTCTTATTGGAAAAAAGAATTCTTGACTGTCAAAGATTTTCCAGAAAAAAATTAATAAGCAGCAGATGGTCAGCGGCTGGGCGGCAGTGAAAAATTAACTTACAAAAATGTCTGTAAAAGTAATAGTAAAATACTAAACAGACCAAATATACACCCATTGTTTGAGACTGAGGAAGCTAGATATTGACAAAGTGGTCATGAGGGATCCCAGAGATGAAGCAGAGCAGTATAAGCTGTTATGATCCCACATAAAGATGTATAGCACCAACACAGACCCTTCGGTCTGACTCATCCACGCCAACCAGGTATCCAAACCTAATCTATTCCCATTTGCCAGCACTTGGCCCATATCCCTGTAAATGCTTCCTCATCATATCATGTGTCTATTTAGATGCCTTTAACATGTTGTAATTGTACTAGCCTCTACCACTTCCTCTGGCATTCATTCCACCCACTGCATGAAAGAGTTGTCCTTTAGGCCCCTTTGAAATTTTCTCCGTTCACCCTAAATGCCCTCTACATCTGGGCACCACCACTCCAGGGAAAACACCTTGTTCATTTACTCTATTCATGCCCCTCATGATTGTATAAACCTCCATAACATCACCACTCAGCCTATGGCACTCCAGGGAAAACAGCCCAAGCCTTTTATGCCTCACCCTACAGCTCAAATCCTCCAACCCGAACAACATCCTTGTAATTCTTTTTTGAAACCTTTCAAGTTTCACAGCACCCTTCTGATAGGAGGCAGGCCAGAACTGCACACAATATTCCAAAAGTGGCCTAACGAATGTCCTGTACAGCGACATGACCTCCCACATCCTATACTCAATGCTCTAACCAATAAAGGAAAATATACTGAACACCTTCTTCATCATCCTATCTACGTGCAACTTGACTTGCAAGGACTATGAACCTGCAATCCAAGGTCTCTTTGTTCCGCAAACGTCTCCAGGGCCTTGCCATTCAGTGTACGAGTCCTGCCCTGATTTGCTTTTCCAAACTGTAGCACCTCATATTTATCGAAATTAAACCCCATCTGATCAATATCTCATTGTAATCTGAGGTAACCTTCTTCATTATCCACAATATCTCCAATTTTGTATGACCTGCAAACTCATTTACGATACCAAATCATTTAAATGAATGGCGAAACAAATCCAGAAATAAACATCCATTTCTCTAAGTTTGAATGTGCTCTGTGTAAATCCTGCCCAATGACTCTGTACCAGAGAAAGGCTGAACATGCGCCTGGCTGCACCTTGCCCCCTACAAAGCTGGCGGCTCCGCACATGTCCAGTGAATTCGTGCCCCGAATAAAGGCAATTCCCCGTTTACTGAAAACACGAGACTGGGACGTTCAAATTTGTGTTTTCCGACGTGCACATTTTGTTTGTAAAACCTCTCCGCTCATACAGAATCGCTCTCACCTCCTGCGGTTCCACAGACAGCCTTGATGACTTTTGCGGGTACCTATTCTCTGCCTGGTTACTCATTTGTCATTAGTGTATTTGTACAATCACTTTGGATTCTCCTTAAACCTATTTCCTAAAGCTATCTCATGTCCCCTTTTTGCCCTCCTGGTTTACCTCGAGTATACTCCTACTGCCGCTACACTCCTCTAGGGATTCACACAAACACAGCTCTCTGTACCTGCCATATCCCTCCTTCATTTTCTCGACCAGGTCCACAATTTCTTTCGTCAGGCAGCACTCTTTACACCTACCAGCCTTGGCCTTAACAGTAACATACTGTCTATGTACTCTCATTGTCGCAGGCCTATGGAGGCAATGGCAGATGAGGATACAGAAGCAATCATTCTCAGTAAAGAGGTAATGTTGGGAAAGATATCAGCCTAAAGGTAGATGGGTCTCCTGGCTCTGATGGAATGCATCCCAGGGACTAAAAGAGATGTTGGGAAAGGGGGCGGGGGGGGGGGGGAGAATAACAAATAGACCTCGTGATAATTCACTAAAATTTGTTGGATATCTGGTTTTGACAGACTGGAAGCTGCAAATGTGGTGCCACTATTTTTCAAAAAGGATCCGTTAGCTTAACTTCTGTAGTGGAGAAAATGCTTGAACCTCTCAAGGAAGTAGTGGTGAGATATCTGGGTAGAAATTGTCTCATTGAGCAGACACAGCATGGATTCATGAACGGCAGGTCACGATTAACGCGTTTACTAGAATTACTTGAGGATACGACGAGTGCTTTGGACAAGGGGGACTCGGTGGATGTGGTGTACCTGGATTTCCAGAAGGCATTCGATAAGTTGCCACATAAAAGGCTGCTGAATAAGGTAAACATGCATGGCATTATGGGTAATTATCATTGATACAGGATGGGTTAACCAACAAAATGTAAAGAATGGGGATAAATGGGTGTTTGGATTTGTGTTGGCACTACAACTGTTTGCAATTTACACAAATGTTTTGGAGTTGAGGACCAAGTGTACGGTGTCAGAGTTCACATTTGATACAAAAATGAGGTAGAGCAATGTGTGCAGAGGCCACTGTAAGTCTGCACAGGGATACAGATCAGTTATGTGGGTGGGTAAGGATCTGGCAGATGGAGTTCAATGTTGGGAAATGTGAGGTCATCCATTTTAGTCGGACTAACACCAAACTGATGACGAAATGGTGAAAACGTGCAGCATGCTGCTGTACAGAGGGAGCTGGGTGTCCTTATGCATGAATCACAGGAAGCTGGTTTGCAGGTGCAGCAGGAAATTAAGGCAGTGAAGGGAATATTGTCCTTCCTTGCTAGAGGGATGGTAACGCTGCAGCTGTACAGGGTGCTGGGGAGGCCACACCTGGAGTACTGTGTACAGGTTTGGTCTCCTTACTTCAGGAAGATGTACTGGCACTGGAGGGAGTATAGAGGAGGTTCACTAGTTTGGGTTAGGAGTTGAGGATTGGTGCATGCGGAGAGATTGAGAAAACTGGTTCTATAGTCATTGTAATTTAGAAGAATGGGAGGTTGGATAGGAAACAATAAAATTATGAAGGGAGTAGATTAGACAGAAGCAGGGAGGCTATTTCCACTGGGGGTGGGTCAAACTACAGAGCATTACCTCAAAATAAAGGGGAGCAGATTTAGGACTGAGTTCAGGAGGAGCTTCTTCAGCTAAAGGATTGTCAATCTGTGGAATTCCCTGCCGAGTGCAGCATTTGACGTTATCAACTTGAATGCCTTTAAGGCAAAATGTAGATTTGTGAATAGGAAAAGACTTAAGGGTTATGGTGAGAGATCAGGAAAGTGGAGCAGAGGCCATGAGAAGATCAGCCCTGATCTTATTCAATGGTAGAGCAGGCTTGAGGGGCCAAATGAAAGTTCTTGCCTTGTGCTATCAAAATTGGCCTTTGTCCAATTCAGAACCTTAACTCTTAGATCTGGTATATTATTTTCTGTAACTATTTTAAAACTTGTAGAATTATCAGAGACTCCCAACAGCGTAGAAGCAGGTCATTCAGCCCATCATACTAATACTGACCTGGCAAGCCTCCTAACCTCCTCCGATAACATTGCACTTCTCAGGGCCAGCCAACCTACACATCCCTGAACATTATGGGCAATTCATCCTGGATAATCCACCCAACCTGCACATCTTTGGACTGTGGGAGGAAACCAGAGCACCCGGACAAGATCCATGCAGAAAACCCCAATAAGGTGATTATCCCTTTCTTATTTCCCAGTTCCACCTAAATAACTTCACTGGGCGTACTCCCAGGAATATCCTCCCTAAGCAAAAACATAATGCTATCCCGAATCAAAAATGTCACTCCCCCTCCTCTCTTGTCCCCCTTTCTATTCTTCCTATAGCATCTATACCCTGGAACATCAAGCTGCCAGTCCTATCCATCCCTGAGTGATGCCTCTGTAATTGCTATAATATCCCAGTGCCATGTTCAAAACCATACCCTGAGCTCCTCTGCCTTCCCTGTCAGGCCTCTTCTATTGAAGTAAATGCAGTGCAACTGCTCAGTCCGACTTCATTCTGTGCCTTGCCCTTGCCTGCCTTGACTATTTGACTTCTGAACTGTACCAGCCTCAGACATATCTCTTTCCTCACTATCTTCTTGGGTTTACACCCACTCCCTCACTGGTTTAATGCCTCCGAGTATCACCAGCAAGTCTCCCTGTCTAGACATTAGACACCTTCCAATTCAGGTACTATCCATCCTTCTTATGCAGGTCAACTCTACTCCAGAGGAGATCACAACGATCCAAAAAACGTGAATCCTTTTCCCCTGCACCAGCTCCTTAGCCACTCAATGAGCACCTCCTCCTCCTCTGTAATATGGACATTTTCCAAGATGTCACCATTTATTTCCCCACATTCTATATCTCCCATGTACTTCTTCACAGTAAACACTAATGCAAAATACTTGTTTCCTATCTCGCCCATCGCCTGCAGCTCCACACAATGGCTGCCTTGCTGATCTTTGAGGGTCTCTATTTTCTCCCTAGTTAGCCTTTTGCTCATGTATTAACAAAAGCCCTTTGGATTATCCTTAACCCTATTCGCCAAAGCTATCTCACGTCCCTTTTTTGCCTCCTGATTTCCCTCTTAATTATACTCCTACTGCCTTTATACTCAAATTTTTTTTGGATTGGAATAAATGCAAAATATAACATCCTGACAAAACAAACGAGACCTGACAAAACAAACGAGGGTAGGACTTACACTCAATAAAAGTAGGGCCTTGAGTAGTGATATGGGAACAAAGAGACCAAGGGGTTCACGTCTTTGAAGTTTGTGTTACATGTAGAAAGGGCGGTTAAGAAGATACTTAGCACACTTACCTTCATTGTTCAGACCTTTGAGTACAAGAGTGGGGACGTTGCGTTGAGGATGTACAGAACGTTGGGGAGGCCTCTTCTGGAATACTCTGTCCAGTTCTGTTTGTGCTGTTATAGGAAGGATATTATTAAATTGGAGCATGTTGCCATGAATGGAGGGATTGTGTTTTAAGGAGAGGCTGGATAGGCTGGGAATTTTTTTCACTAGCATGCACAAGGTTGAGGGGTGACCTTATTAGAGGTTTACAAAATCAGAAAGAGTGTAGATAAGGTGAATAGCCGGGGGAGAGAGGGATTCAAAACTCGGGTGCATTCATTTTGAGAAGAAATTAGAAAGATTTGAGAAAAGACATTAGGGTTTTTATAAAAAAAATTATATGTGTGAAATGAACTTCCAGAGGAAGTGGTAGCTGTGAATACAATTACAATATTCAAAAGACATTCAAATAAGTACATAAATAGGAAATATTTGGATGGATGTGGACTAAGCGGAGGCAGGTACAATTAGTTCAGTTTGGAATTATGGTTGGCATGGACTGGTTGGACCACAGGGCCTGTTTCCTTGCTGTATAACATTATGATTCTAATCCTCACTAACTCTAAATTCATGCATCCTCAACTCTCCCGATCACTGTCACTTCATCCAGCCTCATAACTCTTCCTTATTTATATACTTCCTCACCAGCCACAGAACGCTCACTATCTCATGTCCTCCAGTTTCTCAAATCTCTGCGATATGTGCCTTTCTTTAGTTTCAGCCTTGAGGATGCCCTCATTCACTCCGATTGGTTGGAGGACAAACTGGTCTCCAGTACTGCCCTCTACCCCCTATTGGCCTGTGCTGACATCAATCATCGGGGCCCATTGTGAGGTGAGTGGTGGGATCCTCCCTCTCTCTGCCCTCTGGATGAGTTACAATATTCACAGTCAATGGGACAGTATCACAGAGCACAGGGGTTGGGGCTATTCAGCCCATTTGGGATGTACCCTCTCCCTATGGAGATGCTGCAAATCTGTCCCAATTCCCTTCCCATTTGCCCATGGACTCCCAAATCTTCCCTTAAAAAGTAAAATTCCAAATCTGTTTATGAATAACTGCTGAGTCTGTGTCCTGCTGCCATTCAGACTGTTCCAGATACTCAGAACTTACTGAATAAAATAATGTTCACATTATTTGCCAATTACCTGAAAATTGTTACTAAAATTGTGACATTGTTAACAATTCCACTCTCTCTGCAGATTCGATATCCTAGAAACAAATTTGCACCTGGTCAAAATCACTGCTTAACCTTCTCAGCTCCAAGGACAATTATCTGTGCTTCTGCTAGCTCTCCACAAAAGAGGAACACATCTTATTTTAATTTATTAGTGTCATAGAGATGTACAGCACAGAAACAGACCTTTGGTCCAATTTGTCCATGCCAACGAGGAATCCTCAACAAATGGAGCCCCATTTGCCAGCTATTGGTCCGTATCATTGGAAACTCTTCCTCTTCATGTACCCAATCGGATGCCTTTCAAATGTTGTAATTGTATCAGCTTCCACTATTTCATCTGGCAGCTCATTCCACACATACACCACACACAGCTTGAAAACTTTGCCCCTTAGATCTGTTTTTAATCTTTGCCCTCTCAACCTAAGCCCATGTGATCTTATTTTGATCCCACCTAACTGGGGGGAAAGGACCCTGGCTGTTCACCTTATCCATGCCCTTCATGATTTTATAAATCTCCATGAAGTCACCCCTCAGTCTTCGACTCACTAGGGAAATTAACTCTGGCCTATTCAGCCTCTCCCTGTAGTCCAAATCCTCCAACCCTAGCAAAGTCTTTGTAAATCTTGTCTGAACTCTTTCAAGATTCACAACATCCTTTCCAGAACAGGGAATTTCGAACTTCAAACAGAATTCCTGAAATGGCTTAATCAATGTCCTGTCCAACCACACAATTTGACGTCCCAGCTTATGTACTCAATGCATTGGCCAATCAATATAAGTATACCAAACACCACCTTCACTAGTCTGCCTACCTGCGAGTCTACTTTCAAGGAACAATGAACCTGCACTCCATGGTCTCTATGTTCAGCAACATTCCCTAGGACTTTACCATTAAGTGTACAAGTCCTGCTCTGATTTGTCTTTCCAAAATCCAACAGCTTACATTTGTCTAAATTGAACCCAGTCTGCCATTCTTCGCTCCAATGGCCCATCTGGTCAAGATACTGTTGCATTCTGAACTTGTCCACTTCTTCATTGTCCACTACACCTCCAATTTTGGTGTCTTCTGTAAACCCACTGACCATATCTCATATTCACATCCAAGTCATTTATTTAAGGACCCAATATCCATTCCTGCAGGACAATGCTGCTCACAGGCCTCCAGTCCGCAAAGCAACCCTCCTACCTTCAAGCCAGTTTTGTATCCAAATGGCTCGTTCTCCCGCCATTTCATGTTGTTATCTAACCTTGCTAACCAGTCTGCTTTGTGGAACATCGTTCAGTGTCCATATAGACAACGTCCACAGTCTGCCTTCATCAATCATCTTTGTCACATCTTCAAAAAAAACTCAATCAAGTTCGAGAGAGAGAATTTCCCACACACAAAGCCATGTTAACTATCCCTAATCAATCCTCGTCTTTCCAAATCATGTAAATCCTGTCCCTCAGAATCCCTTCCAACAACTTACCTACCACTGACGTTAGGTGGACTGTTCTCCTGTTCCCTGGCATTTCCTTACCACCTTTTTTAAATAATGGCCACCCATCTTCCAGCACCTCACCTGTCACAAACAATGATATAAATATCTCAGGGACGGGCACTGCCATCACCTTCCTAGCTTTCCACAAATTTCTGGGATACACCTGATCAGGTCCCAGGGATTTATCAACCTTGCTACTGTTTAAGACATCCACTACTTCCTCCTCTGTAATCTAGACACTTTTCAAGTGATCACTATTTATTTCTCCAAACTCTCTAGAATAGAATAGCATAGTATTTCTCCGACCTCCTGTTGTTCCATAGATGGCCTTGTTGATCTTTAAGAATTCCTATTCTCCGTCTGGTTATGATTTTATCCTTAATGTATTTGTAGAATCTCTTTGGATTCTCCTTAAAAACTATTTCCTAGAGATATTTCAAGTCCCCTTTTTGCTCTCCTGATTACCCTCGAGTATATTCCTGTAAAAACGTGATCCTGTACTCCCAATTCCTCTGCCTCTGTCATATCTGCTCCAGGCAGAAGCAATTCCACTCCAGGACATCCCAGAAAGGTTTCCTCTTTCAAGGACCGGATTTCCCTCCCACTTGATCAACAATGCACTCCAACGCATATCCTCCACTTCCTGTACCTCCGCCTTCCCCCCACCCCTCCAACCACAATAAGAATATAATCCTCCGGTCCTCACCTGCCACCCACTAATCTCCATGAACCTCTGCTATGTCCGCTACCTACAGTCAGACCCCACCACCAGGGATATATCTCCCTCCCCAGTCCTTTCTATCTTCCGCAGAGACCATGGGATCTTTGGTGCTGATGTGCTGCCCCACGGATACCTCAGTCACTCATCCTGCCAAATGGCCTCGTGAGATTATCACTAGATGGATAATCCAGACACCCAGATAACATTCTGGGGCCCAGGGTTTGGATCCCATCACGGCAGAGAGTGGAATATGAATTCAATAAAAATTTGGAAGTAAGAATCTATTAAAGACCATGAATCCATTGTTGATTATTGCGAAAATAAATCTCATCAGATTCACTAATATCCTTCGGGGAAGGAATCTGCCATCCTTACCTGATCTGGCACACTTGTGACTCCAGACCCACAGCAATGTGGTTGACTCTTTACTGCCCTTTGGGCCCAGCCAGTGACACCCTCATCCTGTGAATGAATAACAAAGAAGGTCAAGTCTTGTACACAACCATACTATTCTTACAGAGAAGTGATCTCTTAGTAAATTTGCTTCTCAACTCCCTGCTGACTATTGGGGAAGGGGGGGTCAATAGTACCATCCCAATAAGGAGATCATCCCTTTCTTATTTCTCAGTTCCACCTGTATCACCTGCCTGGATGTACTCCCAGGAATACCCTCTTGAAGCCCAGCTGTAATGTTATCCCTAATCAAAAATATCTCTCCCCTTGCTCTGTTGCCCCCTTTCTATCTTTGCGATAGCATCTATTCACTGGAACATTAAGCTGCTGGTCCTATCCATCCCTGAGTCATGCCTCTGTAATTGCTATAATAACCCAGTGCGATGTTCAAAACCATACCCTGAGCTCCTCTGCCCAACCTATCGGGCCTCCTGCATTGAAATAAATGCAGTGTAACTGCTCATTCTGTGCCTTGCCCTTGTCTGCCTTGACTGTTTGACGTCTGAACTGTACCAGCGTCAGACTTAGCTCTTCCTCACTCACTCTCTGGGTTTACCCACATTCCTTCACTGGTTTAATGCCTCCTGAATAGCACTAGCAACTGTTCCCTTCCAGTGCAGGTACAATCCATCCTTCTGATGGAGGTCAATTCTACCCCACAAGAGATTCCAATGATCCAACAATGTGAACTCTTCTATTCCTATGTCATTGATACCAATAAACAACAGCCTCCCCTCAAAATGGTTATTCTCCCCTTTAAGAATATTCAGCTCCCTCTCTGAGACATCCTTATACAAAAATTACACATTCGAATAACAAACCTTACACTCAGCACGTCATCATAAAAGGATTACATGACACATTGAAGGTTTGGGGAGACCTTTTGCGAGAATGCGATGATTCAAAGGAGATTTTTTAAGCAGCAAATAGGATTGATCTGGAACACAATACTCACACACACAATGCGAATATCCAGGTCCTGATATCCTGAGTAATTCAATCAGAGTTTGGCAGAATATTTACTGAGATTACCATCTGAATGTCCACCTGTAATATCCTGTAATACAAGTTTATAAAATCTGCCACTACCAGTTCAAGTTAGAAACCCACACCATCCCCTCCTCGTGGCCCAGGATGACTGGACATATTACCCTTGAGGACATCAGCAGTCAACTCAGGGGGAAATCTGTGGGTTTCTAGGAGATTCCAACTTGAGATCTCATGTGACTGAACACAGCAGTTCATTGACACGTTGGAGAAAATGATCCAAGCGTCAGTGAGACATGGGGAACAAGAATTACTTTCTTTTCTTTTATTCCGTGCTGCCGCTCTGCCTCATCAATAAGACTTGGGTGTGAAAGGCTAACGATGGGCAAGTTGTCTCCATCCTGACCAATGGGTAGGAAGATCCTCTCAATCACTCCAAAGCGTAACCCTAAAAAGATAGCAACTCTGCCTGCTTCCCACTGCCCAGTGCTCCCAGTAAATGTTTGGAAGAATGGGAAGGAGAGATATCTCCTAGAAAAGGCATAACTGTAAAGGTCGAAGAGGATTATGAAAAGAGAGAGTTGCTCAGGAGAAGGGGGCAACAAGTTGCCAGATGGGGTGTAACTTGGGAAAATGGGAAGTTGCTCATTTTGGAGGAGATAATAAAAGAGCTAAGTACTATTTAAATGGTGGAAACTGTAGAAAGCTGTACCACAAAGGGACCAGGGGTAATTGTTCAGGAAACACAGAAAGCTACCACACAGTTACAACAGGGAATGAGGAAGGGGAATCGAATGTTTTGTTTCAAAGGTTCTCAGTACTAGAGTTTGGAGTATATACATGAGAGTAACGTGTGGAAGTGCTGGTGAGACCACCATATCTGCAGTAATGAGAGCAGTTTTGGTGGCTTTAGATAAGGAAATGTGTCACTTTATTGGAGGCATTTCAGGGAAGATTTAATGAGATGATACCTGGTTTGGAGGGATTATCTTTTAAATAAAGGCTGAAAAGGTTGGGACTCTACTCACTGGATTTTGGAGAAAGAGAGGTGATCTCATTGAGACCGATGGGGTTCTTAAGGGGTTTGACAGGATAAATACTGAGAGGATGTGTCTGAGGGTAAATACTGAGGGGGGGGGGGGGGGGGGGGGAGTCTGAAACCAGATTCTGAGTCACGGAATCAAGGGTTTTTTTTTCAAGTTTAAGGTGACACAGATGCGGGTAAGGGGTTTCAGTAGCAATGGAGCTGGGATGAGGTGGAGAAAAGCAACGTTTAAGAGATTGGAATTCCTGGTGTTGTGATTGTGTGGATGTCTGATCAGAAGGTCACCTTGGGGTCAGATATAACAGCAATATTGTGAAGAGTGTTGTTCTGCCTCAGAGAGTTCCAAGTGAGAGGGAGGGGCTCAGCAGAAAAGTAAAGGTAAGGCAATGGGTTTAACCGTGACAATGTTTCAATGGAGGAAACTGCAGCTAATCGAGTAGTGGGAGCGTGGTAAGCAGTTTGATAACTGAGTAACAGTGGAGTAATGGAGAGGGATGATGGGGAGGGAGAGCTGGGCATCGTCAGTGTACATGTCAAACCTAACAGTGTTTTTGGATGATATCACCTCCTGGCACTACGTACGTGAGATACAGGAGAGACCAAGGATAGATCGTTGAGGGACACCAAATGCAAGGAATTCAGAAAGGAAAGGGAGAGTGGAGATGGAGCAGGATTTTCCAACAACGGTGAGGTCAAATATTAGTTTTTCACAGAATGGGAGAGAACGACATAACCAGAAAAGACCAACAGACAGAACAAGGAACAATATCTATGAATTGGCGAGGGGGAGTGATGAGGCGGCAGCGGAGGAGAGAGAGTTGGAAAGTGAGTTTAGTGAGATTAGAGTAAAGGGTCAAGGGGGGCTCTGATAAGGCTTTACAAGAGACTGGAGAAAGATGTAGGTTTAGGATAAAAACCAGGAACACCACGTGATGCAGTTTGGCTCAGTGGGCTAGTGGGAGGGAGGGAAAGAGCAGATCGGATTATCTCAGTCTTAGTGTCAGAGAAACTCCATGTGCTCTTCACTCGTTGTTGGAGGGGAGGGTGGAGGAGACAGGATGATGGACAGTGTTTTACAAAGAAACAAAACCAGGGTTCGTGATATTTCAAATGAGTGAACAAACCTGATGTATTTAGCTTTTATCCAGAATATTAAAACAAACGACTGAAGTCCTGGTTCGAATCCCGTCTTGGCAGTTGGTGGAATCTGAATTCAAGAAAAAAAAGTATTAGGAATCTCCTGATCTCCATGAAACCATTGTCAATGGCGAGACAACTCCTGCCAACCTGACAGCGGCCCCGCCAGCTATTCACTGTATTAATCACTCCAAAGTCTCAACAAAGGAATGAAACTGGATGGACCAGTTGGCAACTAACAAGGCACCAGAAATTACAACCACAGAATCAGCCCTCTCAATGCTGCAACGTCCTCCTCACTAACATATGGTTTTTGGTGCCAAAATGTGGAGAGCTGTCTCACAGACCAATCAAGGAAGAGCCTGATATACTCATACTCACGGAATCATCCCTTACAAACAATGACCAGACACCACCATCACCATCCCCAGATATCGAGAGTGTGGTGCTGGAAAAGCACAACAGTCAGGCAGCATCCGAGGAGCAGGAGAATCGACGTTTCGAGTCTAAGCCCTTCATCAGCCTGACCTGCTGGGCTTTTCCTGCACCAGACTCTTGACTCTGATCTCCAGCATCTGCACTCTTCACTTTCTCCTGAAATCTCTGGATATGTCCTGTCCCACCAGCAGGACAGACCAGGCAGATGTGGTGGCACAGTGGCGTACAGACAGGGAGGATTTGCCCTGGGAGTACACAGCATTGGGTCCGGAGACCAGGAAATCTCAGGGCTCCTGCTGATTACCACGTCCCGTCCTCCCTTGGCTGATGGATCAGTTCTCCTTCATGTTGAACAACATTTGGAGGAAGCACTGAGGAAGTAAAATGGTGTCAAACGTATTCTGGGTACAGGATTTCAAGGTCCACAATCGAGACTAGTTCTGCAACGGAATTACTGACTGAGCTGGTCAGGTCCGAAAGGAAATAGCTGCTCAACTGAGTATGCAGCAGGTGGTGAGGGAACCAACAAGAGTGTAAAACATACTTGATCTCATTGTTAGGAATTGACCAGCGGCAGATACATCTGGCCATGACAGTATCAGTAAGAGCGACCATCACACATTCCTTTCGGAGACAAAGTCTTGCCTTAAAGTTGAGAAAAACCTCAACCGTGTTGAGTGGCATTATCACAGTTCTAAATGGGACAGACTTCGAACTGGGTATCTCTGAGGCACTGTGGGACATCAACAGCAGCAGAACTGCACTCCAGCACAATCTGTAATCTCATGGGTTTGTAAATCCTGCTCTCACCCATCACAATGGACAGGAAAGGAGGGCATGCCATGAGCGGCACCAGGCAGACCGAAAAATCAAGTGCCAACCTGGTGAAGCTATCAAACAGAACTACCTGCATATCAAACAGCATCAGCAGCAAGCAACAGAGCTAAACGATCCTACATCCAATGGAACAGATCGGAGCTCTGCAGTTCTTCCACACCCAGTTGTGAACGGTGATGGCCAATTAAACAACTCACTGGAGGAAGCATCACAGAAATCCCACCCTTACTGATGGAGGGGCCTCGCACACCTATGCAGCAATCTTCAGCCAGAACTGCAAAGTGGGATGATCCATCTCAGCCTTCTCCAGTGGTTTCTAACATCACAGATGTGAGTTTTAAGCAAGATCGATTCAGTTTGAAGAATACCAAGAAATGGTTAAGTAGTGTAAAGGGTTCGGGCCCTGACAACATTCTGGCAATAATACTGATGGCTTGTGCTCCAGAACTTGCCACCCATCGAGCCACGTACCGCTCCAGCACTGGCATCGACCAACAATGTGGAACATTGCCCAGGGATGTTCAACAGAACAACACAGGGCAATCCAACCCAGGCAATTTCCCTCTATCAGTCCATACTCGATCAGCAGTAAAGTGATGTCATCAACAGGGCTACCAAGCAGCAGCTACTCAGCAACAGCCAGCTCAGCGACACTCATTTTAGGCTCCACCAGGGCCACTCAGCTCCCGATTGCGTTACCGCCCTGATTCACAGTCTGGCAACCAGCTGAATCCCAGAGGTGAGGTGAGTGTGATAACTCAGTCCCACGCCAAGACCACTATTTCTAGCTGATTCCACCCTTGTCTCAGCTCATACTTTCATTTTCCAAACACACTCAGTGCCAGCTTCCCACATTCAACCTCCCTGTAATCTCAAAAAAGTCTAAATCTCTGCTTGTTGATTCATCAAAAGGCTCCTAACTAAAATGAACAGCATGCAGCCATAGAGATGTACAGCAAGTAAACAGACCCTTCGGTCCAACCTGTCCATCCCGACCAGATATCCCAACCCAATCTAGTCTCACCTGCCAGCACCTGGCCAATATCCCTCAATTTAAAATTCTCACACTTGATTTAATTCCTGGCTGTGATAATCCCTAGCACCCTGCACCACACACACTTTGAGCCCTCGACAACCCATTTTCTTCGAGACTCCCAACCATTTGTTAATGCATTACTTCACCTGTGTGGCTGTTTCTACAGTTGCTGAAGCAGCATGGTCTTAAATTCGTAGCCAAAACCTCACAGGTCTGCTTTCCACCTTTAAGAAATCCCTCAAAAGCTGCTTTTTGGCAATGCTTTTGGTCACCTGACCTAATATCTCCATCTCTGGCCATATGTTTAAAGTTCTCAATCGTATTTTTGTGAAATTATAAGCATGATAATAAAAATACAAACTGTTGTTGATTTGGACATTATTTTCAAATCATCACTGTTGCTGAATGAATAACCTATAATGCCACTTACCCAACCACATTAGATTAGATTAGATTACATTACATTACAGTGTGGAAACAGGCCCTTCGGCCCAACAAGTCCACACCGACCCGCCACCTAAAACTACAGACAATTTAGCATGGCCAATTCACCTGACCTGCACATTTTTGGATTGTGGGAGGAAACCGGAGCACCCGGAGGAAACCCACGCAGACACGGGGAGAACGTGCAAACTCCACACAGTGGGTCGCCTGTGGTGGGAATTGAACCCGGGTCTCAGGCGCTGTGAGGCAGCAGTGCTTTCCACTGTGCCACCGTGCCGCCCACATTGTGAGAGCACCTTCACCACACAAACTGCAGCTGTACAAGAAAGTCAAACATCATCCTCTCCACAGGCAACAGGGCTTTGGCATTAATCATTGGTATCAGTGGAAGTAGAAACACAGTTGATGTTTCAGGGAGTGCAAAATGGATTACAGGGAATGAAAATGGTGTAGAATTTGATAGTCAGAAATGGAAGGAAAATACACTTGCTTGTTGGAAAAAAGAATTCTTGACTGTCAAAAATATTCAAGATAAAAGTAATCTGATAATAGAGCAGCACATGATCAGGGGCTGGACTGCAATGAAAAAACTCGTTTACAAAGGGGCTATAAAAGTAATAATACAGTAGTAAACAGACCAAAAATACACCCATGGTTCGAGACTGAGGAAGCTAGATCTTGACAAAGTGGCCATGAGGGAGCCCAGAGGTGAATCAGAGCAGTATTGACTGCTATGATCCCAAAGACTCTCTACCAGAGAAAGGCTGCACGTGCGACTGGCTGCACCTTGCCCCCTACAAAGATGGCGGCTCCGCACGTGAATCGTTGTCCCGAATAAAGATGGCGGCGCTCACTCAGGCCTGCAGCCGCGCTGAGGCCATTCCTCATTTACTGCAAACACGGGACTGGGACGTTCACATTTGTGTTTTCCAACGTGCACAATTTGTTTGTAAAACCTCTCCGCTCATAGCAACACAGTTTTTCTCCCGTTTCCCTGTTTATTTCTTTCCTTACCATATCCTTTCTCTCCATAACTTCCCGAGCATTCATTACAGCGACTCTGCGCCGCGCGCGAGGATGATCACGTTGTCTAGTTTAGCTCCGCCCTTCATTCACGTTGATTGGTTGGAGGACCAACATCCCGCTAGGTCATCCAGCTCCGCCCACCGTCCTTTCATTGGTCCGGTGCTGACATCAATCACCCGGGGTCCCTTTGTTGACTAGAGCATGCGCAGTGTGTCCTGCTTTAGCTGATATGTTGGGTAATGTGATGGGAGAGTTTACTGAGGGTAAGAATCCCTTTGTGTGAGCTCTGCAGTAGATTTCCTTTATTCATGGAGGGAATTGCCTTCCTACTCATGACTGAATAGCTGCGATTGATGAATCAATGCCACTTGAATCAGTACATAAACACCCCATTTTCACTCCTTTTCACAACATCTGAGATCTTTACCACATTGTATCACGCTCTTCTTTGGAAACAAAAAAAAAACAGGAATCGGAGCCGGAGTAGGGCATTCATTCCCTTCAGCTTGTTCCCCCATTCTATCAGATCATGGCTGGGCCAACCCAGTTCTCAACACCTCTTTTATGCCTCATCAGCATAGCCCTCAACTGCTCAATATTTCAAAAATATGTCTGCCCTCTTTTAAAATAATTTGAGATAGAATCATAGATTGCCTACAGTGTAGAAACAGGCTCTTCAGCCCAACAAGCCAGAACAACCCTCTGAAGAGTAACCCAACCATTCCCCTCCCACATTTAACTTTCACAATTGTTTGGGTGAGAAAATTCTAGCCGTTCAATGAGAGAAAAAAATCATTACTTTTTATAAAATGAATGTTCCCTTATGTAATATCCCCTGGTTTCAGACTTCGTTGGTGCTAGAAGATCTAGTCAACATCCACCCTGTCAACCTCCTCAGAATCTTGTTTCCATTACATCACCCCTGCTTATCTATTCTTGATAGGTCAACCCTTTCGTCCTCGAAGCACGTAAGTGAATCTTTTTTGAATGGTCTCTGATGTTGGCTTATCCTTTATTAAATATGGGAGCGAACATTATATACAGAACTGCAAATGAGGACTCAGCAACAACCAATGTGGTTAACCAATCCTCAATCCATGCTAATACATTATGCCGATACCATGAGCTCCTAAATTGTGCAATTTTATGTAGCACCTTATCATTTGCATTTTTAAAATCCAAATACAGAACATCATTGGATTGCCCTTTATCAGCCCTGCTTGTTATCTCCTCAATGAACTGTCGCAAATTTGTCAAATATAGTTTCTCTTTCACAAAACCCAGTCTACCATGTTTAATGATAAGCTTTTCTAAATGTCCTGCAATTTCTTACTTTAATATTCGACTCTGTAGATTCTTTCAGTAGCTTTGCTAAGTATGATTCCCGTCTCTTAAATCCATGCGGACTCTGTCCAATCCAGTCACTGTTCAGTAAGAAACTTGACTGTACTCCAATGTAGTTAGTAAATTTATCTGGATTTATTGTTAAAAATCGATTACTTATCAAGACTGGACCCATGCAATATCAATAAATTAGTGAGTCTGAATTTGGGTTATAATGTTTTTTTTTTGTTAATTCTTTTTCTACTGTGTTATGCAGACAGCACCAAGTGATCACTCTTAATTGCGGGGAACTTTGAAAATAATATATTTTAAAAATGACTTCCCAAAATGCTGCCTCATTATTGGACAAGGAGGATTTTGCATTAAATAGTTTGCAGATAAAATTGAACAGATGTTTGCTGCAATTTGGCCAGACTGCAGGTTACACCAAACTGGCAACTCTGCTCTCAAATTCTTATTTGACACTGCCCAAGGCGATACCGATGGGACTTCACTTTGCCATTCTTGTTCACCAGCTTTATTTCCAGGTTTAATCATATAAACATCCTGGAGCTTGTAATATTAGACAACTTGTCTTTTAGGTACATATGTAAATATCATACTGAAATGTTGCACTGAATGGTATCAAATCTGAAATTAGTCTCTAATCTGATAGTAACGTGCTTTGACCCTTCTACGTATGTATTGGCATAAGTCGATGCCAGTTATTTTTCTGAAGCCTGTGATTCCTGATGAAGGGCTTATGCCCGAAACATCAACTCTCCTGCTTCTCGGATGCTGCCTGACTTGCTGTGCTTTTCCAGCATGACACTTTTCGACTCTGATGTCCAGGTTCTTTGATCATCACTTTCTCCTTTGAGTAGATTAAACCAAGAATAATTTTTGTTGATCAAAGTGCAATAGGAACCAATTCATGAAATTCAGATATCTCACATTTACCTTCACTATATGAAGGCTAAGACATTACTAAATTATTGTCAGTAATTGAAACTGTGCTGACAAACTTGTGCAGTATCAGTGCCTCACCTTTAGAGTGTTCCCAGACATCGCGCAGCTGCAGTATTTTGTTTTGCATTCAGCTATATGTTGTTCTCACTTGTTTCTTTGTGAAAGATTACAAAATTAACTTCGATGAATGAACTTATGACATCTTTAACCAATGTTGGTAGAAATAAATGTCAGTATTTCAAGTGCTGAAAAAGTAAAATAAACTGATAATCAGTAGAAAGGGTTTAAGGTTGATATGGAACAAATGCTGGCAAATGGGATTAGATTAATTTTTGATATCAGGTCAGCATGGGCAAGTTGGACTGAAGAGTCTGATTTTGTGTTGTACATCTGTGACTTCATTCTCTCAATTATTCAAGAAGTTAAATACTTTGAGGAGGAAAAGGAAAATTTATGCAGACAGCACTTGGAATGATGATTGAGGTATATCAAACTCACATTATTTCATGACTTTTTCCTCTGAGTTCTTCAATGAATAAACTTGTTTTATTATCTGAATAACTATGTATCATGTGATTTGTTACGCAGAAAATATTTCATTAGGATCTAGGTGAACTAGTAAGAAGTGTTCATTTTTAAAATTTAGGCAGCTTGATTGTTAAGCAAGAAAACGTTAGCGTTTTACTCCCACTGAATCATTGCTCTATAAAGGATAAAAAGCTTTTTAACTTTTGTGGGCACTGAATATATGGAGATCAATTCTGAAGGAAAAAAAAAACCTCGTCAGTAATGGAGTAATTGCTTCTGGTCACTCTTCAGGCTATAGAGACTCGGAAAGAAATGAGTTGGCCAAAGTTAGCAACATCATTTGGATGGACTATGCTCATTGGGGAAACTTGCAAGATCTGTAGAAGAAACTCCTATTTCAGAGTGTATGCAATAAACCTGAATATTGTTATTTTTTCACAGAGCTTGGGACCTGACTGGAGCAGCAATGAACCCTTTATTGTTTCTCAAATTTCCGAGCTTGCCAAATTATTGTTGGTAAATGCAGGTGACTTTATCAAAGCACATTTCACATGCCCCAGCTAGGAATTTGGTCCCAATTCTGTCAGTCCATCCATTCCTTTGGATAAGAGGTATTTTAAATGTGAGCACTCCATTTACCTAATTGAATTGAATACTTCAGTGGTTAAGTCCTTTTGGATTCTTAATTTATAATTACTCAATGTGATTTTTTGTTCCCCCTGAATTTGCCAAGCACTGGGCAGTTCTGGAATATTCCAAATATTTACAATAGATGGATTTACACTATTGAAGGCAAGCTGGCAGATTTGAATACCATTCGGGTCGTCAACAACAATACAAAAGTAACTTTATGAATTGCTTACTGTACAATGTAAGCCAAGTGCTACTGAAGCCAGAGATAGTCTCCCAAGGATTCCAAAATCTAAACAGTGCATTCCAGATATGCTCACTGTCACCATCTGGGAGCAGTCTCCCAAAGTGCTCCCAGCATTTAGAAACCGCACACACTGCCCTCCAAAGTTAAATCTGCTGCCACAGGCTTCACTCTTATTGTATACAATGACATTTATTGTCCAGTTCTTTAACGTGACAAATGATTTTAAAAGCAATTTAGAGAATACTTTAAATCCTGAAGAAATGTGATGTCAGCCCTTTGTAGAGGTGAATGGAAAGTGTGATGTTTGCTTGACTTTGGCTCTATGTATCAGACTGAACTGAACCTTTAGCAAGATGTGGGATGTTTCCCACACACTTTGTTTAAAAAAAGCAAAGATTATGCCCTGAGATTTAAATGTTCAATCAGATTTAATAAAAATCCTTCCAAAAATTGAGTTTGACTACAGCTCCTGTAAAGAGACATGCTGTTGACCTTCAATTTTGTGACATGTGATCATTCTTTGATAAAGGTGGCTGTGTGTAACACTGCAGGATGTCGTGCTGAAGTGCCTCATTGGGTGGATGAGATTTATTACTGGTGGAACTCGGCTAATTTTGAGACAGAATGTTACTTTGAGTTAAATATTGTTTTTAAACTGAGACGTGCTTGTGCAACTCAAGTGTGGAAACTATGCTCATATTTGCAATGAACCTTTCACTTTTGGAGATTAATATTTTTCCGATCTGTTTTGTAAATAAAGTTCACTCTCGAAAGCACAGTGCTGGAGAACCGCAGGTCCAGCAGCATCTCTGAGGGGAATTAAACATTGTAAGTTTCACGTCCAGTGACCTTTTCTCTATTCAGACAAAGAGACAGTGAACTTGAAATGTAACATTTTTTTCTCTTCACCGATGTCCTCAGAACTGCTGAGTTTCTCCAGCACTTTGTTTCTGGGGTTCAGATCTCCAGCACCTGCAGTTTATTGTTTTGTTATAGATCCTATGATTTGACTTGGGGAGTGAGAGGCAGCAACAATGATCAACATGGAACCCTTATCATGTGACTTTGCATCTGTTGTTATGCAGCAGGACAATTGGAAATACAAGAAAATGAGGCGGCGCGGCCGGCTGGTAGTGTGGCCGAGCGGTCTAAGGCGCTGGATCCAGGTTCCAGTCTCGAAAGGGGCGCGGATTCGAATCCCACCACTGCCATTTCTGCTGATCAACTCCAACGCTGCAGCTTGTTAAAATGCTGTTTCGTTGCCCACTGTCTATTGATGTTGAAAACAAAAGTAAAATGGGTTTGCTTCCCAGGGAATTAACTGTGGTGTGGGATACTGCCAAATATTTCAAAATGTCTCTACTGTCATGATCGTGTTCGTCTCCCGCGCGGAAAATCGCAAACAGTTCTGCCGTCCCAGGCAAGTTGAGCTTTTACAGGAACCGAATGGAGACTGTTATTTCATCGCTGTTGTGAAACGAAGTCCTACGGTGACTCTACTCGTTGGTTATTTGGGTTTCTAGCTAATGGGAAAATCGTTCCAATGAATTTCGATGTCATACCTTATTGAATATCTTCCATTTCCGTCCTGGAAACATCGGAAGGGAAAGGTAATCTAATCGAGACTGTGATTGGTGAAATTCACTTTTTACGGCCAATTCTTATTATGTTCTTTCTTTCTCTCTTTTCAGCATTGTCTGGAAAGTGGTGGTGCACTAAGGCTGCAGTATGTTTGAAAGAGTCGTTTGGAAATGCCCTGTTGTTAGTTGTGAGATTACTTTATGACTCATGCCCTCGGACTGTATCACATTTAGCATTCATGCATCTCTGTGTCTGAAAATGCCAGTTTCGTTTGTGTTCCGTGTTAAATGCTTTCTGTTTTGCGATTCGCTCAATACATTTCGATTTAACAGAGTTTCTGAGGTAACTTCCAGCAGCAAAAATCCTCAGCTGAGGATCTGGGAAAATTTCACAGAGTATGGTCAGTCGGAGCTAAAGTAAGGAAGTCGTTCGTTTCTGCAGTGTTTCACAATACTACCTTTCCCGTGAGCAGTCGAACAGACTAAATGATTGTGCCACTGACTGCGATGGCAAACTCCGCTAAAAAGTAATCCTTTAAAGCCGGTGGAAGCAACATGACGTTATTGGGGTACATCGTGGAAAAAGATACTTCGGTGGACCTCGTCCATGCTCACCACATAGCCAAAACTAAACAAGTCCCGTTCCCCAGCATTTGGCCCCAAACCCTCTCAACGCACCATATCCAGAAACTCACCCGATTACCTTTGCAATTTTCTGAGTGTAATAGCCTCCTCCGAGCTATTGGAAACAAAAAGGTGAAACGTAGAACGGATTCAACTTTCAGTGCTGGACGCCACTGAGCCGGAGCACGCACGGCAGTGGCTCGTTTCTGTAGTGTAGTGGTCATTACGTTCGCCTAACACGCGAAAGGTCCCCAGTTCGAAACTGGGCAGGAACTGTTTTGTTCTTCAACTGCAGCCTTTTACATGGACAAGAGCTGAGCTTTCTTGCATGCTTTCCCATCTGCAAACCTGCCTTCGAATTTGCTTGAACAAATCTGCTCTGGTAGTGAAAGGTAATGCAATTCCATTTAATTACAGTGCAAAGCGTTGTTAGGTTTTTCTCCAACCTGGTTCTGATCATATGCCATTCTGTTGGAGAATGTAGTTACCGCCTTCTGATCCTTCCACGAAAAGCAGTACCGCATTTGCCTTCCTTGCGCCGACGGCTCGGTTCAAAGACAGGAAAGAAGCTGATGCGCTGGTGTCACAGCGCACCACGAATTCCTGAACTTGTCTGTCTGTCAAATGTACCCCAAGGTCGTCTCAGAAAGACCTCATTTGGAAGCTGTCAATCGTGATTCAACGTGCGAGAATTGGCACCAGATATCCTGAATCATATTTTGGAGCAATTCGCACGTTCGTGGCTCATTCAATCAGCAACAGCAATGAAAGAAATTGCACTCTCAGAGGAATCTTTCGACTTGCGCATTCATAGCGTCGCTAGTATTAAGGTCCGCCCCGAGATCTAAGTCATGTTGGAACTGAAACGGTGGAATCGACAGAGAGGCTACAGAATGACATCGCATCCATTTGGTTTTCTTTAAATCACTGACGAGCAGGAAAATGTAAACGGGGAGGGCGAGTGGAGAAGTGAGGCAGTTGCAGCTCTGGTGAAATTCCTTCTTTGTGATTCACTCAGCAACCAGAGACGTGAAGGTGACTCAGGCGTGAAAGCTCTTCACATCGAGAACAAAAAGCACTCAAGGACAGTTAGCAGCTCTTCCGGAGTGAGGGTGGGGTGAGGTAATTACCTTTTGACTTCTGTTACTATGTTCAGAAACTGCCGTTTTGATTGAGGTGAACAGAAACTGCATTTCTAAAAAGCACCATGGAATTTAGCAAAATTTATTGAGTCGCTTGTCGTCGATTCCCACATAGGTTTCCAACGCAGTTGGTATCCATGTGGCTCATGTCCAGGTGTGAACATCTCTGCAGCACATTGCACGGTTAAGGTAAAAGGCAAGGAAAGTGGCTTCTAGAACTGGCTCCGAGGTCAGAGCATTCTCACAATGTGATCTGTCGTTCTCGGATTGTAATGTTACCTCCGGTTTTAGGGTGGAGAACATTCTTTGGGACTCTTATTCTGAAAAAAAAAAACAGACACAGCGACTGAAACTATGCTGCACGGTATGATGTGGATTACGGCCTGCTCAGGTTTGTGCATTTTCCCTGTCGTCCGGTGTGTTTCATGTTCCGTGTAAACGTGAAAGTCGTCCTGTTTCGAGCAATGGGTGAAATCATTTAGCAAAGCGAGATTCGAAATTGCAGTAATGTCAAGCAGCTCATGGTTATTTGACCAAATCATAAGCGAACCCATATTCTCACGCACTCACAGATACATTTGTAGCTGAAAAGAGTCTGAGAAGATAGACTCAGCTTACCATTGATTTTTGACTGGACTGATGGGCTATCAATATCTGCTGCGAAATTGACATTGTAGCTGTGCGAGTCCGAGAGGACATCCCAGCAGCTGTGCGAGTCCGAGAGGAATCATGGAACCCTTATCATGTGACTTTGCATCTGTTGTTATGCAGGAGGACAATTGGAAATACAAGAAAATGAGGCGGCGCTGACCGTCTGGTAGTGTGGCCGAGCGGTCTAAGGCGCTGGATCCAGGTTCCTGTCTCGAAAGAGGCGTGGATTCGAATCCCACCACTGCCATTTCTGCTGATCAACTCCAACGCTGCAGCTTGTTAAAATGCTGTTTCGTTGCCCACTGTCTATTGATTTTGAAAACAAAAGTAAAATGTGTTTGCTTCCCAGGGAGTTAACTTTGGTGTGGGATACTGCCATATATTTCAAAATGTCTCTACTGTCATGATCGTGTTCGCCTCCCGCGCGGAAAATCGCAAACAGTTCTGCCGTCCCAGGCAAGTTGAGCTTTTACTGGAACCGAATGGAGACTGTTATTTCATCGCTGTTGTGAAACGAAGTCCTACGGTGACTCTACTCGTTGGTTATTTGGGTTTCTAGCTAATGGGAAAATCGTTCCAATGAATTTCGATGTCATACCTTATTGAATATCTTCCATTTCCGTCCTGGAAACATCGGAAGGGAAAGGTAATCTAATCGAGACTGTGATTGGTGAAATTCACTTTTTACGGCCAATTCTTATTATGTTCTTTCTTTCTCTCTTTTCAGCATTGTCTGGAAAGTGGTGGTGCACTAAGGCTGCAGTATGTTTGAAAGAGTCGTTTGGAAATGCCCTGTTGTTAGTTGTGAGATTACTTTATGACTCATGCCCTCGGACTGTATCACATTTAGCATTCATGCATCTCTGTGTCTGAAAATGCCAGTTTCGTTTGTGTTCCGTGTTAAATGCTTTCTGTTTTGCGATTCGCTCAATACATTTCGATTTAACAGAGTTTCTGAGGTAACTTCCAGCAGCAAAAATCCTCAGCTGAGGATCTGGGAAAATTTCACAGAGTATGGTCAGTCGGAGCTAAAGTAAGGAAGTCGTTCGTTTCTGCAGTGTTTCACAATACTACCTTTCCCGTGAGCAGTCGAACAGACTAAATGATTGTGCCACTGACTGCGATGGCAAACTCCGCTAAAAAGTAATCCTTTAAAGCCGGTGGAAGCAACATGACGTTATTGGGGTACATCGTGGAAAAAGATACTTCGGTGGACCTCGTCCATGCTCACCACATAGCCAAAACTAAACAAGTCCCGTTCCCCAGCATTTGGCCCCAAACCCTCTCAACGCACCATATCCAGAAACTCACCCGATTACCTTTGCAATTTTCTGAGTGTAATAGCCTCCTCCGAGCTATTGGAAACAAAAAGGTGAAACGTAGAACGGATTCAACTTTCAGTGCTGGACGCCACTGAGCCGGAGCACGCACGGCAGTGGCTCGTTTCTGTAGTGTAGTGGTCATCACGTTCGCCTAACACGCGAAAGGTCCCCAGTTCGAAACTGGGCAGGAACTGTTTTGTTCTTCAACTGCAGCCTTTTACATGGACAAGAGCTGAGCTTTCTTGCATGCTTTCCCATCTGCAAACCTGCCTTCGAATTTGCTTGAACAAATCTGCTCTGGTAGTGAAAGGTAATGCAATTCCATTTAATTACAGTGCAAAGCGTTGTTAGGTTTTTCTCCAACCTGGTTCTGATCATATGCCATTCTGTTGGAGAATGTAGTTACCGCCTTCTGATCCTTCCACGAAAAGCAGTACCGCATTTGCCTTCCTTGCGCCGACGGCTCGGTTCAAAGACAGGAAAGAAGCTGATGCGCTGGTGTCACAGCGCACCACGAATTCCTGAACTTGTCTGTCTGTCAAATGTACCCCAAGGTCGTCTCAGAAAGACCTCATTTGGAAGCTGTCAATCGTGATTCAACGTGCGAGAATTGGCACCAGATATCCTGAATCATATTTTGGAGCAATTCGCACGTTCGTGGCTCATTCAATCAGCAACAGCAATGAAAGAAATTGCACTCTCAGAGGAATCTTTCGACTTGCGCATTCATAGCGTCGCTAGTATTAAGGTCCGCCCCGAGATCTAAGTCATGTTGGAACTGAAACGGTGGAATCGACAGAGAGGCTACAGAATGACATCGCATCCATTTGGTTTTCTTTAAATCACTGACGAGCAGGAAAATGTAAACGGGGAGGGCGAGTGGAGAAGTGAGGCAGTTGCAGCTCTGGTGAAATTCCTTCTTTGTGATTCACTCAGCAACCAGAGACGTGAAGGTGACTCAGGCGTGAAAGCTCTTCACATCGAGAACAAAAAGCACTCAAGGACAGTTAGCAGCTCTTCCGGAGTGAGGGTGGGGTGAGGTAATTACCTTTTGACTTCTGTTACTATGTTCAGAAACTGCCGTTTTGATTGAGGTGAACAGAAACTGCATTTCTAAAAAGCACCATGGAATTTAGCAAAATTTATTGAGTCGCTTGTCGTCGATTCCCACATAGGTTTCCAACGCAGTTGGTATCCATGTGGCTCATGTCCAGGTGTGAACATCTCTGCAGCACATTGCACGGTTAAGGTAAAAGGCAAGGAAAGTGGCTTCTAGAACTGGCTCCGAGGTCAGAGCATTCTCACAATGTGATCTGTCGTTCTCGGATTGTAATGTTACCTCCGGTTTTAGGGTGGAGAACATTCTTTGGGACTCTTATTCTGAAAAAAAAAAACAGACACAGCGACTGAAACTATGCTGCACGGTATGATGTGGATTACGGCCTGCTCAGGTTTGTGCATTTTCCCTGTCGTCCGGTGTGTTTCATGTTCCGTGTAAACGTGAAAGTCGTCCTGTTTCGAGCAATGGGTGAAATCATTTAGCAAAGCGAGATTCGAAATTGCAGTAATGTCAAGCAGCTCATGGTTATTTGACCAAATCATAAGCGAACCCATATTCTCACGCACTCACAGATACATTTGTAGCTGAAAAGAGTCTGAGAAGATAGACTCAGCTTACCATTGATTTTTGACTGGACTGATGGGCTATCAATATCTGCTGCGAAATTGACATTGTAGCTGTGCGAGTCCGAGAGGACATCCCAGCAGCTGTGCGAGTCCGAGAGGAATCATGGAACCCTTATCATGTGACTTTGCATCTGTTGTTATGCAGGAGGACAATTGGAAATACAAGAAAATGAGGCGGCGCTGCCGTCTGGTAGTGTGGCCGAGCGGTCTAAGGCGCTGGATCCAGGTTCCTGTCTCGAAAGAGGCGTGGATTCGAATCCCACCACTGCCATTTCTGCTGATCAACTCCAACGCTGCAGCTTGTTAAAATGCTGTTTCGTTGCCCACTGTCTATTGATTTTGAAAACAAAAGTAAAATGTGTTTGCTTCCCAGGGAGTTAACTGTGGTGTGGGATACTGCCATATATTTCAAAATGTCTCTACTGTCATGATCGTGTTCGCCTCCCGCGCGGAAAATCGCAAACAGTTCTGCCGTCCCAGGCAAGTTGAGCTTTTACTGGAACCGAATGGAGACTGTTATTTCATCGCTGTTGTGAAACGAAGTCCTACGGTGACTCTACTCGTTGGTTATTTGGGTTTCTAGCTAATGGGAAAATCGTCCCAATGAATTTCGATGTCATACCTTATTGAATATCTTCCACTTCCGTCCTGGAAACATCGGAAGGGAAAGGTAATCTAATCGAGACTGTGATTGGTGAAATTCACTTTTTACGGCCAATTCTTATTATGTTCTTTCTTTCTATCTTTTCAGCATTGTCTGGAAAGTGGTGGTGCACTAAGGCTGCAGTATGTTTGAAAGAGTCGTTTGGAAATGCCCTGTTGTTAGTTGTGAGATTACTTTATGACTCATGCCCTCGGACTTTATCACATTTAGCATTCATGCATCTCTGTGTCTGAAAATGCCAGTTTCGTTTGTGTTCCGTGTTAAATGCTTTCTGTTTTGCGATTCGCTCAATACATTTCGATTTAACAGAGTTTCTGAGGTAACTTCCAGCAGCAAAAATCCTCAGCTGAGGATCTGGGAAAATTTCACAGAGTATGGTCAGTCGGAGCTAAAGTAAGGAAGTCGTTCGTTTCTGCAGTGTTTCACAATACTACCTTTCCCGTGAGCAGTCGAACAGACTAAATGATTGTGCCACTGACTGCGATGGCAAACTCCGCTAAAAAGTAATCCTTTAAAGCCGGTGGAAGCAACATGACGTTATTGGGGTACATCGTGGAAAAAGATACTTCGGTGGACCTCGTCCATGCTCACCACATAGCCAAAACTAAACAAGTCCCGTTCCCCAGCATTTGGCCCCAAACCCTCTCAACGCACCATATCCAGAAACTCACCCGATTACCTTTGCAATTTTCTGAGTGGAATAGCCTCCTCCGAGCTATTGGAAACAAAAAGGTGAAACGTAGAACGGATTCAACTTTCAGTGCTGGACGCCAGTGAGCCGGAGCACGCACGGCAGTGGCTCGTTTCTGTAGTGTAGTGGTCATCACGTTCGCCTAACACGCGAAAGGTCCCCAGTTCGAAACTGGGCAGAAACTGTTTTGTTCTTCAACTGCAGCCTTTTACATGGACAAGAGCTGAGCTTTCTTGCATGCTTTCCCATCTGCAAACCTGCCTTCGAATTTGCTTGAACAAATCTGCTCTGGTAGTGAAATGTAATGCAATTCCATTTAATTACAGTGCAAAGCGTTGTTAGGTTTTTCTCCAACCTGGTTCTGATCATATGCCATTCTGTTGGAGAATGTAGTTACCGCCTTCTGATCCTTCCACGAAAAGCAGTACCGCATTTGCCTTCCTTGCGCCGACGGCTCGGTTCAAAGACAGGAAAGAAGCTGATGCGCTGGTGTCACAGCGCACCACGAATTCCTGAACTTGTCTGTCTGTCAAATGTACCCCAAGTTCGTCTCAGAAAGACCTCATTTGGAAGCTGTCAATCGTGATTCAACGTGCGAGAATTGGCACCAGATATCCTGAATCATGTTTTGGAGCAATTCGCACGTTCGTGGCTCATTCAATCAGCAACAGCAATGAAAGAAATTGCACTCTCAGAGGAACCTTTCGACTTGCGCATTCATAGCGTCGCTAGTATTAAGGTCCGCCCCGAGATCTAAGTCATGTTGGAACTGAAACGGTGGAATCGACAGAGAGGCTACAGAATGACATCGCATCCATTTGGTTTTCTTTAAATCACTGACGAGCAGGAAAATGTAAACGGGGAGGGCGAGTGGAGAAGTGAGGCAGTTGCAGCTCTGGTGAAATTCCTTCTTTGTGATTCACTCAGCAACCAGAGACGTGAAGGTGACTCAGGCGTGAAAGCTCTTCACATCGAGAACAAAAAGCACTCAAGGGCAGTTAGCAGCTCTTCCGGAGTGAGGGTGGGGTGAGGTAATTACCTTTTGACTTCTGTTACTATGTTCAGAAACTGCCGTTTTGATTGAGGTGAACAGAAACTGCATTTCTAAAAAGCACCATGGAATTTAGCAAAATTTATTGAGTCGCTTGTCGTCGATTCCCACATAGGTTTCCAACGCAGTTGGTATCCATGTGGCTCATGTCCAGGTGTGAACATCTCTGCAGCATATTGCACGGTTAAGGTAAAAGGCAAGGAAAGTGGCTTCTAGAACTGGCTCCGAGGTCAGAGCATTCTCACAATGTGATCTGTCGTTCTCGGATTGTAATGTTACCTCCGGTTTTAGGGTGGAGAACATTCTTTGGGACTCTTATTCTGAAAAAAAAACAGACACAGCGACTGAAACTATGCTGCACGGTATGATGTGGATTACGGCCTGCTCAGGTTTGTGCATTTTCCCTGTCGTCCGGTGTGTTTCATGTTCCGTGTAAACGTGAAAGTCGTCCTGTTTCGAGCAATGGGTGAAATCATTTAGCAAAGCGAGATTCGAAATTGCAGTAATGTCAAGCAGCTCATGGTTATTTGACCAAATCATAAGCGAACCCATATTCTCACGCACTCACAGATACATTTGTAGCTGAAAAGAGTCTGAGAAGATAGACTCAGCTTACCATTGATTTTTGACTGGACTGATGGGCTATCAATATCTGCTGCGAAATTGACATTGTAGCTGTGCGAGTCCGAGAGGACATCCCAGCAGCTGTGCGAGTCCGAGAGGAATCATGGAACCCTTATCATGTGACTTTGCATCTGTTGTTATGCAGGAGGACAATTGGAAATACAAGAAAATGAGGCGGCGCTGCCATCTGGTAGTGTGGCCGAGCGGTCTAAGGCGCTGGATCCAGATTCCTGTCTCGAAAGAGGCGTGGATTCGAATCCCACCACTGCCATTTCTGCTGATCAACTCCAACGCTGCAGCTTGTTAAAATGCTGTTTCGTTGCCCACTGTCTATTGATTTTGAAAACAAAAGTAAAATGTGTTTGCTTCCCAGGGAGTTAACTGTGGTGTGGGATACTGCCATATATTTCAAAATGTCTCTACTGTCATGATCGTGTTCGCCTCCCGCGCGGAAAATCGCAAACAGTTCTGCCGTCCCAGGCAAGTTGAGCTTTTACTGGAACCGAATGGAGACTGTTATTTCATCGCTGTTGTGAAACGAAGTCCTACGGTGACTCTACTCGTTGGTTATTTGGGTTTCTAGCTAATGGGAAAATCGTCCCAATGAATTTCGATGTCATACCTTATTGAATATCTTCCATTTCCGTCCTGGAAACATCGGAAGGGAAAGGTAATCTAATCGAGACTGTGATTGGTGAAATTCACTTTTTACGGCCAATTCTTATTATGTTCTTTCTTTCTCTCTTTTCAGCATTGTCTGGAAAGTGGTGGTGCACTAAGGCTGCAGTATGTTTGAAAGAGTCGTTTGGAAATGCCCTGTTGTTAGTTGTGAGATTACTTTATGACTCATGCCCTCGGACTGTATCACATTTAGCATTCATGCATCTCTGTGTCTGAAAATGCCAGTTTCGTTTGTGTTCCGTGTTAAATGCTTTCTGTTTTGCGATTCGCTCAATACATTTCGATTTAACAGAGTTACTGAGGTAACTTCCAGCAGCAAAAATCCTCAGCTGAGGATCTGTGAAAATTTCACAGAGTATGGTCAGTCGGAGCTAAAGTAAGGAAGTCGTTCGTTTCTGCAGTGTTTCACAATACTACCTTTCCCGTGAGCAGTCGAACAGACTAAATGATTGTGCCACTGACTGCGATGGCAAACTCCGCTAAAAAGTAATCCTTTAAAGCCGGTGGAAGCAACATGACGTTATTGGGGTACATCGTGGAAAAAGATACTTCGGTGGACCTCGTCCATGCTCACCACATAGCCAAAACTAAACAAGTCCCGTTCCCCAGCATTTGGCCCCAAACCCTCTCAACGCACCATATCCAGAAACTCACCCGATTACCTTTGCAATTTTCTGAGTGTAATAGCCTCCTCCGAGCTATTGGAAACAAAAAGGTGAAACGTAGAACGGATTCAACTTTCAGTGCTGGACGCCAGTGAGCCGGAGCACGCGCGGCAGTGGCTCGTTTCTGTAGTGTAGTGGTCATCACGTTCGCCTAACACGCGGAAGGTCCCCAGTTCGAAACTGGGCAGAAACTGTTTTGTTCTTCAACTGCAGCCTTTTACATGGACAAGAGCTGAGCTTTCTTGCATGCTTTCCCATCTGCAAACCTGCCTTCGAATTTGCTTGAACAAATCTGCTCTGGTAGTGAAATGTAATGCAATTCCATTTAATTACAGTGCAAAGCGTTGTTAGGTTTTTCTCCAACCTGGTTCTGATCATATGCCATTCTGTTGGAGAATGTAGTTACCGCCTTCTGATCCTTCCACGAAAAGCAGTACCGCATTTGCCTTCCTTGCGCCGACGGCTCGGTTCAAAGACAGGAAAGAAGCTGATGCGCTGGTGTCACAGCGCACCACGAATTCCTGAACTTGTCTGTCTGTCAAGTGTACCCCAATGTCGTCTCAGAAAGACCTCATTTGGAAGCTGTCAATCGTGATTCAACGTGCGAGAATTGGCACCAGATATCCTGAATCATGTTTTGGAGCAATTCGCACGTTCGTGGCTCATTCAATCAGCAACAGCAATGAAAGAAATTGCACTCTCAGAGGAACCTTTCGACTTGCGCATTCATAGCGTCGCTAGTATTAAGGTCCGCCCCGAGATCTAAGTCATGTTGGAACTGAAACGGTGGAATCGACAGAGAGGCTACAGAATGACATCGCATCCATTTGGTTTTCTTTAAATCACTGACGAGCAGGAAAATGTAAACGGGGAGGGCGAGTGGAGAAGTGAGGCAGTTGCAGCTCTGGTGAAATTCCTTCTTTGTGATTCACTCAGCAACCAGAGACGTGAAGGTGACTCAGGCGTGAAAGCTCTTCACATCGAGAACAAAAAGCACTCAAGGGCAGTTAGCACCTCTTCCGGAGTGAGGGTGGGGTGAGGTAATTACCTTTTGACTTCTGTTACTATGTTCAGAAACTGCCGTTTTGATTGAGGTGAACAGAAACTGCATTTCTAAAAAGCACCATGGAATTTAGCAAAATTTATTGAGTCGCTTGTCGTCGATTCCCACATAGGTTTCCAACGCAGTTGGTATCCATGTGGCTCATGTCCAGGTGTGAACATCTCTGCAGCACATTGCACGGTTAAGGTAAAAGGCAAGGAAAGTGGCTTCTAGAACTGGCTCCGAGGTCAGAGCATTCTCACAATGTGATCTGTCGTTCTCGGATTGTAATGTTACCTCCGGTTTTAGGGTGGAGAACATTCTTTGGGACTCTTATTCTGAAAAAAAAAACAGACACAGCGACTGAAACTATGCTGCACGGTATGATATGGATTACGGCCTGCTCAGGTTTGTGCATTTTCCCTGTCGTCCGGTGTGTTTCATGTTCCGTGTAAACGTGAAAGTCGTCCTGTTTCGAGCAATGGGTGAAATCATTTAGCAAAGCGAGATTCGAAATTGCAGTAATGTCAAGCAGCTCATGGTTATTTGACCAAATCATAAGCGAACCCATATTCTCACGCACTCACAGATACATTTGTAGCTGAAAAGAGTCTGAGAAGATAGACTCAGCTTACCATTGATTTTTGACTGGACTGATGGGCTATCAATATCTGCTGCGAAATTGACATTGTAGCTGTGCGAGTCCGAGAGGACATCCCAGCAGCTGTGCGAGTCCGAGAGGAATCATGGAACCCTTATCATGTGACTTTGCATCTGTTGTTATGCAGGAGGACAATTGGAAATACAAGAAAATGAGGCGGCGCTGCCGTCTGGTAGTGTGGCCGAGCGGTCTAAGGCGCTGGATCCAGGTTCCTGTCTCGAAGGAGGCGTGGATTCGAATCCCACCACTGCCATTTCTGCTGATCAACTCCAACGCTGCAGCTTGTTAAAATGCTGTTTCGTTGCCCACTGTCTATTGATTTTGAAAACAAAAGTAAAATGTGTTTGCTTCCCAGGGAGTTAACTGTGGTGTGGGATACTGCCATATATTTCAAAATGTCTCTACTGTCATGATCGTGTTCGCCTCCCGCGCGGAAAATCGCAAACAGTTCTGCCGTCCCAGGCAAGTTGAGCTTTTACTGGAACCGAATGGAGACTGTTATTTCATCGCTGTTGTGAAACGAAGTCCTACGGTGACTCTACTCGTTGGTTATTTGGGTTTCTAGCTAATGGGAAAATCGTCCCAATGCATTTCGATGTCATACCTTATTGAATATCTTCCATTTCCGTCCTGGAAACATCGGAAGGGAAAGGTAATCTAATCGAGACTGTGATTGGTGAAATTCACTTTTTACGGCCAATTCTTATTATGTTCTTTCTTTCTCTCTTTTCAGCATTGTCTGGAAAGTGGTGGTGCACTAAGGCTGCAGTATGTTTGAAAGAGTCGTTTGGAAATGCCCTGTTGTTAGTTGTGAGATTACTTTATGACTCATGCCCTCGGACTGTATCACATTTAGCATTCATGCATCTCTGTGTCTGAAAATGCCAGTTTCGTTTGTGTTCCGTGTTAAATGCTTTCTGTTTTGCGATTCGCTCAATACATTTCGATTTAACAGAGTTTCTGAGGTAACTTCCAGCAGCAAAAATCCTCAGCTGAGGATCTGGGAAAATTTCACAGAGTATGGTCAGTCGGAGCTAAAGTAAGGAAGTCGTTCGTTTCTGCAGTGTTTCACAATACTACCTTTCCCGTGAGCAGTCGAACAGACTAAATGATTGTGCCACAGACTGCGATGGCAAACTCCGCTAACAAGTAATCCTTTAAAGCCGGTGGAAGCAACATGACGTTATTGGGGTACATCGTGGAAAAAGATACTTCGGTGGACCTCGTCCATGCTCACCAAATAGCCAAAACTAAACAAGTCCCGTTCCCCAGCATTTGGCCCCAAACCCTCTCAACGCACCATATCCAGAAACTCACCCGATTACCTTTGCAATTTTCTGAGTGTAATAGCCTCCTCCGAGCTATTGGAAACAAAAAGGTGAAACGTAGAACGGATTCAACTGTCAGTGCTGGACGCCACTGAGCCGGAGCATGCGCGGCAGTGGCTCGTTTCTGTAGTGTAGTGGTCATCACGTTCGCCTAACACGCGAAAGGTCCCCAGTTCGAAACTGGGCAGAAACTGTTTTGTTCTTCAACTGCAGCCTTTTACATGGACAAGAGCTGAGCTTTCTTGCATGCTTTCCCATCTGCAAACCTGCCTTCGAATTTGCTTGAACAAATCTGCTCTGGTAGTGAAATGTAATGCAATTCCATTTAATTACAGTGCAAAGCGTTGTTAGGTTTTTCTCCAACCTGGTTCTGATCATATGCCATTCTGTTGGAGAATGTAGTTACCGCCTTCTGATCCTTCCACGAAAAGCAGTACCGCATTTGCCTTCCTTGCGCCGACGGCTCGGTTCAAAGACAGGAAAGAAGCTGATGCGCTGGTGTCACAGCGCACCACGAATTCCTGAACTTGTCTGTCTGTCAAATGTACCCCAAGGTCGTCTCAGAAAGACCTCATTTGGAAGCTGTCAATCGTGATTCAACGTGCGAGAATTGGCACCAGATATCCTGAATCATGTTTTGGAGCAATTCGCACGTTCGTGGCTCATTCAATCAGCAACAGCAATGAAAGAAATTGCACTCTCAGAGGAACCTTTCGACTTGCGCATTCATAGCGTCGCTAGTATTAAGGTCCGCCCCGAGATCTAAGTCATGTTGGAACTGAAACGGTGGAATCGACAGAGAGGCTACAGAATGACATCGCATCCATTTGGTTTTCTTTAAATCACTGACGAGCAGGAAAATGTAAACGGGGAGGGCGAGTGGAGAAGTGAGGCAGTTGCAGCTCTGGTGAAATTCCTTCTTTGTGATTCACTCAGCAACCAGAGACGTGAAGGTGACTCAGGCGTGAAAGCTCTTCACATCGAGAACAAAGAGCACTCAAGGGCAGTTAGCAGCTCTTCCGGAGTGAGGGTGGGGTGAGGTAATTACCTTTTGACTTCTGTTACTATGTTCAGAAACTGCCGTTTTGATTGAGGTGAACAGAAACTGCATTTCTAAAAAGCACCATGGAATTTAGCAAAATTTATTGAGTCGCTTGTCGTCGATTCCCACATAGGTTTCCAACGCAGTTGGTATCCATGTGGCTCATGTCCAGGTGTGAACATCTCTGCAGCACATTGCACGGTTAAGGTAAAAGGCAAGGAAAGTGGCTTCTAGAACTGGCTCCGAGGTCAGAGCATTCCCACAATGTGATCTGTCGTTCTCGGATTGTAATGTTACCTCCGGTTTTAGGGTGGAGAACATTCTTTGGGACTCTTATTCTGAAATAAAAACAGACACAGCGACTGAAACTATGCTGCACGGTATGATGTGGATTACGGCCTGCTCAGGTTTGTGCATTTTCCCTGTCGTGCGGTGTGTTTCATGTTCCGTGTAAACGTGAAAGTCGTCCTGTTTCGAGCAATGGGTGAAATCATTTAGCAAAGCGAGATTCGAAATTGCAGTAATGTCAAGCAGCTCATGGTTATTTGACCAAATCATAAGCGAACCCATATTCTCACGCACTCACAGATACATTTGTAGCTGAAAAGAGTCTGAGAAGATAGACTCAGCTTACCATTGATTTTTGACTGGACTGATGGGCTATCAATATCTGCTGCGAAATTGACATTGTAGCTGTGCGAGTCCGAGAGGACATCCCAGCAGCTGTGCGAGTCCGAGAGGAATCATGGAACCCTTATCATGTGACTTTGCATCTGTTGTTATGCAGGAGGACAATTGGAAATACAAGAAAATGAGGCGGTGCGGCCGGCTGGTAGTGTGGCCGAGCGGTCTAAGGCGTTGGATCCAGGTTCCAGTCTCGAAAGCGGCGTGGATTCTAATCCCACCACTGCCATTTCTGCTGATCAACTCCAACGCTGCAGCTTGTTAAAATGCTGTTTCGGTGCCCACTGTCTATTGATGTTGAAAACAAAAGTAAAATGGGTTTGCTTCCCAGGGAATTAACTGTGGTGTGGGATACTGCCAAATAATTCAAAATATCTCTACTGTCATGACCGTGTTCGCCTCCCGCGCGGAAAATCGCAAACAGTTCTGCCGTCCCAGGCAAGTTGAGCTTTTACTGGAACCGAATGGAGACTGTTATTTCATCGCTGTTGTGAAACGAAGTCCTACGGTGACTCTACTCGTTGTTATTTGGGTTTCTAGCTAATGGGTAAATCGATCCAATGAATTTCGATGTCCTACCTTATTGAATTTCTCACATTTCCTTCATTTCCGTCCTGGAAATATGGGAAGGGAAAGGTAATCTAATCGAGACTGTGATTGGTGAAATTCACTTTTTACGGCCAATTCTTATTATGTTCTTTCTTTCTCTCTTTTCAGCATTGTCTGGAAAGTGGTGGTGCACTAAGGCTGCAGTATGTTTGAAAGAGTCGTTTGGAAATGCCCTGTTGTTAGTTGTGAGATTACTTTATGACTCATGCCCTCGGACTGTATCACATTTAGCATTCATGCATCTCTGTCTCTGAAAATGCCAGTTTCGTTTGTGTTCCGTGTTAAATGCTTTCTGTTTTGCGATTCGCTCAATACATTTCGATTTAACAGAGTTTCTGAGGTAACTTCCAGCAGCAAAAATCCTCAGCTGAGGATCTGGGAAAATTTCACAGAGTATGGTCAGCCGGAGCTAATTTAAGGAAGTCGTTCGTTTCTGCAGTGTTTCACAATACTACCTTTCCCGTGAGCAGTCGAACAGACTAAATGATTGTGCCACAGACTGCGATGGCAAACTCCGCTAAAAAGTAATCCTTTAAAGCCGGTGGAAGCAACATGACGTTATTGGGGTACATCGTGGAAAAAGATACTTCGGTGGACCTCGTCCATGCTCACCACATAGACAAAATTAAACAAGTCCCGTTCCCCAGCATTTGGCCCCAATCCCTCTCAACGCACCATATCCAGAAACTCACCCGATTACCTTTGCAATTTTCTGAGTGTAATAGAATCCTCCGAGCTGTTGGAAACAAAAAGGTGAAACGTAGAACGGATTCAATTTTCAGTGCTGGACGCCACAGAGCCGGCGCACGCACGGCAGTGGCTCGTTTTTGTAGTGTAGTGGTCATCACGTTCGCCTAACACGCGAAAGGTCCCCAGTTCGAAACTGGGCAGAAACTGTTTTGTTCTTCAACTGCAGCCTTTTACATGGACAAGAGCTGAGCTTTCTTGCATGCTTTCCCATCTGCAAACCTGCCTTCGAATTTGCTTGAACAAATCTGCTCTGGTAGTGAAAGGTAATGCAATTCCATTTAATTACAGTGCAAAGCGTTGTTAGGTTTTTCTCCAACATGGTTCTGATCATATGCCATTCTGTTGGAGAATGTACTTACCGCCTTCTGATCCTTCCACGAAAAGCAGTACCGCATTTGCCTTCCTTGCGCCGACGGCTCGGTTCAAAGACAGGAAAGAAGTTGATGCGCTGGTGTCACAGCGCACCACGAATTCCTGAACTTGTCTGTCCGTCAAATGTACCCCAAGGTCGTCTCAGAAAGACCTCATTTGGAAGCTGTCAATCGTGATTCATCGTGCGGGAATTGGCACCTGATATCCTGAATCATGTTTTGGAGCAATTCGCACGTTCGTGGCTCATTCAATCAGCAACAGCAATGAAAGAAATTGCACTCTCAGAGGAACCTTTCGACTTGCGCATTCATAGCGTCGCTAGTATTGAGGTCCGCCCCGAGATCTAAGTCATGTTGGAACTGAAACGGTGGAATCGACAGAGAGGCTACAGAATGACATCGCATCCATTTGGTTTTCTTTAAATCACTGACGAGCAGGAAAATGTAAACGGGGAGGGCGAGTGGAGAAGTGAGGCAGTTGCAACTCTGGTGAAATTCCTTCTTTGTGATTCACTCAGCAACCAGAGACGTGAAGGTGACTCAGGCGTGAAAGCTCTTCACATCGAGAACAAAGAGCACTCAAGGGCAGTTAGCACCTCTTCCGGAGTGAGGGTGGGGTGAGGTAATTACCTTTTGACTTCTGTTACTATGTTCAGAAACTGCCGTTTTGATTGAGGTGAACAGAAACTGCATTTCTAAAAAGCACCATGGAATTTAGCAAAATTTATTGAGTCGCTTGTCGTCGATTCCCACATAGGTTTCCAACGCAGTTGGTATCCATGTGGCTCATGTCCAGGTGTGAACATCTCTGCAGCACATTGCACGGTTAAGGTAAAAGGCAAGGAAAGTGGCTTCTAGAACTGGCTCCGAGGTCAGAGCATTCCCACAATGTGATCTGTCGTTCTCGGATTGTAATGTTACCTCCGGTTTTAGGGTGGAGAACATTCTTTGGGACTCTTATTCTGAAATAAAAACAGACACAGCGACTGAAACTATGCTGCACGGTATGATGTGGATTACGGCCTGCTCAGGTTTGTGCATTTTCCCTGTCGTGCGGTGTGTTTCATGTTCCGTGTAAACGTGAAAGTCGTCCTGTTTCGAGCAATGGGTGAAATCATTTAGCAAAGCGAGATTCGAAATTGCAGTAATGTCAAGCAGCTCATGGTTATTTGACCAAATTATAAGCGAACCCATATTCTCACGCACTCACAGATACATTTGTAGCTGAAAAGAGTCTGAGAAGATAGACTCAGCTTACCATTGATTTTTGACTGGACTGATGGGCTATCAATATCTGCTGCGAAATTGACATTGTAGCTGTGCGAGTCCGAGAGGACATCCCAGCAGCTGTGCGAGTCCGAGAGGAATCATGGAACCCTTTTCATGTGACTTTGCATCTGTTGTTATGCAGGAGCACAATTGGAAATATATGAAAATGAGGCGGCGCGGCCGGCTGGTAGTGTGGCCGAGCGGTCTAAGGCGCTGGATCCAGGTTCCAGTCTCGAAAGGGGCGTGGATTCGAATCCCACCACTTCCATTTCTGCTGATCAACTCCAACGCTGCAGCTTGTTAAAATGCTGTTTCGGTGCCCACTGTCTATTGATGTTGAAAACAAAAGTAAAATGGGTTTGCTTCCCAGGGAATTAACTGTGGTGTGGGATACTGCCAAATATTTCAAAATGTCTCTACTGTCATGATCGTGTTCGCCTCCCGCGCGGAAAATCGCAAACAGTTCTGCCGTCCCAGGCAAGTTGAGCTTTTACTGGAACCGAATGGAGACTGTTATTTCATCGCTGTTGTGAAACGAAGTCCTACGGTGACTCTACTCGTTGTTATTTGGGTTTCTAGCTAATGGGAAAATCGTTCCAATGAATTTCGATGTCATACCTTATTGAATATCTTCCATTTCCGTCCTGGAAACATCGGAAGGGAAAGGTAATCTAATCGAGACTGTAATTGGTGAAATTCACTTTTTCCGGCCAATTCTTATTATGTTCTTTCTTTCTCTCTTTTCAGCATTGTCTGGAAAGTGGTGGTGCACTAAGGCTGCAGTATGTTTGAAAGAGTCGTTTGGAAATGCCCTGTTGTTAGTTGTGAGATTACTTTATGACTCATGCCCTCGGACTGTATCACATTTAGCATTCATGCATCTCTGTGTCTGAAATTGCCAGTTTCGTTTGTGTTCCGTGTTAAATGCTTTCTGTTTTGCGATTCGCTCAATACATTGCGATTTAACAGAGTTTCTGAGGTAACTTCCAGCAGCAAAAATCCTCAGCTGAGGATGTGGGAAAATTTCACAGAGTATGGTCAGTCGGAGCTAAAGTAAGGAAGTCGTTCGTTTCTGCAGTGTTTCACAATACTACCTTTCCCGTGAGCAGTCGAACAGACTAAATGATTGTGCCACAGACTGCGATGGCAAACTCCGCTAAAAAGTAATCCTTTAAAGCCGGTGGAAGCAACATGACGTTATTGGGGTACATCGTGGAAAAAGATACTTCGGTGGACCTCGTCCATGCTCACCACATAGCCAAAATTAAACAAGTCCCGTTCCCCATCATTTGGCCCCAATCCCTCTCAACGCACCATATCCAGAAACTCACCCGATTACCTTTGCAATTTTCTGAGTGTAATAGCCTCCTCCACTTCCTCTGGTAGAGCATTCCAAACACGCACAACCTTCTTTTTGGGAAATGTGCCCCAAGTCCTTTGTCACTTTCAGCCCACTCACCTTAAAGCTATGCTGTCGAGTTTTCAACTCACACCAACTTGGGTAAAACACGTAAATACTCAGTTTACCACCCTTCAATAAGGTCATGTCGCAGCTGTTACGCAGCAGGGAAAGTTTATTCCACCAGCCTATTCCATCTCGCCCCACGGTACAAACATCGACGACATCTTTATCTATATCTTGTCAGCAATTTTAAGTGTCTTTTTTCTTACGTTTTCAAGATGTCAATTACGCTGGACAACAACGAGCTATTGGAAACAAAAAGGTGAAACGTAGAACGGATTCAACTTTCAGTGCTGGACGCCACTGAGCCGGAGCACGGGCGGCAGTGGCTCGTTTCTGTAGTGTAGTGGTCATCACGTTCGCCTAACACGCGAAAGGTCCCCAGTTCGAAACTGGGCAGAAACTGTTTTGTTCTTCAACTGCAGCCTTTTACATGGACAAGAGCTGAGCTTTCTTGCATGCTTTCCCATCTGCAAACCTGCCTTCGAATTTGCTTGAACAAATCTGCTCTGGTAGTGAAATGTAATGCAATTCCATTTAATTACAGTGCAAAGCGTTGTTAGGTTTTTCTCCAACCTGGTTCTGATCATATGCCATTCTGTTGGAGAATGTAGTTACCGCCTTCTGATCCTTCCACGAAAAGCAGTTCCGCATTTGCCTTCCTTGCGCCGATGGCTCGGTTCAAAGACAGGAAAGAAGCAGATGCTCTGGTCTCACAGCGCACCACGAATTCCTGAACTTGTCTGTCCGTCAAATGTACCCCAAGGTCGTCTCAGAAAGACCTCATTTGGAAGCTGTCAATCGTGATTCATCGTGCGAGAATTGGCACCTGATATCCTGAATCATGTTTTGGAGCAATTCGCACGTTCGTGGCTCATTCAATCAGCAACAGCAATGAAAGAAATTGCACTCTCAGAGGAACCTTTCGACTTGCGCATTCATAGCGTCGCTAGTATTGAGGTCCGCCCCGAGATCTAAGTCATGTTGGAACTGAAACGGTGGAATCGACAGAGAGGCTACAGAATGACATCGCATCCATTTGGTTTTCTTTAAATCACTGACGAGCAGGAAAATGTAAACGGGGAGGGCGAGTGGAGAAGTGAGGCAGTTGCAGCTCTGGTGAAATTCCTTCTTTGTGATTCACTCAGCAACCAGAGACGTGAAGGTGACTCAGGCGTGAAAGCTCTTCACATCGAGAACAAAGAGCACTCAAGGGCAGTTAGCACCTCTTCCGGAGTGAGGGTGGGGTGAGGTAATTACCTTTTGACTTCTGTTACTATGTTCAGAAACTGCCGTTTTGATTGAGGTGAACAGAAACTGCATTTCTGAAAAGCACCATGGAATTTAGCAAAATTTATTGAGTCGCTTGTCGTCGATTCCCACATAGGTTTCCAACGCAGTTGGTATCCATGTGGCTCATGTCCAGGTGTGAACATCTCTGCAGCACATTGCACGGTTAAGGTAAAAGGCAAGGAAAGTGGCTTCTAGAACTGGCTCCGAGGTCAGAGCATTCTCACAATGTGATCTGTCGTTCTCGGATCGTCATGTTACCTCCGGTTTTAGGGTGGAGAACATTCTTTGGGTTTCTTATTCTGAAAAAAAAAACAGACACAATGACTGAAACTATGCTGCACGGTATGATGTGGATTACGGCCTGCTCAGGTTTGTGCATTTTCCCTGTAGTCCGGTGTGTTTCGTGTTCCGTGTAAACGTGAAAGTCGTCCTGTTTCGAGCAATGGGTGAAATCATTGAGCAAAGCAAGAATGGAAATTCCAGTAATGCCAAGCAGCTCATGGTTATTTGACCAAATCATAAGCGAACACATATTCTCACGCACTCACAGATACATTTATAGCTGAAAAGAGTCTGAGAAGATAGACTGAGCTTACCATTGTTTTTTTGCCTGGATTGATGGGCTATCAGTATCTGCTGCGAAATTGACATTGTTGCCGGGCACATCCCAGCAGCTGTGCGAGTCCGAGAGGAATCATGGAACCCTTTTCATGTGACTTTGCATCTGTTGTTATGCAGGAGCACAATTGGAAATATACGAAAATGAGTCGGCGCGGCCCGCGGGTAGTGTGGCCGAGCGGTCTAAGGCGCTGGATCCAGATTCCAGTCTCGAAAGGGGCGTGGATTCGAATCCCACCCCTGCCATTTCTACTGATCAACTCCAACGCTGCAGCTTGTTAAAATGCTGTTTCGGTGCCCACTGTCTATTGATGTTGAAAACAAAAGTAAAATGGGTTTGCTTCCCAGGGAATTAACTGTGGTGTGGGATACTGCCAAATATTTCAAAATGTCTCTACTGTCATGATCGTGTTCGCCTCCCGCGCGGTAAATCGCAAACAGTTCTGCCGTCCCAGGCAAGTTGAGCTTTTACTGGAACCGAATGGAGACTGTTATTTCATCGCTGTTGTGAAACGAAGTCCTACGGTGACTCTACTCGTTGTTATTTGGGTTTCTAGCTAATGGGAAAATCGTTCCAATGAATTTCGATGTCCTACCTTATTGAATATCTTCCATTTCCGTCCTGGAAACATCGGAAGGGAAAGGTAATCTAATCGAGACTGTGATTGGTGAAATTCACTTTTTACGGCCAATTCTTATTATGTTCTTTCTTTCTCTCTTTTCAGCATTGTCTGGAAAGTGGTGGTGCACTAAGGCTGCAGTATGTTTGAAAGAGTCGTTTGGAAATGCCCTGTTGTTAGTTGTGAGATTACTTTATGACTCATACCCTCGGACTGTATCACATTTAGCATTCATGCATCTCTGTGTCTGAAAATGCCAGTTTCGTTTGTGTTCCGTGTTAAATGCTTTCTGTTTTGCGATTCGCTCAATACATTTCGATTTAACAGAGTTTCTGAGGTAACTTCCAGCAGCAAAAATCCTCAGCTGAGGATGTGGGAAAATTTCACAGAGTATGGTCAGTCGGAGCTAAAGTAAGGAAGTCGTTCGTTTCTGCAGTGTTTCACAATACTACCTTTCCCGTGAGCAGTCGAACAGACTAAATGATTGTGCCACAGACTGCGATGGCAAACTCCGCTAAAAAGTAATCCTTTAAAGCCGGTGGAAGCAACATGACGTTATTGGGGTACATCGTGGAAAAAGATACTTCGGTGGACCTCGTCCATGCTCACCACATAGCCAAAATTAAACAAGTCCCGTTCCCCAGCATTTGGCCCCAATCCCTCCCAACGCACCATATCCAGAAACTCACCCGATTACCTTTGCAATTTTCTGAGTGTAATAGCCTCCTCCACTTCCTCTGGTAGAGCATTCCAAACACGCACAACCTTCTTTGTGGGAAATGTGCCCCAAGTCCTTTGTCACTTTCAGCCCACTCACCTTAAAGCTATGCTGTCGAGTTTTCAACTCACACCAACTTGGGTAAAACACGTAAATACTCAGTTTACCACCCTTCAATAAGGTCATGTCGCAGCTGTTACGCAGCAGGGAACGTTTATTCCACCAGCCTATTCCATCTCGCCCCACGGTACAAACATCGACGACATCTTTATCTATATCTTGTCAGCAATTTTAAGTGTCTTTTTTCTTACGTTTTCAAGATGTCAATTACGCTGGACAACAACGAGCTATTGGAAACAAAAAGGTGAAACGTAGAACGGATTCAACTTTCAGTGCTGGACGCCACTGAGCCGGAGCACGGGCGGCAATGGCTCGTTTCTGTAGTGTAGTGGTCATCACGTTCGCCTAACACGCGAAAGGTCCCCAGTTCGAAACTGGGCAGAAACTGTTTTGTTCTTCAACTGCAGCCTTTTACATGGACAAGAGCTGAGCTTTCTTGCATGCTTTCCCATCTGCAAACCTGCCTTCGAATTTGCTTGAACAAATCTGCTCTGGTAGTGAAATGTAATGCAATTCCATTTAATTACAGTGCAAAGCGTTGTTAGGTTTTTCTCCAACCTGGTTCTGATCATATGCCATTCTGTTGGAGAATGTAGTTCCCGCCTTCTGATCCTTCCACGAAAAGCAGTTCCGCATTTGCCTTCCTTGCGCCGACGGCTCGGTTCAAAGACAGGAAAGAAGCAGATGCTCTGGTCTCACAGCGCACCACGAATTCCTGAACTTGTCTGTCCGTCAAATGTACCCCAAGGTCGTCTCAGAAAGACCTCATTTGGAAGCTGTCAATCGTGATTCATCGTGCGAGAATTGGCACCTGATATCCTGAATCATGTTTTGGAGCAATTCGCACGTTCGTGGCTCATTCAATCAGCAACAGCAATGAAAGAAATTGCACTCTCAGAGGAACCTTTTGACTTGCGCATTCATAGCGTCGCTAGTATTGAGGTCCGCCCCGAGATCTAAGTCATGTTGGAACTGAAACGGTGGAATCGACAGAGAGGCTACAGAATGACATCGCATCCATTTGGTTTTCTTTAAATCACTGACGAGCAGGAAAATGTAAACGGGGAGGGCGAGTGGAGAAGTGAGGCAGTTGCAACTCTGGTGAAATTCCTTCTTTGTGATTCACTCAGCAACCAGAGACGTGAAGGTGACTCAGGCGTGAAAGCTCTTCACATCGAGAACAAAGAGCACTCAAGGGCAGTTAGCACCTCTTCCGGAGTGAGGGTGGGGTGAGGTAATTACCTTTTGACTTCTGTTACTATGTTCAGAAACTGCCGTTTTGATTGAGGTGAACAGAAACTGCATTTCTGAAAAGCACCATGGAATTTAGCAAAATTTATTGAGTCGCTTGTCGTCGATTCCCACATAGGTTTCCAACGCAGTTGGTATCCATGTGGCTCATGTCCAGGTGTGAACATCTCTGCAGCACATTGCACGGTTAAGGTAAAAGGCAAGGAAAGTGGCTTCTAGAACTGGCTCCGAGGTCAGAGCATTCTCACAATGTGATCTGTCGGTCTCGGATCGTCATGTTACCTCCGGTTTTAGGGTGGAGAACATTCTTTGGGACTCTTATTCTGAAAAAAAAAAGACACAGTGACTGAAACTATGCTGCACGGTATGATGTGGATTACGGCCTGCTCAGGTTTGTGCATTTTCCCTGTAGTCCGGTGTGTTTCGTGTTCCGTGTAAACGTGAAAGTCGTCCTGTTTCGAGCAATGGGTGAAATCATTGAGCAAAGCAAGAATGGAAATTCCAGTAATGTCAAGCAGCTCATGGTTATTTGACCAAATCATAAGCGAACACATATTCTCACGCACTCACAGATACATTTATAGCTGAAAAGAGTCTGAGAAGATAGACTGAGCTTACCATTGTTTTTTGCCTGGATTGATGGGCTATCAGTATCTGCTGCGAAATTGACATTGTTGCCGGGCACATCCCAGCAGCTGTGCGAGTCCGAGAGGAATCATGGAACCCTTTTCATGTGACTTTGCATCTGTTGTTATGCAGGAGCACAATTGGAAATATAAGAAAATGAGGCGGCGCGGCCCGCTGGTAGTGTGGCCGAGCGGTCTAAGGCGCTGGATCCAGATTCCAGTCTCGAAAGGGGCGTGGATTCGAATCCCACCCCTGCCATTTCTACTGATCAACTCCAACGCTGCAGCTTGTTAAAATGCTGTTTCGGTGCCCACTGTCTATTGATGTTGAAAACAAAAGTATAATGGGTTTGCTTCCCAGGGTATTAACTGTGGTGTGGGATACTGCCAAATATTTCAAAATGTCTCTACTGTCATGATCGTGTTCGCCTCCCGCGCGGAAAATCGCAAACAGTTCTGCCGTCCCAGGCAAGTTGAGCTTTTACTGGAACCGAATGGAGACTGTTATTTCATCGCTGTTGTGAAACGAAGTCCTACGGTGACTCTACTCGTTGTTATTTGGGTTTCTAGCTAATGGGAAAATCGTTCCAATGAATTTCGATGTCATACCTTATTGAATATCTTCCATTTCCGTCCTGGAAACATCGGAAGGGAAAGGTAATCTAATCGAGACTGTGATTGGTGAAATTCACTTTTTACGGCCAATTCTTATTATGTTCTTTCTTTCTCTCTTTTCAGCATTGTCTGGAAAGTGTTGGTGCACTAAGGCTGCAGTATGTTTGAAAGAGTCGTTTGGAAATGCCCTGTTGTTAGTTGTGAGATTACTTTATGACTCATGCCCTCGGACTGTATCACATTTAGCATTCATGCATCTCTGTGTCTGAAATTGCCAGTTTCGTTTGTGTTCCGTGTTAAATGCTTTCTGTTTTGCGATTCGCTCAATACATTGCGATTTAACAGAGTTTCTGAGGTAACTTCCAGCAGCAAAAATCCTCAGCTGAGGATGTGGGAAAATTTCACAGAGTATGGTCAGTCGGAGCTAAAGTAAGGAAGTCGTTCGTTTCTGCAGTGTTTCACAATACTACCTTTCCCGTGAGCAGTCGAACAGACTAAATGATTGTGCCACAGACTGCGATGGCAAACTCCGCTAAAAAGTAATCCTTTAAAGCCGGTGGAAGCAACATGACGTTATTGGGGTACATCGTGGAAAAAGATACTTCGGTGGACCTCGTCCATGCTCACCACATAGCCAAAATTAAACAAGTCCCGTTCCCCAGCATTTGGCCCCAATCCCTCTCAACGCACCATATCCAGAAACTCACCCGATTACCTTTGCATTTTTCTGAGTGTAATAGCCTCCTCCACTTCCTCTGGTAGAGCATTCCAAACACGCACAACCTTCTTTGTGGGAAATGTGCCCCAAGTCCTTTGTCACTTTCAGCCCACTCACCTTAAAGCTATGCTGTCGAGTTTTCAACTCACACCAACTTGGGTAAAACACGTAAATACTCAGTTTACCACCCTTCAATAAGGTCATGTCGCAGCTGTTACGCAGCAGGGAAAGTTTATTCCACCAGCCTATTCCATCTCGCCCCACGGTACAAACATCGACGACATCTTTATCTATATCTTGTCAGCAATTTTAAGTGTCTTTTTTCTTACGTTTTCAAGATGTCAATTACGCTGGACAACAACGAGCTATTGGAAACAAAAAGGTGAAACGTAGAACGGATTCAACTTTCAGTGCTGGACGCCAGTGAGCTGGAGCACGGGCGGCAGTGGCTCGTTTCTGTAGTGTAGTGGTCATCACGTTCGCCTAACACGCGAAAGGTCCCCAGTTCGAAACTGGGCAGAAACTGTTTTGTTCTTCAACTGCAGCCTTTTACATGGACAAGAGCTAAACTTTCTTGCATGCTTTCCCATCTGCAAACCTGCCTTCGAATTTGCTTGAACAAATCTGCTCTGGTAGTGAAATGTAATGCAATTCCATTTAATTACAGTGCAAAGCGTTGTTAGGTTTTTCTCCAACCTGGTTCTGATCATATGCCATTCTGTTGGAGAATGTAGTTACCGCCTTCTGATCCTTCCACGAAAAGCAGTTCCGCATTTGCCTTCCTTGCGCCGACGGCTCGGTTCAAAGACAGGAAAGAAGCAGATGCTCTGGTCTCACAGCGCACCACGAATTCCTGAACTTGTCTGTCCGTCAAATGTACCCCAAGGTCGTCTCAGAAAGACCTCATTTGGAAGCTGTCAATCGTGATTCATCGTGCGAGAATTGGCACCTGATATCCTGAATCATGTTTTGGAGCAATTCGCACGTTCGTGGCTCATTCAATCAGCAACAGCAATGAAAGAAATTGCACTCTCAGAGGAACCTTTCGACTTGCGCATTCATAGCGTCGCTAGTATTGAGGTCCGCCCCGAGATCTAAGTCATGTTGGAACTGAAACGGTGGAATCGACAGAGAGGCTACAGAATGACATCGCATCCATTTGGTTTTCTTTAAATCACTGACGAGCAGGGAAATGTAAACGGGGAGGGCGAGTGGAGAAGTGAGGCAGTTGCAGCTCTGGTGAAATTCCTTCTTTGTGATTCACTCAGCAACCAGAGACGTGAAGGTGACTCAGGCGTGAAAGCTCTTCACATCGAGAACAAAGAGCACTCAAGGGCAGTTAGCACCTCTTCCGGAGTGAGGGTGGGGTGAGGTAATTACCTTTTGACTTCTGTTACTATGTTCAGAAACTGCCGTTTTGATTGAGGTGAACAGAAACTGCATTTCTGAAAAGCACCATGGAATTTAGCAAAATTTATTGAGTCGCTTGTCGTCGATTCCCACATAGGTTTCCAACGCAGTTGGTATCCATGTGGCTCATGTCCAGGTGTGAACATCTCTGCAGCACATTGCACGGTTAAGGTAAAAGGCAAGGAAAGTGGCTTCTAGAACTGGCTCCGAGGTCAGAGCATTCTCACAATGTGATCTGTCGTTCTCGGATCGTCATGTTACCTCCGGTTTTAGGGTGGAGAACATTCTTTGGGACTCTTATTCTGAAAAAAAAAACAGACACAGTGACTGAAACTATGCTGCACGGTATGATGTGGATTACGGCCTGCTCAGGTTTGTGCATTTTCCCTGTAGTCCGGTGTGTTTCGTGTTCCGTGTAAACGTGAAAGTCGTCCTGTTTCGAGCAATGGGTGAAATCATTGAGCAAAGCAAGAATGGAAATTCCAGTAATGTCAAGCAGCTCATGGTTATTTGACCAAATCATAAGCGAACACATATTCTCACGCACTCACAGATACATTTGTAGCTGAAAAGAGTCTGAGAAGATAGACTGAGCTTACCATTGTTTTTTGCCTGGATTGATGGGCTATCAGTATCTGCTGCGAAATTGACATTGTTGCCGGGCACATCCCAGCAGCTGTGCGAGTCCGAGAGGAATCATGGAACCCTTTTCATGTGACTTTGCATCTGTTGTTATGCAGGAGCACAATTGGAAATATAAGAAAATGAGGCGGCGCGGCCCGCTGGTAGTGTGGCTGAGCGGTCTAAGGCGCTGGATCCAGATTCCAGTCTCGAAAGGGGCGTGGATTCGAATCCCACCCCTGCCATTTCTACTGATCAACTCCAACGCTGCAGCTTGTTAAAATGCTGTTTCGGTGCCCACTGTCTATTGATGTTGAAAACAAAAGTAAAATGGGTTTGCTTCCCAGGGTATTAACTGTGGTGTGGGATACTGCCAAATATTTCAAAATGTCTCTACTGTCATGATCGTGTTCGCCTCCCGCGCGGAAAATCGCAAACAGTTCTGCCGTCCCAGGCAAGTTGAGCTTTTACTGGAACCGAATGGAGACTGTTATTTCATCGCTGTTGTGAAACGAAGTCCTACGGTGACTCTACTCGTTGTTATTTGGGTTTCTAGCTAATGGGAAAATCGTTCCAATGAATTTCGATGTCATACCTTATTGAATATCTTCCATTTCTGTCCTGGAAACATCGGAAGGGAAAGGTAATCTAATCGAGACTGTGATTGGTGAAATTCACTTTTTACGGCCAATTCTTATTATGTTCTTTCTTTCTCTCTTTTCAGCATTGTCTGGAAAGTGGTGGTGCACTAAGGCTGCAGTATGTTTGAAAGAGTCGTTTGGAAATGCCCTGTTGTTAGTTGTGAGATTACTTTATGACTCATGCCCTCGGACTGTATCACATTTAGCATTCATGCATCTCTGTGTCTGAAATTGCCAGTTTCGTTTGTGTTCCGTGTTAAATGCTTTCTGTTTTGCGATTCGCTCAATACATTGCGATTTAACAGAGTTTCTGAGGTAACTTCCAGCAGCAAAAATCCTCAGCTGAGGATGTGGGAAAATTTCACAGAGTATGGTCAGTCGGAGCTAAAGTAAGGAAGTCGTTCGTTTCTGCAGTGTTTCACAATACTACCTTTCCCGTGAGCAGTCGAACAGACTAAATGATTGTGCCACAGACTGCGATGGCAAACTCCGCTAAAAAGTAATCCTTTAAAGCCGGTGGAAGCAACATGACGTTATTGGGGTACATCGTGGAAAAAGATACTTCGGTGGACCTCGTCCATGCTCACCACATAGCCAAAATTAAACAAGTCCCGTTCCCCAGCAATTGGCCCCAATCCCTCTCAACGCACCATATCCAGAAACTCACCCGATTACCTTTGCAATTTTCTGAGTGTAATAGCCTCCTCCACTTCCTCTGGTAGAGCATTCCAAACACGCACAACCTTCTTTGTGGGAAATGTGCCCCAAGTCCTTTGTCACTTTCAGCCCACTCACCTTAAAGCTATGCTGTCGAGTTTTCAACTCACACCAACTTGGGTAAAACACGTAAATACTCAGTTTACCACCCTTCAATAAGGTCATGTCGCAGCTGTTACGCAGCAGGGAAAGTTTATTCCACCAGCCTATTCCATCTCGCCCCACGGTACAAACATCGACGACATCTTTATCTATATCTTGTCAGCAATTTTAAGTGTCTTTTTTCTTACGTTTTCAAGATGTCAATTACGCTGGACAACAACGAGCTTTTGGAAACAAAAAGGTGAAACGTAGAACGGATTCAACTTTCAGTGCTGGACGCCACTGAGCCGGAGCACGGGCGGCAGTGGCTCGTTTCTGTAGTGTAGTGGTCATCACGTTCGCCTAACACGCGAAAGGTCCCCAGTTCGAAACTGGGCAGAAACTGTTTTGTTCTCCAACTGCAGCCTTTTACATGGACAAGAGCTGAGCTTTCTTGCATGCTTTCCCATCTGCAAACCTGCCTTCGAATTTGCTTGAACAAATCTGCTCTGGTAGTGAAATGTAATGCAATTCCATTTAATTACAGTGCAAAGCGTTGTTAGGTTTTTCTCCAACCTGGTTCTGATCATATGCCATTCTGTTGGAGAGTGTAGTTACCGCCTTCTGATCCTTTCATGAAAAGCAGTACCGCATTTGCCTTCCTTGCGCCGACGGCTCGGTTCAAAGACAGGAAAGAAGCAGATTCTCTGGTGTCACAGCGCACCACGAATTCCTGAACTTGTCTGTCTGTCAAATGTACCCCAAGGTCGTCTCAGAAAGACCTCATTTGGAAGCTGTCATTCGTTATTCAACGTGCGAGAATTGGCACCAGATATCCTGAATAATGTTTTGGAGCAATTCGCACGTTCGTGGCTCATTCAATCAGCAACAGCAATGAAAGAAATTGCAGTCTCAGAGGAACCTTTCGACTTGCGCATTCATAGCGTCGCTATTATGAAGGTCCGCCCCGAGATCTAAGTCATGTTGGAACTGAAACGGAGAAATCGACAGAAAGGCTACAGAATGACATCGCATCCATTTGGTTTTCTTTAAATCACTGACGACCAGGAAAATGTAAACGGGGAGGGCGGGTGGAGAAGTGAGGCAGTTGCAGCTCTGGTGAAATTCCTTCTTTGTGATTCACTCAGCAACCAGAGACGTGAAGGTGACTCAGGGGTGAAAGCTCTTCACATCGAGAACAAAAAGCACTCAAGGGCAGTTAGCACCTTCTTCTGGAGTGAGGGTGGGGTGAGGTAATTACCTTTTGACTTCTGTTACTATGTTCAGAAACTGGCTTTTAGATTGAGGTGAACAGAAACTGCATTTCTAAAAAGCACCACGGAATTTAGCAAAATTTATTGAGTCGCTTCTCCTCGATTCCCACACAGGTTTCCAACTCAGTTGGTATCCATGTGGCTCATGTCCAGGAGTGAACGTCTCAGTAGCAAATTGCATGGTTAAGGCAAGGAAAGTGGCATCTCGAACTTGCTCCGAGGTCAGAGCATTCTCTCAATGTGATCTGTCGTTCTCGGATTGTAATGCTACCTCCGGTTTTAGGGTGGAGAACATTCTTTGGGACTCTTATTCTGAAAAAAAACACTGACACAGTTACTGAAACTATGCTGCACGGTATGATGTGGATTATGGCCTGCTCAGGTTTGTGCATTTTCCCTGTAGTCCGGTGTGTTTCGTGTTCCGTGTAAACGTGAAAGTCGTCCTGTTTCGAGCAATGGGTGAAATCATTGAGCAAAGCAAGAATGGAAATTCCAGTAATGTCAAGCACCTCATGGTTATTTGACCAAATCATAAGCGAACCCATATTCTCACGCACTCACAGATACATTTGTAGCTGAAAAGAGTCTGAGAAGATAGACTGAGCTTACTATTGATTTTTGCCTGGATTGATGGGCTATCAATATCTGCCGCGAAATTGACATTGTTGCCGGGCACATCCCAGCAGCTGTGCGAGTCCGAGAGGAATCATGGAACCCTTTTCATGTGACTTTGCATCTGTTGTTATGCAGGAGCACAATTGGAAATATAAGAAAATGAGGCGGCGTGGCCGGCTGGTAGTGTGGCCGAGCGGTCTAAGGCGCTGGATCCAGGTTCCAGTCTCGAAAGGGGCGTGGGTTCGAATCCCAGCACTACCATTTCTGATGATCACCTCCAATGCTGCAGCTTGTTAAAATGCTGTTTCGGTGTCCACTGTATATTGATGTTGAAAACAAAAGTAAAATGGGTTTGCTTCCCAGGGAATTAACTGTGGTGTGGGATACTGCCAAATATTCCAAAATGTCTCTTCTGTCATGATCGTGTTCGACTCCCGCGCGGAAAATCGCAAACAGTTGTGCCGTCCCAGGCAAGTTGAGCCTTCACTGGAACCGAATGGAGACTGTTATTTCATCGCTGTTGTGAAACGAAGTCCTACGGTGACTCTACTCGTTGTTATTTGGGTTTCTGGCTAATGGGAAAATCGTTCCAATGAATTTCGATGTCCTACCTTATTGAATTTCTCACATTTCCTTCATTTCCGTCCTGGAAACATCGGAAGGGAAAGGTAATCTAATCGAGACTGTGATTGGTGAAATTCACTTTTTACGGCCAATTCTTATTATGTTCTTTCTTTCTCTCTTTTCAGCATTGTCTGGAAAGTGGTGGTGCACTAAGGCTGCAGCATGTTTGAAAGAGTCGTTTGGAAATGCCCCATTGTTAGTTGTGAGATTACTTTCTGACTCATGCCCTCGGACTGTATCACATTTAGCATTCATGCATCTCTGTGTCTGAAAATGCGTGAGGTATGCCAGTTTTGTTTGTGTTCCGTGTTAAATGCTTTCTGTTTTGCGATTCGCTCAATACATTTCGATTTAACAGGGTTTCTGAGGTAACTTCCAGCAGCCAAAATCCTCAGCTGAGGATCTGTGAAAATTTCACAGAGTATGGTCAGTCGGAGCTAAAGTAAGGAAGTCGTTCGTTTCTACAGTGTTTCACAATACTACCTTTCCCGTGAGCAGTCGAACAGACTAAATGATTGTGCCACAGACTGCGATGGCAAACTCCGCTGAAAAGTAATCCTTTAATGCCGGTGGAAGCAACATGACGTTATTGGGGTACACCGTGGAAAAAAATACTTCGGTGGACCTCGTCCATGCTCACCACATAGCCAAAATTAAACAAGTCCCGTTCCCCAGCATTTGGCCCCAATCCCTCTAAACGCATCCTATCCGGAAACTCACCCGATTACCTTTGCAATTTTCTGAGTGTAATAGCCTCCTCCACTTTCTCTGGTAGATCATTCCAAACACGCACAACCTTCTTTGTGGGAAATGTGCCTCAGGTCCTTTGTCACTTTCAGCCCACTCACCTTAAAGCTATGCTGTCGAGTTTTCAACTCACACCAACTTGGGTAAAACACGTAAATACTCAGTTTAACACCCTTCAATAAGGTCATGTCGCAGCTGTTACGCAGCAGGGAAAGTTTATTCCACCAGTCTAGTCCATCTCGCCCCACGGTACAAACATCGACGACATCTTTATCTATAGCTTGTCATCAATTCTAAGTGTCTTTTTTACGTTTTCAAGATGTCGATTACGCTGGACAATAACGAGCTATCGGAAACAGAAAGGTGAAACGGAGAACGGATTCAACTTTCAGTGCTGGACGCCACAGGGCCGGAGCACGGGCGGCAGTGGCTCGTTTCTGTAGTGTAGTGGTCATCACGTTCGCCTAACACGCGAAAGGTCCCCAGTCCGAAACTGGGCAGAAACTGTTTTGTTCTTCAACTGCAGCCTTTTACATGGACAAGAGCTGAGCTTTCTTGCATCTTTCCCATCTGCAAACCTGCCTTCGAATTTGCTTCAACAAATCTGTTCTCGTCGTGAAATGTAATGCAATTCCATTTCATTACAGTGCAAAGCGTTGTTAAGTTTTTCTCCAACCTGGTTCTGATCATATGCCATTCTGTTGGAGAGTGTAGTTACCGCCTTCTGATCCTTTCATGAAAAGCAGTGCCTTCCTTGCGCAGGCGGCTCGGTTCAAAGACAGGAAAGAAGCAGATTCTCTGGTGTCACAGCGCACCACGAATTCCTGAACTTGTCTGTCTGTCAAATGTACCCCAAGGTCGTCTAAGAAAGACCTCATTTGGAAGCTGTCAATCGTTATTCAACGTGCGAGAATTGGCACCAGATATCCTGAATCATGTTTTGGAGCAATTCGCACGTTAGTGGCTCATTCAATCAGCAACAGCAATGAAAGAAATTGCAGTCTCAGAGGAACCTTTCGACTTGCGCATTCATAGCGTCGCTATTATGAAGGTCCGCCCCGAGATCTAAGTCATGTTGGAACTGAAATGGAGAAATCGACAGAGAGGCTACAGAATGACATCGCATCCATTTGGTTTTCTTTAAATCACTGACGACCAGGAAAATGTAAACGGGGAGGGCGGGTGGAGAAGTGAGGCAGTTGCAGCTCTGGTGAAATTCCTTCTTTGTGATTCACTCAGCAACCAGAGACGTGAAGGTGACTCATTGGTGAAAGCTCTTCACATCGAGAACACAAAGCACTCAAGGGCAGTTAGCACCTTCTTCTGGAGTGAGTGTGGGGTGAGGTAATTACCTTTTGACTTCTGTTACTATGTTCAGAAACTGGCTTTTAGATTGAGGTGAACAGAAACTGCATTTCTAAAAAGCACCACGGAATTTAGCAAAATTTATTGAGTCGCTTCTCCTCGATTCCCACACAGGTTTCCAACTCAGTTGGTATCCATGTGGCTCATGTCCTGGAGTGAACGTCTCAGTAGCAAATTGCACGGTTAAGGTAAAAGGCAAGGAAAGTGGCATCTCGAACTGGCTCCGAGGTCAGAGCATTCTCTCAATGTGATCTGTCGTTCTCGGATTGTAATGCTACCTCCGGTTTTAGGGTGAAGAACATTCTTTGGGACTCCTAAGAAAAAGAACCACAGACACAGTGACTGAAACTATGCTGCACGGTATGATGCGGTACACGGCCTGCTCAAGTTTGTGCATTTTCCCTGTAGTCCGGTGTGTTTCGTGTTCCGTGTAAACGTGAAAGTCGTCCTGTTTCGAGCAATGGGTGAAATCATTGAGCAAAGCAAGAATGGAAATTCCAGTAATGTCAAGCACCTCATGGTTATTTGACCAAATCATAAGCGAACCCATATTCTCACGCACTCACAGATACATTTGTAGCTGAAAAGAGTCTGAGAAGATAGACTGAGCTTACTATTGATTTTTGCCTGGATTGATGGGCTATCAATATCTGCTGCGAAATTGACATTGTTGCCGGGCACATCCCAGCAGCTGTGCGAGTCCGAGAGGAATCATGGAACCCTTTTCATGTGACTTTGCATCTGTTGTTATGCAGGAGCACAATTGGAAATATAAGAAAATGAGGCGGCGTGGCCGGCTGGTAGTGTGGCCGAGCGGTCTAAGGCGCTGGATCCAGGTTCCAGTCTCGAAAGGGGCGCGGGTTCGAATCCCACCACTGCCATTTCTGATGATCACCTCCAATGCTGCAGCTTGTTAAAATGCTGTTTCGGTGTCCACTGTATATTGATGTTGAAAACAAAAGTAAAATGGGTTTGCTTCCCAGGGAATTAACTGTGGTGTGGGTTTTTGCCAAATATTCCAAAATGTCTCTGCTGTCATGATCGTGTTCGACTCCCGCGCTGAATATTGATTGTGGGAAGGTTGCTCCGCCGTATGTGATAACACTTTTGTGTAGGAGAGAAAAGAACGCTTCACAGCACACAGAGCGCGAACTGAGAAGCAGTTAAAGCAAACCAAAGGTTCAGAAATGGAGGGAATATTTTCCTGGAGTGTGAGTAACTGGGTAGTGATGGTGTACGGGAGTAGACACGATTTTGTTCTCAATGGCATTTGAAATTTTAAAACTTTTATATGTAGATATTCCGTGTCTTTTCTTTTAGATTTATTTATTGTGGAATAAACGTTTACATTTAAAGCAAAACAAAGTCACAAACCTTGTGTGAAAGACCTAAATGTTAAATAAAATCCATTAAACCATCCCTCACTGAAAACTGATGTGGAAGTGCAATCTCCTGGAGAATCCCTGCCCACTTCTTCCTACCCAGTTCCATGGCTATATACATACCTGGGAGATAGCAGCAGGAGGCCATTCGGCCTTTCAATCCTGCTCCACCATTCAATGGGAAGCAGCTGACCATCCAGCTCAGTCTCCTGTTCCTGCTGTGTTCCAATCCCCTTTGATGACTTTACCTCAAAGAACTATATCGATGTCCTCCTTTGGCTTCACTGCCTTTTGTTCCAGTGGTGTTGCGGTGTTACTGTGTGGGTGTAGGCAGGGGTAATGTGATGGTGCTCTTCCTGGAGGATGCACTCAGCCTCCCTCTTCATCCTGCAGTAACATCAATTGGGTTTCAGCAACTAGAGATAGAAACAGTTTCCAGAATATGGGCATCTTTGGCTCAGCCAGCATTTATTCCCCATCTCTCGTTACCCTTGAGAAGATGGTCGTAGGCTGCTGTCTTGTACCAATCACAGTCATTTGGTGCAGATAAACCGACAATGCTGGGAGGGAGAGTGTTGCAGGATTTTGGCCGAGTGATTCTCCATCTTTGGTTCTTCAAATGCTGGTTAACTTAATCACGATCGGCACATGATGTTGAGGTTTCAGTCTGCAAATCTTCACCATCTAGCACCCTGTATAAAGGAATATGTACAGATTAGAAATTCAGAGCAGACAATTCTCGTTTCTCTGGAATATTTTTCCCCTTTCTTCCCCCAAAGCTGTAACCCTCCAGCCCACTTACGCTCTCCCTCCATTCTGACTCTACTATCCCCTGATGTACACCCTCCCCATTCTCATGGAGTTACTGATAAACAGATCCATGCCACCACTTCCCATCCCTGGTTAGACTCTGCACCCTTTCTGGATTCACTTCCTTTCCCTTCAGTTGCTGCAAGTCAGTAATGTAACAGCAGAATGAAACAAAAGGAAACAGACAGGGAGGTGGCAGATCCTGGATAGCGGAATCCCATGGATTGTGGGAGTTGTAGTCCCCATGAAGCCATTGGAGCCATGTCTCTGGAAAGATAATGAAAAGTGTGGACTGGAGGGTGTTGTGTATAGGATCCCCATTCAGACACACAGAACATATGGACTGTCACTGAATTTTACTGAGACATCTGCTTCCACAACCTGATTTTCTGATGTAAGGAATATAGATTTTCAGCCAACTGGGGCGTGGGGTGGTTAATAGGAGGAGATGATTTTCAGCAGAGGTGGCTCAATGGTTAGCATTGCTGACTCACAGAGTCAGGGACCTGGATTTGATTCCAGCCTTAGGCGACTGTGTGGAGTTTACACATTCTCCCCGTGTCTGTGCGAGTTTCCTCTGGGTGCTCCAGTTTCATTTCTCAGTCCAAAGATGTGCAGGTTAAGTGGATTGGCTATGCTAAATTCCCACAGTGTCCATGCCTGTGCAGGTTAAGTTTTTAACCATGGGAAATACAGGGAACGGGTGAGTCTGAATGGGATGCTCATTATCGGGTTGGTACGGACTCCATGGACGAGTACCCTGTTTCTGCACTGTAGGGATTCTATTCTATTCTCATGAAGAAGAATGTAGTTATCTCAAAGTGCTGTGAATCTGTGGAATGCCCTAGTCAAAATGCGGTGGATGCCAGGACAATGAGCAAATTTACTGAAGAGATGCAGATGTTGAATTTGTAATGAGTTGAAGGGTCAGAGAGAGCGGGCAGGAAAATCCAGCTGAGACCGAGGGGAGCTCAATCATCATGGTATTAAATGGTGGAGCTGGTTCGAAGGGCTACATTGCCTCTCCTGTGCCCAGAGCTTATCTTCTTACGGTCATAACTGGAAAGCTGAATCCAAAACTCACCACCTTCACCAAAGGAGATTTTTGGAAAAAGCAGGATAGCCAGGTGGATTAGCGTTCCAAACTGAGATAGTGACTAAGTATGTGGGAGATAATGATTTTGCAATTTTAAACTGAGGTGAGTTAAAAATCACACAACAACAGGTTATAGTCCAACAAGTTTAATTGGATTGTGATGAAGGAGCGATACTACGAAAGCGAGTGTGCTTCCAATTAAACCTGTTGGACTATACCTGGCGTTGTGTGATTTTTAACGTTTTGTACACCCCAGTCCAACACCGGCATCTCCAAATCATGAAAACTGAGGGGAGACAGTGTTTTATAGTTTTAGACTGTGTAGTACATTCACACCATCCAGAATACTCTGTTGTGAATATCTATCCTATAATTTATCACAAAGCGAAGGTCTCTGACAATGAAAAACAAAAACACCCAGGTAACATCGCCTCACCTCGTAATCTGATAAAAGACTTGTGTTAAGTATGGTTGAATATAGAATACAGAAGGAAAGCGGGAAGATTAAATCCAATCCCAAGATCCTGTGCTTAAATAAAGGAGACCTACAATAGGATGAGGCAGGAGTTGGCTAATGTAGACTGGAAGCAAAGACTTTAGGGTGGGACAGTTGACAGACAGTGGAGGAATATCAAAGGATTTTTCATACTGCTCAGCAAAAGTATGTATCAGTGAAAAGGGAGGACTGTAGGAAAAGGAGTAATCTGCCATGGGTGGCTAAGGAAATAAGGGAGTCTATGAAATTGAAATAGAAAGCATACAAATTGGCAAAGACCAAGGAGATTAGAAAATCTTTAAAGATCAACAGAAAGCTAGATGGAATTGGGGAGAAAAGTGATGAGTAGCTATCCCCAGGGCCAGAATAGCAGTTTACCCTGCTAGAGGGAAACCTATTGTGTTGGGAACATATGGCCTCTGTAATTGTTGAAGCACTTAACTGTTACCATAGAGATAATCCTGATCAATTAAAAATCACAGCACACTCCAAAAGCTTGTACTTCCAAATAAACCTGTTGGACTATAACCTGATGATGTGTGGTTTTTAACTTTACCCACCCCGCTCCAACACTGGCTCTTCCACATCAGAATCCTGACAGACAGCCCCACTGAAACTGAACTGCCTGTCAGATACCTGACTGAGCCACAGGGGTGTGGGGGAGGGGTGTGTGGTTTAACCACAAAATGCTGAACTGAACTAGACTTTTTAACTGCCGTTGCCTTGGAGATAATATTGAGCGACAGCGTCCATTCAAAACCACAAACCACAAAGGTATAAGAATGGGAGCGGCACATCGGACAGGCGGGGAGTTACCTGATGCTGCCTGGAGGTGTTCTGCATGTACACTATCCAGGTAACTACCATGTATCATCAATAAAGACTCAAAGAAGACCCCTCAGAGTTCTGTGCCCAGTTATTCCTATCCAGCAGAGTTCAGGAATATGAGTACACAGCAGTCAGTCTTCACAGTGGAGAACACGAAGAACATGCCAGTAATTGATAAGGAGACTGAGGAAGGTGAGGACCTAGAAACAATCATTATCACGAAAGCGTTAGAGTTGGACAAGCTCATGGAGCTAAAGGTAGACAAGTCTCTTTGCCCTGATGGAATACTTCCCAGGGTGCTACCAGAGATAGCGGGAGAAATAGTAAATATACTTGGAGTCAGAGTCCTACAGCAGAGACAGGCCCTTTGGCCCAAACTGGCCCATACTGACCAGAATGTACTGCACTTGACCCAGCTGCTTCTGACCCTTTGCTATCCACGTATTTGTCCAAATGTCTTTTACATGTTGTTAATGTACCCACCTCAACCACCTCCACTGGCAGCTCAGTCCATATACATACCACCCTCTGTGTAAAACAGGTGCCCTTCTGGTTCCCTTTCATAATTTCTCCTCTAATCTTAAACTGATGCCCTCCAGTCCTTGATTCCCTGGGCAAAAGACTGAATGCATTCTCCTTATCAAAGCCTCTCATACACTTCCAGAAAAGATCCCCCTTCTGTTTCCTCTGCTCTAAACAAAAAAAAAATCCTCACTTGCACAACCTCTCCCGATAACTCAGACCCCTGAGCCCTGGCAAAAATCCCTGTAAATTTCTTCTGCACTTTTTACAGTTTAATAATTGAAACCTACATTACATTCATCACATTTCCAGTGTTTCCCAAAGGCGCTGGAGCCGATGTGACAACGCCAATGGATTAAAAGCCATGATCGAAAATTAACCCCTTTACAACAGTCCCGCTTTCATAGTTTTATTTTTCCATGGTGCAGGTATCGTGGTGTCTTTCTGGTTGCATGATTAATTAAAAACTTGTTCTCATACAAAACAATTCTGTAGCTTAATTGTTCCTGGGAAATGTGCCATGTTTTTTTCAGACTTTTAACAACAAATGAACTCTCTCTCCACAATCACCATGCAGACATGTACTTGGCTTTGTCTCAGTAATTTTTCCACTCACTGACATTTGAAATATTCGCCCACGGACAGAATACACACCTTTCCTTCCACATGAAAAGGCCAATGATATTCAGATCGGCACGGATCAAGTAACTCTCAAAACTGAACAGAAAGTTCACTTTGAATTTCTCAACCACAAATCCGCCCTTTCAGAACCCTACAATAAAGAAAACAGGTCACCACTATTAATACAGGATGGAAAATGATAAGACAATTATAGTATTAAATTGTAGTTTCTTTGTTTCCCCCCAAAGGTTTAAATCTCAGTCTCACAATTACTCTCTTCTGTGAACTGAAATCCAAACCAATCTCCTCACTCCTTCCATCCACACCCAGTTCAAACACTCTCTCCTCTCTTTGAATTCAGTTTCCTCGCTCCTGTCTGCAGACGAAGAACCAATAAAAGGGGTGGCACGGTGGAACAGTAGTTAGCACTGCTGCCTCACAGCACTAGGGTCCCAGATTCGATTCCAGCCTCGGGCTCATTCTCTCCGTGTCTGCGTGGGCACCCCTCCGGGTGCTCCGGTTTCCTCCCACAATCCAAAGACTGACAGTGCAGGTCAGGTGAATTGGCCATGATAAATTACCCATAGTGTTAGGTGCTTTAGTCAGAGGGAAATGAGTCTGGGTGGGTTGCTCTTTGGAGGGTAAGTGTGGACTGGTTGGGCTGAAGGGCCTGTTTCCACACTGTAGAAAATCTAATCAAATCAATGAGTCTGACTCAGAGCCTCCGGGGTGTTGATGAATCCTCCCCCCACCTCCCAGGGTTTCCTTCCTGGTTAGATGCGCATTGATTTTTTTTCCCCCCAATCTGAAACGTCTTACTCATTTCCCCCACTCCGACCTCTGATGAGAACCATCCTGCACACACTGGCCAAATCATATCTGAACTAAAATGAAACAGATTAGAACTCTAATTACAGGCCCACCCCTGTCCCTTTCCATAACATTCCTGAATCTTCACAAGAGTTCTGATAACTTTCTGCAAAATGCTTCCCCATTGATACTTTGACCATTCGTCAGGATACCAGCGGAGGGGTCATTCCGCTGGGTCCTGTTTTCAGAGGGAGGAACTACCAATGACAGATTAACCCCACACACCCACAGCCTCCCTCCCTGGCACTGACCCACCCTGCACATACGCCAACAATTGCCCAGCACTGCGCCCGTGCACTGGTCTCCCCTCCTACAGCACATGCTCTAGATCACACAGAAGCCTGGGTGATTGACAGCAGCTGCTGCCCAATAGGGTGGAAGGGGCGGGGCTGGAGGACTGGGACAATGGGATTGTAACCAATGAATGAATGTGGAGGACAGTGGGGGATGGGCAGGTCAGTGAGGGACAGGAGCAGTGCACCAGCAGGAGGGGATCCTGGACAAACTGAACAATGGGAGAGTCTGACAGGAGAGAAACTACAGGAAGGTTCTGTTGAGGATCAGGCAGGGACAGCTGGGAAATAGTATGGCCTGGAGGCTTGGGCACGTTTTCCAATCAGCCTCTTCAAAGTCGCTGTTACCAAACCCTGAACCCAAGAGGCAGATGGAGTTTAATTGAGATAAATGTGAGGTGCTGCATTTTCGAAAAGCAAATATTAGCAGGGTGTATACACTTAATGGTCGTAAGGAGACTATCACACTTCTTTGTGGGCTAGTGGAAAGAAGGGAAGATTTTCTCAATCTCACTCACATGGAAACTCCATGAACTCCTCCCACTTACTTTCTACGGTGGGGATGGAGGAGACAGAGCAGATGGGAGCAGGGTTAGGGATATAGGGACTGCCTTTCAAATGGAACTCACCTGTGTTGGTGATATCAACAAGACTCAATACACAGTCACTAACATAAAGCTGGTGTACGTGAACTTTATCCAGAATATTAACACCCATAACTGGGTGACGCAGACCCCAATGTACAGAGTTAATTCCTGGATATTAATAATGGCTTTGTGTATGAGAAATCACGTCTCATGAAATTGAGTCAATTTTTTTGAAGTAACAACAAGAGGATTGATGAGGGCAAAGCAGTGGAAATGGTCTACATGGACTTCAGTAAGGCGTTAAACAAGGTTCCCCATGGGAGACTGGTTAGCAAGATTAGATCTCATGGAATACGGGGAGAACTCGCCATTTGGATATAGAACTGGCTCAAAGGTAAAAGACAGATGGTGGTGGTGGAAGGTTGCTTTTCAGATTGGAGTCCTGTGACCAGTGGGGTGTCACAAAGGATCGGTGCTGGATCCACTAATTTTCATAATTTATATCAATGATTTGGATGTGAATATAAGAAGTAATGTTAGTAAGATGACACCAAAATTGGAGGTGCAGTGGACAGTGAAGAGGATTACCTCAGATTACATGGGATCTTGATCAGATGGTTGAATGTGCTGAGGACTGGCAGATGGAGTTTAATTTAGATAAATGTGAGGTGCTGCATTTTAGAAAAGCAAAATATTAGCAGGATGTATACACTTAATGGTAAGGTCCTCGGGAGTGCTGCTGAACAAAGAGACCTTGGAAAACAGATTCAGAGCTCCTTGAAAGCAGAATCGCACGTAGATAGGATAGTGAAGAAGGTGTTTAGTCTGCTATCCTTTAGTGGTCAGAGCACCGAGTATAGGAGTTGGGAGGATATATTGCGGCTGTACAGAGCATTGGTTAGGTCACGCTTGGAATATTGCATGCAATTCTGATCTCCTTCCTATCAAAACAATATTGTGAAACTTGAAAAGGGTCAGAAAAGAATTAGAAGCATGTTGCCAGGGTTGGAGGATTTGAGCTACAGGGAGCGGATGAATACAGTGTTTTCACTGGAGGTTCAGAGGCTGATGGGTGACCTTATAGAGGTTTATAAAATCAGCAGGGGCATGGATACGGTAAATACACAAGGTATTTTCCCTGCGTTGGGGAGGAGGTACGATGGGAGGTGGGAGACAGAGGGGAGAGACTGAGAGCGGAGTGTGACCGTTATTTTGTAGATCACAACGCAACCCTGTTCCTGTTTTCTCCCTACCCCCTTCAATCTCTCTGAAGGGCTCAGAACAAGTGCACAGTTCCTGGAAAGTAGAGCTTCAGGGTAATCAAGTGCTGAAGGTTGCATTTGGGACGCTGACCTTTATTGGTCTGTACACCTATCAATAAATGGACCTAGGTTCAATTCCACTGTCCTGGATTCATATCTGTGGCCACAGACACGCATGTCTCTGACACTGACTACTGGATCGCCTGTCATTATAGCTCTGCCATTTTCCTTCCTCCCGTTCTGTGCAGCGGAGCTATCTGTGGTGTCATTAACCTGTCTGTTGCTGAGTTCCCCTGAGAGGCTACCCCACCTGTTACCCCCCCCCCCTTATAGAATCCCAAGTGGTGCACAATATCTGTTTGAGAAGGGGAATGATCACTGGGGAATCCTGCACTTCCTTCCTGAGCCTTTTCCTTGATCTGATGGTCACCCATTCCCTTTCTGCCTGTGTAACCCACACCTGCAGTGTGACTAACTCACTAAACGTGCTGTCCATAACATTCTCAGTATCGCAGATGCTCCACAGTAAGTCCACTCACAGCTCCAGCTCTGAAAAGCAGTTTCCAAGTAGCTGCAGATGGGAACCCTTCCTGCACACACAGCCGTCAGCGACACTGGAAGCGGCCCTTATTCCCCACATTGTACAAGAGGAGCACACCACGGGTCTGAGGGCTCCAGTAACAATGCGTCTCTAGATTCAGCTAGTTAATCCAATTAAGAGAATTTAAATGAGCGAGAAACCTTCCTTCACTTCAAACATTTCCATTATAATCAAAAGCCCCAATATTTACTTAAGCTGACATTTTATACTTTTAAAAACTTATAAATATCTCAGCAGGTTTCACTTACAAACTGGCTGTTCCCATTGGGACCATGTGAATTTCTGAATGGCCTGAACTAAAACTGAAGCTGTGGTTCACCTTTTCCCTGTCTCGCCACGCTCTCTTTACACCCAACTCCAAAACACACTCATTGAGCCAACCAGCACTCGCAGCGCAGCCCTGTCATTTTCATTGCCTTCTCACACCTACACTGCCCTCAGCCTCCTGTACTGTTCCAATGCATCTCAATGGGAGCTCAGGAAGTGCATCTCATCTTTCAATTCAGCCCTTTGTAACCCCAGAGTCAACATAGACCTCAGCAGTTTCTGGATTAACAGACAGTTGTCAGAATCTGGAGCATTCCACCTGAAATGGTGCTGGAATTTGACTCCACAAGGAATTTTAATGAGAAGTTTGCAGTCAATTGAAAATAAGGAGTTTATAGGTTAACATCATGAAGTGGGTGACTGGGACAAAATCTGATATTTCCTACAAAGAGACGAGGTGTAATTTGGATAAATCTGTGCTCCCTCTCCGGGCAATATCTCCTTCCACAGCTGCACGGCCCAGAACAGAGCACAAACCCCAAGGGTGATCCAACCACTAATTTGAACATCTTTCTGCTTTTTGCTCGAAAAAAAAGATACATTCCCACAGACAGAACAGACAAACCTTTCTCCTTTCCACAGTTAAATGTCAATGGTATTCAGATCCTGATGACGATAGAAAATTGCTTTTGAGATCCCTGTCTCAATTATTCTCAAGTAATATCCTATAAAATGAATTCACAAAACAAAGCTCATAGTCAGTGCAAGATGAATATTGAAGGCAAGCATTTCTCTTGGTATGTGTTTGATATGTAAATGCTCCTCTTCAAATCACCCCTCCCCCACCCAGGAAGACTACATGTCCATGCGCCTCGCTGTACCTTGCCCCCAAATAAAGATGGTGGCCATAACCCAGGACCTATCACTGCCTGAGGGCCACAGCCATTTTCCCATTTGCTATAAACGTGGGACCAAGAGTTTCTAATTCAGGCCTAAATACCTGTACAGAGTGTAATTAAACCCTCCCAGTCTAAACCGGATCCAACTCCCCTTTCCCGTTTCCTCCTCCTGCACACACTAAGGGTCATTCTAGGTCAAGTGACTCTTCCTCAGAACCAATGGCAGCTGGGAAAATTAGAATCCCTACAGTGTAGCAACAGGCCATTCGGCCCAACAAGTCCACACCCACCCTCTGAAGAGTTTCTCAACCAAACCCATTCCCCGACGCTATTATTCTACATTTCTCCTGACTAATGCACCAACCTATACATCCCTGAGCACTACGGAAAATTTAGCTTGGCCAATTCACCTAACCTGCATAGCTTTGGACTATAGGAGATAGGGGTTAAAGAGTAAATAATAGGTGGGGACAGAGCCCAAAAGAGACAGTAACATTTGGAAAGACAAAGGAGTGGATAACAATCTTGCTGGGAGAGTGCATAGCTGCTAATGGAGGGGACAGGAACCTGTGTTTGGCAGCAACTCAGTGGAGGTGCTGGAAATGGCAGCTGCTGATCTACGTTTTGCTGCAAAACAGACCCTGAGCTTCCAGTTGCCAGTCTCTTTAACACACGAGTCTGTTCCCTGGCCAACATCTCTGTCTCATGCTTACTGCAGTGTTACAGTGAAGCTTGATGCAAGCTGGCAGAACATTCCAGAACACAACAAAACGCCCCGTATTTCAAGGACTGCAATTTCCCTTCCCATGTGGTCAACAATACTCTCCAGTGTATCTCCACCAATTCCCACACCTCTGCCATTGAACCACACCTCTTCAACTGCAGCAAGTATAGAATCCCCCCAGTTCTTACCTTCCACCCAGGTACAACGCATCATCCTCTGCCATTTCCACCACCTACAATCAGATCCCAACAGAGATATATTTCCCTCTCCATTTCTTTCAGCATTCCACAGAGACCATTCCCTGTGAATTCCTAGTCAGACCCATGCTCCCCACTAACCTACCCTCCACTCCCAGCACCTTCACTTGTCAATGCAAGAGGTGTAAAACCTGTGCCCACACCTCCCCCCTCACCTCCAAAGGACCCTTCCACATCCAGCAAGAGATTTCCCTGCACATCCAAACACCTCACCTATTATGGCCTTTGCTTTCGATGTGGTCTCCTCTCCACTGGGGAGTCAGGACACCAACTTGTGGAATGTTTCAGGGAACATTTCTGGGATACATGCACCAACCAACCCCACCATCCTGTGGCTGACCACTTCAACTTCCCCACCCACTCCGCCATGGACATGCAAGTCCTGGGCCACCTCCACCACCAAATCCCAGCCCCCCGACGCCTGGAGGAAGAAAACCTCATTTTCCACATTGGGACCCTTTAACCACAGAATCAAGGTTTCCTCATCTCCCCTCCCTTACTTTATCCCAGATCCAACCCTCCAACTCGACACCACCCTCTTGAACTGTCCCACCTGTCCATCTTCCTTTCCAATTATCCACTCCACCATCTCTCCATTACCCTCCACCTACATCTACCTATTACCTTCCTAGTTCCCTTCCCACCAACCCCACACATCCCTCTTATTTAACTCTCAGCCCTCTTACTCACCCCTCCCCCCCAAATCCCTGCTTTCCTGAAGAAAGGAATATGCCCAAAACGTCAATTCTCTTGCTCCTGAGATGCTGCCTGACGTGTTGTGCTTTTCCAGCGCCACAGGTTAATGCAAGCTGGAAGAACAACACCTCATCTTCTACTTGGGGACCCTGCACACCTCCAGCCCCAGTATCAAATTCAATAATTTTAGGTCCTGAACTCTGCTATGTCCTAGCGCCCTAGCCTCTTAACCCACATATCAGTCCTTGTTGTCACATAGCCTGCCATTACACATTACCTATGGTAAGCCACGAACAGTCCCCATAAACAGCTATTCACCCTCCCCCTGTCAGATCGTTATCCACTCCTTTGTCCAACTGCTCCCATCTGTTTGGACTCTATCCCCACCGATCATTTACTCCTTCACCCCTACCTTCTGCATATAAACCGACATTTCTTTTCAGTAACATCAGTTCTGAGGAAGGGTCAGCGGATCCAAAATGTTAACTCTGATTTCCCTTCACAGGTGCTTCCAGACCTGCTGAGCTTTTCCAGTACCTTTTGGTTGTTGTGAGAGATTTACAGCATCCGCAGTTCTTTTGGTTCTAATTTACCAGGAATTTCTAATTCAGGTCTAGCAGCCTAAAACCGTGCATTTATAAACCCTCCGAGTCCACAATTGCTCCATTTCTTCCCCAGACTTTGCAGTCTCTCTCACTCCCTTCACACTCACTAGGTCCCCCCTCACCGTGACACTGTGACTGCACAGCTCATGGCCACGTGTTGGACTGCTGGACCCACCCAAATTCACTCCCATTGGCTGGAGGATCATGCCAATTCTCCTATTGGTCTGAAGCTGCTGTCAATCACCCGGGCCCCATTGTGACATTAGTGGGCTCCTCCCAAGGGCATCGGATGCTGAGGGGTGACCTCATAGAGCTTTATAAAATCCTGAGGAGTATGGATGGGAAAAATAGACAAGGTCTTTTCCCTGGGGTGGGGGAGTCTAGAACGAAAGGGTGTAGGTTTAAGGTGAGAGGGGAAAGATTTAAAAGGGACCCAAGAGGCAACTTTTTTCACACTGAGATTGGTGCGTATATGGAATCTTCTGTTCAGGGAAGTGGTGGAGGCTGGTACAATTACACCATTTGGCATCTGGATGGGTATGTGAATAGTAAGGGTGTTGGCAAATGGGACTAGATTAGTTTCGGATATCTGGTCGGCATGGACCAGTTCGACCAAAGGGTCTAATCCCATGCTGTATGTCTCTATGACTCTGCCCTGGGATGAGCTTCATTATTCACAGTGAATGGGGCAGTAACACAGAGCACAGGGGTTTGGGGCTATTCAGACCAATGGGGCTGTACTCTGTCCCTCTGGAGATGGTGCCAGTCTATCCCAACTCACCTCCCATTTGTCTGTAGCCCTCCAAATCCTTCCTTAAAAAAGTTAAATTCCAAATTTGTTTTGACAATAACTACTGAATCTGCTTCCAGCTCTCGGTCAAACTGTTCCAGATTATCAGAACTTAGGGAGTAAAATAATCTTCACATTTTTAACCTGCATTATTTGCCAGTTACTTGAAGGTAGTTACTCAAAATTGTGACGTTAATAATTTCTCCCTGTCTCTGTAAATTAAATATCCTGGAAACAAATCTGCTCCTGGTCGAAATCACTGCCTAACCTTCTCAGCTCCAAGGAGAATTATCTGATCTTCTGCTAACTCTCCGTCAAAGACAAACCCATCTTAATTTTAGTAGTGCCATAAAGATGTACAGCAGAGAAACAGACCCTTCGATCCAACTTGTCCATGCTGACCAGATATCCTAAATTAATCTCATCCCATCTGCCATCTCTTGGCCGAAATCCTTCTAAACTTTTGCTAATCACATAAAACATCTCAAAGGCAGAATTGGGTAATTGTACCAGCCTCCACACTTCCTCTGGCAGCTCATTCCATACACGTACCATGTTCAGCTGGAAACATTGCTCCTTAGATCCCTTTTAAATCTTTTACCTCACGCCTGAAGCCTGTGCCCCCAAGCTTTGGACTCACATATCCTGGGAATAAGACGTTGGGATTTTACCCTATCCATGCCCCTCACAATTGTATCTGATGCTCCAGGGAAAACAGCCCCAGCCTATTCACCCTCTACCTATATAGCTCAAACCCTCAACCCTGGCAACATCTTTGCGGATCTTTTCCGAACCCTTTCAAGTTGCACAAAATCATTCCGATAGCAGAGAGACCAGGACTGAAAGCAGAATTCCAGAAGTGGCTGAATCAATGTGCTGTGCAGCCGCAAAATGACGTCCCAACTCCACTACTCGATGCACTGACCAGTAAAGGCAAGTACACCAAACACCTTCTTCACTACCCTGCCTATGATTCCACATTCAAGGAACTATGAATCTGCACTCCAAGGTCTCTTTGTTCAGCAACGTTCCCCAGGATCTTCCCATTAAGTGTATAATTCCTGCCCTCATTTGCTTTTCCAAAATGGAGCACCTCACATTTATCTGAAATAAACTCGATCTGATAATCCTCAGCCCATTTGATTGAAGTCCCATTGTACTCGGAGGTAACCTTCTTCGCTGTCCAGTGCGCCTCCAATTTTGATGTCTACTGTAAACCTACTAACTATACCTCATATATTCACATAGAAATCACTGATATAAATGATGACAAGCAGTGGACCCAGCACCGATCCTTACACCATATTGCTCATCACAGGCCTCCAGTCCGAAAAACACTACCCTCCGTCTCCAACCTTCCAGCCAATTTGTATCCAAATAGCTGGTTCTCTCTGCATCCCATGGTGTCTAACTCGCTAACCAGTCTATTATGTGGAAGCTTTTAGAATATCTTTCTGAAGTCCAAGTCAGTGATTTATGTACAAAGCCATGCTGACTATCCCTAATCACTTCTTGCTTTTCCAATTACATATAAACCTGTCCTTTAGAATTCCTTCCAACACCTTGTCTGCCACTAACCTCAGGCTCATCAGTGTATTGTTCCCTGGCCTTTCCTCATCTTCTTTCTCAAATAATGGCGCTGTCTAGCAACACCTCACCTGTGGCTACCAGTGATGGAAATATCTCAGCGAAGGGCCCAGCAATCACTTCCCTAACTTCCCACAAAGATTTGGGATACACCTGATCAGGTCCCACAGATTTATTCAGCTTTATGCATAAGACATCCAGTACAACCTCCTCTGTAATATGGATAGTTGTCAAGTTCTCACTATTTATTTCTCCAAAGTCTCCAGCTTCCATATCCTCTTTCAGTAAAAGCTGATATGAAATCCTCAGATAGTATCTCTCCCACCTTCTGTGGTTCCACAGACAGCCTTGTTGATCTTTCAGGGTCCATATTCTCTGCCTGGTTACTCTTTTGTCCTTAGTGCTTTGTAGAATCTCTTTGGATTGTCCTTAAACCTCTTTTCCCCCAAAGCTTTTTGTATGCTTTTTGCCCTCCTGTTTTCCCTCAAGTGTACTCCTACTGCCCCGAAACTCAGAGGGATTCACTCAAACCCAGCTGTCTGTACCTGCCATATCCCTCCTTCATCTTTTTGACCAGACCCTCAATTTTTCTAGACACACAGCATTCTCTACACCTACCAGCCTTGGCCTTAACTGAACATACTGTCTATGTACTCTTGTCTCATTTTCACAGGCCTATGGAGGCAATGGCAGATGAGGACATAGAAAATGTCATTCTCAGTAAAGAGGTAGTGTTGGGAAAGATAACAGCCCAAAAGTACACGGGTCTCCTGGCTGTGATGGAATGCATCCCAGGGGACTAAAAGAGATGGTGAATGGTCTATTGTCCTTCCTTGCTAGAGGGATGGTTATGCTGCAGCTGTACAGGGTGCTGGTGAGGCCACACCTGGAGTACTGTGTACAGGATTGATCTCCTTACTTCAGCAAGGATGTACTGACACTGGAGGGGGTGCAGAGGAAGGTCACGAGTTTGAGTCGGGAGTTGAGAGGGTTGGTGTATGTGGAGAGACTGAATAGACTGGGACTATACTTGTTGGAATTTAGAAGAATGGGAGGTTGTATTGGAAAAAATAAAATTAAGAAGTGAAAAAATAAGATAGAAGCAGGGAGGTTATTTCCACTGTCGGGGGGGGGGGGGGGGGGTCAACCAAGAGAGAAGAGCGTCAAAATAAGGGGGTATCTGATTTAGGACAAAGTTGAGGAGGAACTTCTTCAGCTAAAGGGTTATGAATCTGTGGAATTCCCTGATGAATGTAGCAGTTGACGTTATCAACTTGAATGTCTTTAACGCAAAATGTAGATTTGCGAACAGGAAAGGATTCATGGGTTATGGTGAGAGAGCAGGAAAGTGGAGCTGAGGCCATGAAAAGCTCAGCCCTGACCTTATTGAATGGCAGTGCAGGCTTGAGGGCCCAGATGGCCTACTCCTGCTCCTATTCCTTCTGTTCTTATGTTCCCACTTTCCAGCCGTCCCTTTACCTGGTTGGTTACAAAGAAATATTGAAAGTTCTCGCCTTGTACCGTCAAAATTCACCTTTGTCCAACTTTGAACACCAACTTTTAGATCTGGTCTATTATTTTCTGCAACTATTTTAAAACTAGTAGAATTATCGTCAGAGAATCCCAAGTGTGGAAGCAGGCCATTCGGCCCATCACATCCACACTGACCCTTAGATCCTCCTACCTTACCTCTGTAACGCTGCATTTCCCATGGCCAATCCACCCAACCTGCACATCCCTGAAAACTATGGGTAATTTCACATGGCCAATCCACCCAACCTGCACATCCCTGAACAATATGGGCAATTCAGCCTGGATTATCCACCCAACCTGCACATCTTTGGACTGTGGGAGGAAACCAGAGCACCCGGATGAAACCTACACAGACAACCTCAACAAGGTGATCATCCTGATCCTATTTCCCAGTTCCACCCAAATAAGTTCACCGGGCGAACCCCCATGAATATCCTCCCTAAGCACAACAATATTGTTATCCCTAATCAAAAACACAATTCCACCTTCTCTCTTATCCCCCTTTCTATCCTTACTTTTACATCTATTCCCTGGAACATTAAGCTACCTGTCCTTTTCAACCTAAGACACATTTCTGTAATACCCACTATATCCCAATCCCATGTTCAAAACCATATCTTAAGCTCATCTGCTTTCCCTGTCAAACCTCTTGCACTGAAATAAATGCAGTGCAGTGCTATCAAAAGGACAGACTGATGGGCAGAGGGGGTAGGATGGCCCTGTTGGTGAGGGATGACGTTCAGCCCCTTGCGAAGAGGGAGACACAGAATCAGGAGATGTACAGTTAGATTGGAGGGTGGCTAATGTTGTCCCAATTTTCAAGAAAGATGGGAGAGAGAAAACAAGGAATTATAGACTGGTTAGCTTGATGTCAGTGGTGAGAAAGATGCTGGAGTCAATTATAACAGATGAAATTATGGCTCATTTGGATATCGGTAATAGGATTCGTCAGAGTCAGCATGGATTTACAAAGGGGAATATACTGACTTTGATTGAAAATTGGCTGGCTGACAAGAAGCAAAGAGTAGTGATAAACGCTTCCTGTCGGAATGGCAGGCAGTGACTAGTGGGGTACCACAAGGTTCGGTGCTGGGACCGCAGCTGTTTACAATATACATTAATAATATAGATGAATGTATTAAAAGTAATATTAGCAAATTTGCTGATGACAAAGCTGGGTGGCAGGGTGAAATGTGAGAAGGATGTTATGAGAATACAGGTTAACTTGGACAGGCTAGGTGAGTGGACGGATGCATAGCAGATGCAGTTTAATGTGGATAAATGTGTGGTTATCCACTTTGGAAGCAAGAAAAGGAAGGCAGATTACTATCTAAAAGGAGTCAAGTTTGGTAAAGGGGAAGTACAACGAGATCGAGGTATTCTTGTACATCAGTCAATAAAAGCAAGCATGCAGGTACAGCAGGTAGTGAAGAAAGCTCACTGCATGCTGGCCCTCATAACAAGAGGAATTGAGTATAGGAGCAAAGAGGTCCTTCTGCAGCTGTACAGGGCCCTGGTAAGACCGCACCTGGAGTATTGTGTGCAGTTTTGGTCTCCACAGTTGAGGAAGAGCATTGTGGCTGTTGAGGGAGTGTTGGGTCGGTTCATGCGGTCAATTCCCGGAATGGCGGAATGATCATATGTTGAAAGATTAGAGCGACTGAGCTTGTATACACTTGAGTTTAGAAGAATTAGTGGGAATCTGATAGAGAGCTACAAGATTATTAAAGGGTTGGACACTCTGGAGGCGGGAAGCATGGTTGCACGGATGGGTGAGTCCAGAACCAGAGGACAGAGTTTAAACATTAGGGAAAGGCCATTTAGAACAGAGTTGAGGAGAAACGTCTTCACCCAGAGAATGGAGCGTTTATGGAATGCTCTGCCCCAGAAGGTAGTGGAGGCCAAGTCTCTGGATACTTTCAAGAAAGAGATGGATAGAGCTGTTAAAGATAATGGAATCAAGTGTTACAGAGATAAGACAGGAACAGGATACTGATTGTGGACGATCAGCCATGATCACAATGAATGGTGGTGCTGACTCAAAGGGCAGAATGGCCTATTCCTGCACCTATTGTCTATTGAACCTTGTCAGTCCTACCTCATTCTGTGCCTTGCCCTTGCCTGTCTAAATTCTCAACTGTAGCAGCCTCAGACTTACCTCCTTTCTCACTATCACTTTAGGTTTCCCCTCACTGGCTTACTGCCTTCCGAGTAGCACTAACAAATCTCCCTGCTTGGATATTAGACACCTTCCAATTCAGGTGTAATCCATCCTTCTTATGCACGTCAATTCTACCCCAGCAGAGATTCCAATGATCCAAAAATGTGAATCCTTCTCCCCTGTATCAGATCCTTGGCCACGCATTCATCTGCTCTACCCTGCTATTCCTACTCTCACTAGCATGTGGCACCGGGAGTAATCCAGATATTACTACCCACATGGACCTGCTTATTATCCTCCAGGCTAATTTGCTATATTGTCTCATCAGGACCTCATTCTTTTCTCTTATGTCATTGGTACCAATGTACAGCGACCTCCCACTGATCATTCTCCCCTTTCAGAATACTCTGCACCCTCAGAGCCATCCTTCATCCAGACTGTAGGGAGGCACCACCCCATTCTGATGTCTCACTGTTAGCAACAGAAACTGCAGTCTGTTCTGCAGACTAGAGAGCCCCCTATTACCATCGATCGCGTGGAACCTGATATACCTCACATTACACTAGATACTTGGCTGTCAGTGTGATATTCCCCTGAGAGTGTGACCCCCGATGCTTTCCAAAACAGTATACTTGTTTGAGATGGAAATAACCACAGAAGACTCCTGCACTACTTGTCCTCCACTTCACCCTTTCCGAGAGGAAACCCATCTACCTGACTGGATCGGCAGTTTTCCTAACTTTCTGAAACTGCCACCTATCACACCCCCTGGCTCCTGTAAATTCTTCATTACCTTTAATCATCGCTCCATCTGATCCATGAAATCCTACAGGATTTGCATCCTCACTTCCTGCAGACAATCAAGATCAGTGAAACTTTCCTTAATCTCCTGCATCCAACAGGAAGAGCACATCACTGCACATACGAATGGCTATCTTTGCACCTTAACAGTCCACAGACCCAGAAAAAGGCACACAGTCTTACAGCTTTACAAAACACTACTCTAGAATAAATTAGTACTCATATTTTATTTTAAAAAACTTAATCAAAGTATCATAAGATGTGTATTTAAAGAATAAAAACAGTTGCCGACTGAATGCTGTAGCTTTACTGAAATAAAACAGACTAAGATTTATCTTTGAAGAGACCGAAACTGAGAGTCACAGATGAACAGCACTAAACAGAACCTTCGGTCAAATTTGTCCATGCCGACCAGATATCCGAACCTAATCTTATCCCTCTTGCCAGCACCTGGGCCATATCCCGCTAAATCCTTCCTATTCATGTCAAGTATCCAAATGCCTTTAAAATGCTATAACTGTCAGCCTCCACTATTACTTCTGGCAGCTTATTCCATACACGCACCACTCTCTGCGTGAAAAAGTTGCTCCTTAGTTCCCTTTTATATCTTACCCCTCTCAACCTCAACCTATGCTCTCTATTTCTGGACTCTCCTACTCAGGGAAAGACCTTGTCTGTTTACCCTATCCATGCTACCAATGATTTTATAAAACTCTACGGAGGTCACTCCTCAGTCTCCGATGCTCCAGGGAAAGAAAGCCCCAGCCTTTTTGCTCTCTTCCTGCAGCTCAAACCCTGGCAATATCCTTGTCAATCTTTGTTGAACCCTTTCAAGTTTCACAACATCCTTCCGATTGATGGAGAACAGAATTGCACACAATATTCCAAAAGAGGCCTAACCAATGTCAGTACATGATCTTCCAACGTCTATACTCAATGCTCTGATCAATAAAGGAATATATTCCAAACACTTTCTTCAATGTCCTATCCACCTGAAACTCTACGTTCAAGGAAATATGAACCTTCACTGCAAGATATCTTTGTTCATCAACACTATCTTGGAATTTGCCACTAAGTGTATCAGTCCTGTTAAGATTTGGTTTTCCAAAATGCAGCACGTCGCATTTATCTGACTTAAACTCCATCTGCCACTTCTCACCCATCTGAACAACATCCTGTTGTCATCTGAGGTAACCCTCTTCGCTGTCCACTATACCTTCAATATTGGTGTCATCTGCAAACTTACTAACTATACATCCTATGCTCATATCTAAATCATATTATATAAACGACGAAAAGAAGTGGACCCAGCACTGATCCTTGCGGCATTCCACTGGTCACATGCCTCCAATCTGAAAAACAACCCTCCACCACCACCCTGCCTTCTACATTTGAGCCAGTTCTGTATTCAAACGGCTAGTTCTCCCTGTATTCCATGAGATCTAACCTTGCTAACCTGTCTTCCATGGGGAACCTTGTCAAGCGCCTTACTGAATTCCATAGAGCATGCCCACCTCTCTGCCCTCATCAATCCTCTTTGATACATCTTCAAATAACTCAATCAAGTTTGTGAGACATGATTTCCCACGCACATAGTCATGCTGACTATCACTACTCAGTCCTTGCTTTTCAGAATACACGCGCATCTTGTTCCGCAGGATTCCCTCCAACAACTTGCCCAGCATCAATGTCAGGCTCACCGGTCGATAGTTCCCTGGCCTGTCCTTACATAGAACATAGAACAATACAGCACAGAACAGGCCCTTCGGCCCACGATGTTGTGCCGAACTTCTAACCTAGATTAAGTACCCATCCATGTACCTATCCAAATGCCGCTTAAAGGTCGCCAATGATTCCGACTCTACCACTCCCACGGGCAGCGCATTCCATGCCCCCACTACTCTCTGGGTAAAGAACCCAGCCCTGACATCTCCCCTATACCTTCCACCCTTCACCTTAAATTTATGTCCCCTTGTAACACTCTGTTGTACCCGGGGAAAAAGTTTCTGACTGTCTACTCTATCTATTCCTCTGATCATCTTATAAACCTCTATCAAGTCACCCCTCATCCTTCGCCGTTCCAACGAGAAAAGGCCGAGAACTCTCAACCTATCCTCGTACGACTTCCTCTCCATTCCAGGCAACATCCTGGTAAATCTTCTCTGCACCCTCTCCAAAGCTTCCACATCTTTCCTAAAGTGAGGCGACCAGAACTGCACACAGTACTCCAACTGTGGCCTAACCAAAGTCCTGTACAGCTGCAACATCACTTCACGACTCTTGAATTCAATCCCTCTGCTAATGAACGATAATACTCCATAGGCCTTCTTACAAACTCTATCCACCTGAGTGGCAACCTTCAAAGATCTATGTACATAGACCCCAAGATCCCTCTGTTCCTCCACCTGACTTAGAACCCTACCATTAACCCTGTATTCCGCATTCTTATTTGTCGTTCCAAAATGGACAACCTCACACTTGGCAGGGTTGAACTCCATCTGCCACTCCTCAGCCCAGCTCTGCATCATATCTAAGTCCCTCTGCAGCCGACAACAGCCCTTCTCACTGTCCACAACTCCACCTATCTTCGTATCATCTGCAAATTTACTGACCCACCCTTCGACTCCCTCATCTAAGTCATTAACAAAAATTACAAACAGCAGAGGACCCAGAACTGATCCCTGCGGAACTCCACTTGTAACTGGGCTCCAGGCTGAATATTTACCATCTACCACCACTCTCTGCCTTCGACCGGTTAGCCAGTTTTCTATCCAATTGGCCAAATTTCCCTGTATCCCATGCCTCCTGACCTTCCGCATAAGCCTACCATGGGGAACCTTATCAAATGCCTTACTAAAATCCATGTACACTACATCCACTGCTCTACCCTCATCCACATGCTTGGTCACCTCCTCGAAGAATTCAATAAGACTTGTAAGGCAACACCTACCCTTCACAAATCCGTGCTGGCTGTCCCTAATCAAGCAGTGTCTTTCCAGATACTCATAAATCCTATCCCTCAGTACCCTTTCCATTACTTTGCCTACCACAGAAGTAAGACTAACAGGCCTGTAATTCCCGGGGTTATCCCTATTCCCTTTTTTGAACAGGGGCACAACATTCGCTACTCTCCAGTCCCCTGGTACCACCCCCGTTGCCAGTGAAGACGAGAAGATCATTGCCAATGGTACTGCAATTTCCTCTCTTGCTTCCCACGTAATCCTAGGATATATCCCGTCAGGCCCGGGGGACTTGTCTATCCTCAAGTTGTTCAAAATGTCCAACACATCTTCCTTCCTAACAGGTATCTCTTCTAGCTTACCAGTGCATTTCACACTCTCCTCTTCTACAATACGGTCCCTCTCGTTCGTAAATACTGAGGAGAAGTACTTGTTCAAGACCTCTCCTATCTCTTCCGACTCAATACACAGTCTCCCACTGCTGTCCTTGATCGGACCTACCCTCGTTCTCGTCATTCTCAGGTTTCTCACATACGCATAAATTGCCTTGGGGTTATCCTTGATCCTATCCGCCAACGACTTTTCATGCCCTCTCTTAGCTCTCCTAATCCCTTTCTTCAGGTCCCTTCTGGCTATCCTGTATCCCTCCACTGCTCTGTCTGAATCCTGTTTCCTCAACCTTATGTAAGCCTCCTTCTTCCTCTTTACCAGGCATTCAACCTCTCTCGTCAACCAAGGCTCCCTCACACGACCATTTCTTTCCTGCCTGATAGGTACATACATATCATGGACACGTCGTATCTGCTCTTTGAAAAAGTTCCACATTTCCACCACATCCTTCCCTGACAGCCTATGCTCCCAACGTATGCTCCTCAAATCCTGCCTTACAGCATCGTAATTTCCCTTCCCCCAATTATAAAATCTACCTTGTTGTGCGCACCTATCTCTCTCCATAACCAAGGTGAAAGTCACAGAATTGTGGTCACCATCACCAAAATGTTCACCCACTAACAAGCCCACCACTTGTCCCGGTTCATTACCGAGTACCAAATCCAATATGGCCTCCCCTCTGGTTGGACAATCTACATACTGCGTTAGAAAAGCTTCCTGGACACACTGCACAAACACCGCCCCATACAATCTACTTGATCTAAAGAGCTTCCAATCAATATTACCACCTTTCTTAAATAGCGGCACCACGTTAACCAACCTCTAGTCTTTCGGCATCTCACCTGTGATAATTGATGATACAAATATATCAGCAAGAGGCCTAGCAAACACATCCCCAGCTTCCCACAGAGTTCTAGGGTTCACCTGATCAGGTGCTGGGGATTAACCAAGCTTTAACGGGTTACAAGACACCCAGCACGTCCTCCTCTGTAAGATAGACATATTTAACATGTCGACATCTATTTCCCCACATTCTATATTGCCCATGTCCTTCTCCACAGTACACACTGATGCAAAACATTCAGTTAGTATCGCTCCCATCTCCTGCGGCTCCACGCGTAGGCTACCTTACTGATCTTTGAGGAGCCCTATTCTCTCTCGAGTTACCCTTTTTGTTCTTAATGTATTTATAAACATTAATTCATAACCCTATCTCATGTCCCCTTTTTGCCCTCCTGATTTCCCTCTTAAGTATACTCCTATTGTCGTTAATGCTCAGGGTTTTTTGGGATTTTTGGATTGGAATAAATGCAAAATATTACATCTTGAAAATACAAACGAGGGCAGACTTACACTAATTAAAAACAGAGCCTCGAGTAGTGATATGGAACAAAGAGGCCGAGGGGTTCGGGTCTTTCACGTCTGTCACGTGTAGACAGGGTGGTTAAGAAGGTGCTTGGCATACTTGCCTTCATTGCTCAGACCTTTGAGTACAAGAGTTGTGACATTATTTTGGATGTTGGGGAGGCCTTTTCTGGAATTCCGTGTCCAGTTCTGGTCATGCTGATATCGGGAGGATATGATGTAGTTGGAGCGGATTCAGAAGAGATTTACCAGGATGTTGATGGGAATGGATAGGTTGAATTATAAGCAGAGGCTGGATAGGCTGCGACTTCTTTCACTGGCACGCAGGAGGCTGAGGAGTGACGTTATTAGACGTTTCTCGAATTATGGAGGGTTGGTATCAGTAATGTAAACAGCAGGTGTCCTTTCCAGGAAGGGATGCGATTCAAGACTGGGTACATACCTTTTAAGGTGACAGCAGAACGGCTTTAAAAAGGCGTTCGGGAATTTTTTTTAAGTTTTTGTTCAGATAATGGTTTGTGTGTGGAATGAACTATCAGAGGAAGTGGTAGTTGTGAATCAAATTACAATGTTATGATGACACCGTGGCTCAGTGATTAGCACTGCTGCCAGGACCCCCAGGTTCAATTCCAGCTTTGGACAACTGTCTCTGTGGGACTTGTACATTCTCCCAGTGTCTGCATGGGTTTCTTCCAGGGGCTCAAGTTTCCTCCCTAATTAGAGAGCACCCCTATGGTCTGGTAGGACAATGCTGCCTTTACCTTTTACACAGTGATGCCACTGTGTCTCTGGGGTGGGGAGAGGGAATGCTGAAGGTGGTGGATGGGACACCACTCAGGCACAGTGCTTTGTCCTGGAGGATGTTCACTTTCTTTAATAGTGTTGGGGGTGCACTGATGAAGGCAAGTGGAGAATATTCCAACACAATCCTGATGTGTACCTTATAGACAGCAAACAGACATTGGGGAATCAGGGGTTTGTGGAAACTGAGGTGTTCTCCTTGGAGCAAAGGCAATTGAGAGGAGCTGTGACAGAGGGGTTTAGAAAAGTTACACGTTATCATAATAAACATTATACCCAACAGCTCATTATACAAGGATTACAGGACACACATTAAAGGTTTGGGAAGATTCAAAGAAGAACTTTTATGCAGCAAATGGGATTCGGATGGAATACAATACTCACACACAATGCAAATATCCAGGTCCTGATGAATTGACTAATTCAATCAATCAGAGTTTGGTGTTACAATGACTGAGATTACCATCTGAATGTCCACCTGTAGTATCCTGTAATACACGTTTATAAAATCCATCACTGTCAGTTCAGGTTAGAAACTCGCACCATCCCCTCCTCCTGGCACATTACCCCTTGTGGAGGTCAGCAGTCAGTTCAGGTGGAAATCTATGTGGGTTTCTCGGAGTTTCCACCTTGGAATTTCATGTGACTGAACAAGGCAGATCTTTGCCACATGGGACAGAATATTCCATGAGTCAGTGAGATGTGGAGAGCAGGATTTGCTTCTTTTTTTTCCTTCCGTGCTGCCGCTGTGCCTCATCAATAAGACATGGGGAGTGAAAGGCTCATGCAGCTCGATGGGCAAGTTGACTCAATTCTGACCAATGATATATCCCTAAAAACAGAGCAACTCTGCATGCTTCACACAGCCCAGTGCTCCCAGTAAATGTTTAGAGGGGGGGGGGGGGGGAACTCCTGGAAAAGGCATAGCTGTAAAGTTCTAAGAGGATTGTGAAGAGAGAGAGATGCACAGGAGAAGGGGGCAACAAGTTGCCAGATGGAGTATAATTTGGGAAAAAGTGAAGTCGGTCATTTTGGAGGGGATAATAAGAGAACAGAGTGCTATTTAAATGGTGGAAACTGTAGAAAGCTGCACCACAAAGGGACCGGGGGTAATTGTGTAGGAAACACTGAAAGCAGCAGATTCTGGGTCAGTCACGAAATCAAGGGTTCATTTCAGATTCATCAAGTTTAATTTAACACCGACACGGGTAAGGGGTTTCAGTAGCAATAGAGCTGGGGTGAGGTGGAGACAAGCAACATTTTAGAGATTGGAATTCCTGGTGTTTGTGATTGTGTAGATGTCTGATCAGAAGGTCACCTTGGGGTCAGATATGACAGCAATGTTGTGAAGAGTCTAGTTCTATCTCAGATTACACCCAGTGAGAGGGAGGGGCTCAGCAGTAAGGGAAAGGAATTTGTAATAGCAACTGAAGGTAATGGGTTTAACCGTAACAATGTTTCTTTGGAGGAAATTGCAGTTAATCGAGTAGTGGGAACGTGATAAGCAGTTTGGTAACTGAGTAACAGTGGAGCAATGGAGAGGGATGGTGGGGAGGGAGAGCTGGGCATTGACAGTGTTCATGTGAAACCTCACACTGTGCTTTTGGACGATGTCACCTCCTTGGCAGTGCGTAGGTGAGAAACAGGACGGACCAAGGATAGATCCTTGAGGGACACTAAATACAAGGAATTCAGAAAGGAAAGGGAAAGTGGAGATGGAGCAGGATTTACAAATGATGGTGAGGTCAAATGTTAGTTTTTTCTGCAGAATGGAGGAGAAGGACAAAACCAGAAAAGGCAGACAGACAGAACAAGGAACAATACCTGTGAATTGGCGAGGGGGAGTGATGGGGAGGAAACAGAGTTGGAATGTCTGTAGTTTAGCGAGACTAGTAAAAGATCAAGATGAGCTCTGATAAGGCTTGACAAGAGACTGGAGAAAGATGTAAGTTTGGGACAAAAACCAGGAACACCATGTGAGGCAGTTTGCCTCGGTAGGCTAGTGGGAGGGAGGGAAGCAGCAGAGGCAGCTGATCGGATTGTCTCAGTCTTAGTGACAGAGAAACTCAATGTGCTCCTTGCTCTTGTTGTTGGAGGGAAGGATGAAGGAGACAGGATGATGGACAGGGTTTTACAAAGAAACAAAACCAGGGTTAGTGATATTTAAAATGAGTGAACAAACCTAATATATTTAACATTTATCCAGAATATTAAAATGTACAACTGAAGTCCTTGTTCGAATCCCAGCTTGGCAGATGTTAGAATCTGAATTCAAGAAAAAAATAACAAATTAGGAATCTCCTGATCTCCATGGAACCATTGTCAATGGCGAAAAAATCCTGCCAACCTGACAGTCGCCCAACAAGCTACTCACTGTATTAATCACTGCAAAGTCTCAACAAAGGAATGAAACTGGATGGACCACTTGGCATCTAACAAGGCATTAGGAAATACAACCACAGAATCAGCCCTCTCGACTCTGCAACATCCTGCTCACTAACATCTGTTTTTTGGGGGGCCAAAACATGGCGAGCTGTCTTACAGATTAGTCAAGGAACAGCCTGACATAGTCATACTCACATAGTAATCCCTTACAGATAATGGCCAGACACCACCATCACCATCCCTCGATAGAGAGTGTGATGATGGAAAAGCACAACAGGTCAGGCAGCATCCGAGGAGCAGGAGAATCGACGTTTCGAGCCGAAGCCCTTCATCAGCCTGACATGCGTTTTTTTTCCCAGCACCACACTCTCGACTCTGATCTCCAGCATCTGCAGTCTTCACTGAAATCTCTGGATATGTCCTGTCACCCCAGCAGGACAGACCAGGCAGAGGTGACGGCACAGTAGTGTACACACAGGAACCATTTGCCCTGGGAGTACTCAGCATTGACTTTGGGCACCAGGAAGTCTCATGGCTCCTGCTGATTACCACGTACCGTGCTCCCACAGCTGATGAATCAGTGCTCTTCCATGTTGAATAACACTTGGAGGAAGCACTGAGGCAATAAAATAGTGACAAGCCTATTCTGGGTACAGGATTTCAATGACCTCTACCAAGAGTGGCTCAGCAGCAGGATTACTGACTGAGCTGGCCGGGTACTCAAAGACATAGCTTCTCAACTGGATTTGCCGCAGGCGGTAACGGAACCAGTAAGAGGGAAAAACATACCAGATCTTATCAGTATGAATCTGCCAGCTGCAAACGCATCTGTCCATGACAGTATCGGTAAGAGCGACCATCCCACAGTCTTTTTGGAGACAAAGCCTCACCTTAAAGTTGAGAAAAACCTCCATTGTGCTGAGTGGGACTATCACCGTGCTAAATGGGACAGATGTAGGAACTCAAACTGGATCTCTCTCAGGCACTGTGGGATAACAACAGCAGCAGAACTGGACTCCAACACAATCTGTAATCTCATGGGTTTGTACATCCCGCACTCACCCATCACAATGGACAGGAAAGGACAGCATGCCATGAGCAGCACCAGGCATACCTAAAAATGAAGTACCAACCTGGTGAAGCTACCAAGCAGGACTATCTGCATAATCAAACAGCATCAGCAGCAAGCAACAGAGCTAGGTGATCCCACAACCAATGGATCAGATCAGAGTTCTGCCACACCCAGTTGTGAATGGTAATGGACAATTAAACAACTCATTGCAGGAAGCACCACGGATATCCTCACCCTTACAGATGGAGGGGCCTCACACATCCATGCAAAAGATAAGATGACAGCATTTGCAGTAATTTTCAGCCAGATGCAAAGTGAGATGATTCATCTCAGCCTTCTCCAGTGGTTCCTAACGTCACAGATGTGAGCTTTAAGCCAGTTCAATTTAGTTCGAATAATATCGAGAAATGGTTAAGTAGTGTAAAGGCTACGGGTCCTGCTAACATTCTGGAAATAATACTGATAGCTTGTGCTCCAGAACTTGCCACCCACCAAGCCACGTATCGCTCCAGCACTGGTATCGACCGACAATATGATACATTGCCCAGGGATGTTCAACACAAAAACACAGGGCAATCCAACCCAGGCAATTTCCCTCTGTCAGTCCACACTCGATCAGCAGTAAAGTGATGGAAGATGTCATCAACAGGGCTATCAAGCAGCAGCTGCTCAGCAACAGCCAGCTGAGCGACACTCGTTTTAGGCACCACCAGGGCCACTCAGCTCCCGATTGTGTTACCGCCTGATTCACAACCTGACAACCAGCTGAATCCAGAGGTGAGGTGAGAGTGACAGCCCAGCCCCACTCCAACATCATTACTTCTAGCTGATTCCACCCTCATCTCAGTTCATATACTGAAACTCTCATCCATCGTGTGTTATCTCCAGACTTAATTATCCAAAAACACTCCTGGCCAGCCTCCCAAATTCAACCTCCCTGTAGTCTCAAGAAAAATTGAAAGCTCTATCGCCCACATGCTCACTTCTCCCCAAAAATGTTCATCAGTCAAAAGGCTCCTATTCATAAGCAACAACAATTTAAAAATTTAATTCTTGATTTGATTCCTGGCTGTGATCATCCCGAGCTCCCTGCACCACACATTCTTTGTCGAGGTCTCAACCCATTTTCTTTGAGACTCCCAACGATTTGTTAATTCATTACTTCAACTTTGTGGCTGATTCTACAGTTACTAAAGCAACATGGTCTGGAATTTGCAGACAAAACCTCACCGGTCTGCTTTCCACCTTTAAGACATCCCCCAAAACCTGCTTTTTGGCAATGCTTTTGGTCACCTGACCTAATATCACCTGACTTAAAATGTCCATCTCTGGCCTTATATCTAAAGTACTCAATAGTATTTTTATGAAATAAGCATGATGATAAAACTACAAACTGTTGTTGATTTGGACATTATCTTCAGATCTTTACTGTTGCTGTAATGAATACTCTGTAATGTCTCTTACCCAACCACATTGTGAGAGCACCTTCACCACACAAACTGCAGCTGTACAAGAAAGTCAAACATCACCCTCTCCACAAGCAACAGGGCTTTGGCATTAATCACTGGTATCTGTGGAAGGAGAAACACAGTTGATGTTTCATGGAGTGCAAAATGGATTACAGGGAATGAAAAAGAAAAACAGTAATCTGATAATAGAGCAGCACATGGTCAGGGGCTGGGCCGCAGTGAAAAACTCATTTGCAAAGGGTCTATAAACGTAATAATACAGTACTAAACAGGCCAAAATACACCCATAGTTCGAGACTGAGGAAGCTAGATATTGACAAAGTGGCCATGAGGGAGCCCAGAGGTGAATCAGAGCAGTATTAGCTGCGATGATCCGAATGACTCTATCGAGAGAAAGGCTGCACATGCGCCTGGCTGCACCTTGCCCCCTACAAAGATGGCGGCTCCGCACGTGTCCAGTGAATCGTTGTCCCGAATAAAGATGGCGGCGCTCACTCAGGCCTGCAGTCGCACTGAGGCCATTCCTCATTTACTGCAAACACGGGACTGGGACGTTCAAATTTGTGTTTTCCGACGTGCACAATTTGTTTGTAAAACCTCTCCGCTTGTAGCAACACAGTTTTTCTCCCATTTCCCTGTTTATTTCTTTCCTTACCGTATCCTTTCTCTCCAGAACTTCCCGAGCATTCATTACAGCGACTGTGCGCCGCGTGCGAGGGTGATCACATGGTTTAGTTTAGCTCCGCCCTTCATTCACGTTGCTTGGTTGGAGGACCAACCTCCTGCTAGGTCACCGTCCTTTCATTGGTCCGGTGCTGACATCAATCACTCGGGGGTCGCCTTGTTGACTAGAGCATGCGCAGTGCGTCCTGCTTTAGCTGATATGTTGGGTAATGTGATGGGAGAGTTTACTGAGGGTAAGAATTCCCTTTGTGTGAGATCTGCAGTAGATTTCCTTTATTCATGGAGGGAATTGCCTTCCTACTCATGACTGAATAGCTATGATTAATGAATCAGTGCCATCTGAATCAGTACATAGACACCCCATTTTCACATCTGAGATCTTTAGCACATTGTATCACGCTCTTCTTTGGAGATAAAAAAAAACATGAAACAGAGCCTCAAGGAATCGGAGCAGGAGTAGGGCATTCATTCCCTTCAGCTTGTTCCTCCATTCTATCAGATCATGGCTGGGCCAACCCAGACCTCAACACCTCTTTTATGCTTGATCCACATAGCCTTCAACCGCTCAATATTTCAAAAATCTATCTGCCCTCTTAAAATAATTTGAGATAGAATCATAGATTCCCTACTGTGTGGAAACAAGCCAGAATAACCCTCTGAAGAGTAACCCAACCATTCCCCTCCCACATTTAACTTTCACAATTGTTTGGGCGAGAAAATTCTAGCCATTCACTGAGAGAAAAAAAAACTTTATTTTTTCTAAAATGAATGTTCCCTTATGTAATGTCCCCTGGTTTGAGACTTCACTCTTCCTAGATCTAGTCAACATCTACCCTTTCAAGCTCCTCAGAATCTTGTTTCTGTAAGATCACCCCTGCTTATCTATTCTTGATAGGTCAACCCTTTCGTCCTCGAAGCAGCTAAGTGAATCTTTTTTGAATGGTCTCCGATGTGGTTTATCCTTTATTAAATATGGGAGCTAACATTATATACAGTACTCCAAGTGAGGACTCAGCAACAGCCAGTGTGGTTAACCAATCCTCAGTCCATGCTAATACATTACCCCGATACCATGAGCTCCTAAATTGTGCAATTAACTTTTATGTAGCACCTTATCATTTGCATTTTTAAAATCCAAACACAGAACATAATTGGATTACCCTTTATCAGCCCTGCCTGTTATCTCCTCAATGAACAGTCGCAAATTTGTCAAATATAGTTTCTCTTTCACAAACCCCAGTCTATCATGTTTTAATGATAAGCTTTTCTAAATGTCCTGCAATTTCTTACTTTACTATTCGACTCTGTAGGTTCTTTCAGTAGATTTGCTAAGTATGATTGCCCTCTCTTAAATCCATGTGGACTCTGTCCAATCCTGTCACTGTTCAGTAAGAAACTTGATTGTACTCCAATATAGTTAGTAAATGTATCTGTATTTATTTTTAAAAAAATAGATTACTTATAGATGCTGAACCCATGCAATAATCAATGAATTTGTGACTCTGAATTTGGGTTATAATGTTTTTTTTCTGTTAATTCCTTTTCATACTGTGTTATGCAGACAGCACCGAATGATCACTCTTAATTGTGAGTAACTTTGAAAATAATATATTTTAAAAATGACATCCCAAAATGCTGCCTCATTATTGTGCAAGCAGGATTTTGCATTCAATAATTTGCAGATAAAATTGAACAGCTTTTTGCTGCAATTTGGCCAGACTGAAGATTACACCAAAGTGGCAACTCTGCTCTCAAATTCTTACTTGACACTGCCCAAGGCGATACTGATGGGACTTTACTTTGCCATTCTTGTTCACCAGCTTTATTTCCAGGTTTAATCCTATAATCATTCTAGAGCTTGTAATTTTAGACAACTTCTCTTTTAGGTACATATGTAAATATCGTACTGAAATGTTGCACTGAATGGTACCAAATCTGAAATTAGTCTCTAATCTGATAGTAACATGTTCTGACCCTTCTACGTATGTATTGGCATAAGTCTATGCCAGTTATTTTTCTGAAGACTGTGTTTCCTGATGAAGGGCTTATGCCCGAAACATTAACTCTCCTGCTTCTCGGATGTTGCCTGACTTGCTGTGCTTTTCCAGCATGACACTTTTCCATACTGATGTCCAGCTTCTTTGGTAGTCACTTTCTTCTTTGAGTAGATTAAACCAAGAATATTTTTTGTTGATCAAAGTGCAATAGGAACCAATTCATGAAATTCAGATATCTCACATTTACCTTAACTATGTGAAGGCTAAGACATTACTAAATGATTGTCAGTAATTGAAACCGTGCTGACAAACTTGTGCAGCATCAGTGCCTCACCTTTAGCGTGTTCCCAGGTATCGCACAGCTGCAGTATTTTGTTTTGCACTCAGCTATATGTTGTTCTCACTTGTTTCTTTGTGAAAGATTACAAAACTAACTTGAATGAATGATTTCTTTTACCAATGTTGGGAGACAAAAAAGTCAGTATTTCAAGTGCTGATAAAGAAACATAAACTGATAATCAGTAGAAAGGGTTTAAGATGGACATGGAACAAATGCTGGCAAATAGGACTAGATTAATTTTGGATATCTGATCAGCATGGGCAAGTTGGACTGAAGGGTCTGACTTTGTGTTGTACAACTGTGACTTCATTCTCTCAATTATTCAAGACGTTAAATACTTCGAGGAGAAAAGGAGAATTTATGCAGAGAATGCACTTGAAATGATGAGTGAGGTATATCAAACTCACATTGTTGCTGTGGTTCTGTTTGCCGAGCTGGAACCACAGCAACGAGCATCCGAGCTACAAATCTTCGCACAAACTTTGAACTCACATTGTTTCATGACCTTTTCCTCTGGGTTCTTCAATGAACAAACTTGTTTTGTTATTGAATAACTATGTATCATGTGATTTGTTTTGCACAAATTATTTCATTATGATCTAGTGAATTATTAAGAAGTGCTCATTTTTAGAATTTAGGCAGCTTGACTATTAAGCAAGAAAAGGTTAGCGTTTTACTTCCATTGAATCATTGCTCTATAAAAGGTAACAAGCTTTTTATCTGTTCTGGGCACTGAATATATGGAAGTCAATACTGAAGGAAAAAAATCCTCCTCAGTAATGTTGACACATATGTTGGAGTAATTGCTTCTGGTCACTCTTAAGGTTATAGAGGCTCGGAAAGAAACGAGTTGGCCAAAGTTAGCAACATCATTTGGATGGACTATGCTCATTGGGGAAACTTGCAGGATCTGTAGAAGAAACATGTGTTTCAGAGTGTATGCAATAAACCTGAACATTGTTATTTTTTTCACAGAGCTTGGGACCCGACTGGAGCAGCAATGAAGCTCGTATTGTTTTTTAAATTTCCGAGCTTGCCAAATTATTGTTGGTAAACGCAGGTGATGTTATCAAAGCACATTTCACACTCCCCAGCCAGGAATTTGATCCCAATTCTGTCAGTCCATCCATTCCTATGGATAAGAGGTATTTTAAATGTGAGCATTCCATTTAACTATTTGAATTGAATACTTCAGTGGTTAAGTCCTCTTGGATTCTTAATTTCAAATTACTCAAATGTGATTTTTTATCCCCCTTAAATTTGCCAAGCACTGGGCAGTTCTGAAATATTCCAAATATTTACAATAGATGCATGCACACTATTAAAGGAAACCTGGCAGATTTAAATACTATTCGGGTAGTCACCAACAATGCATAAGTAACTTTTTAAATTGCTTACTGTACACCAACACAAGCCAAGTACTACTGAAACCACAGATTGTCTCCCAAGTATTCTTAAATCTAAACGGTGCATTCCAGATATGCTCACTATCACCATCTGGGAGCAGTCTCCCAAAGTGCTCCCAGAATTTAGAAAGCACACACACTGCCTTCCAAAGCTAAACCTGCTGTCACAGGCTTCAATCTTATTGCATACAATGACATTTATTGTCCAGTTCTTTAACGTGACATGATTTTACAAACAATTTGTAGAAGTGAATGGAAAGTGTGATGTTTGTTTGACCTTTGGCTCTATGTATCAGACTGAACTGAACCTTTAGTAAGATGTGCGATCTTTCCCACAAACTTTGTTTAAAAAAAGCAAAGATTATGCTCTGAGATTTAAATGTTCAATCAGGTTTAATAAAAATCTTTCCAAAAATTGAGAGTTTGACTTCAGCTCCTTTAAAGAGACATGCTTTTGGCCTTCAATGTTGTGACATGTGATCATTCTTTGATAAAGGTGGCTGTGTGCAACACTGCTGATGTTGTGCTGAAGTGCCTCATTGGGTGGATGAGCTTTATTACTGGTGTGACTTGGCTAATTTTGAGATGGAATGTCAAGATTTTGAGTTAAATCTTGTGTTTAAACTGAGGTGTGCTTCTGTAACTCAAGTGTAGACACAATGCTCATGTTTACAATGAACTTTTCACTTTTGCAGATTAGTATTTTCCAATCTGTTTTGTAAATAAAGTTCAATATAAAAAGCACAATGTTGGAGAACCGCAGGTCCAGCAGCATCTCTGAGGGGAATAAAACATTGTAAGTTCAAGGTCTCATGACCTTTTGTCCTTTCAGATGAAGAGTCAATGAAGTTGAAATGTAACATTTTTTCTCTTCACCGATGCCCTCAGAACTGCTAAGTTTCTCCAGCACTTTATTTCTGGGGTTTAGATCTCCAGCACCTGCCGTTTATTGTTTTGTTATCGATCCTATGATTTGATTTGGGGAGCGAGAGGCAGCAATTGTGATCAACGATGATAAAACTCCCCAACCATGAAAAAAACAGTTCTTTATACTTTGCAAAACACGACTGTAAATAAGAAATGCAATTAAGGTAAGTGCAAGATGGTATACCACCTGCCTTGTCTCAAACTTGCTACTCACCTTTGAGGACTAATCTGTCAGAATTGTGTTTGCTCGCTTCCTTTGAGATCACAGTCCACAAATGTCCCAGTTCCAATTCCTGGGCGAGGCCCAGTTACCACATTGCAGTGGGGTGGGGAGCTTTGTGTCAGCCTGAAGTTTTTGTTAACAGCAACATTGCAGGTTTAAGCTGACGGTTTTGACTAATATTGTGTCATCAAACTTGGAGGAAATCCTTCCGAATGTATTGATTAACTGGACTGAGCCTGTTTACATGCAGCCCTGTTAGTAGTGCTGTAATGTTCTAAGAATCACACAACACCAGGTTATAGTCCACCAGGTGTAATTGGAAGTACACTAGTTATCGAAGCGCCGCTCCTTCATCAGGTGATTGTGGAGGGCACAGGTCTAAGGCACAGAATGTATAGCAAAAATTTATAGTGTGATGTAACTGAAATTTTCCATTGAAAAATACCTTGATTGTCTGTTGAGTCTTTCATCTGTTTGAATACCATGATAGTTTCATTTCTTTCATGTGTAAATCACAAAACCTTATTTTAAAAGTTGCATTCCTGACAACACTCAACACTCCCACCAAATCACTCATTGTATTAATCACTGCACAGTCTCAGCAAAGGAATGAAACTTGATGGACCACATTACATCTACCAATGCACTGGAAAATACAACACAATCAGCCCTCTTGGCCCTGCAACTTCCGCCTCACTGTGGGCCAACAACAGCAGCAGAACTGTTCTCCAGCCCAATCTGAAATCTCATGGCCTGGTATAACCCGCACTCAACCATTAACATCAAGCCAGGGGATCAACCCTAGTTCAATGGAGAGTTCCACAGGGCATGCCAGGAGCAATACCAAGCATACATAAAAATGTGGTGCTAACCTGGTGAAGCTACCCAACCTGCACGCCAAACAGTGCAAGCAACACCAAATAGAACTATGTGACCCAACAACCAATGGATCAGATCTGAGCTCTGCAGTTCTGCCACACCTAGTCAGGAATGTTGATGGGCAATTAAACAACTCACTGCAGGAAGCATCACAGATATCCCCACCCTCACTGATGGAGGGGTCTCACACATCCATGCAACAGACAAGACAACAGCATTTGTAGCAATCTTCTGCCAGCAGTGCCGAGTGGATGAGCCTTCTACATTGGTCCCTGACATCACAGATGTGAATCAAATTAGTTCAAAACGTATTTCAAATCAGATCAAGAAACGGAGAAGTCGTGTAAAGGCTGTCAGCCATACTAACATTGTGGCAATAATACTGATGGCTGTGCTCCAGAAATTGCTCCCAACAAGACAAGTCCAGCACTGGCACCTACTGACATTGTGGAACATTTCCCAGGGATGTTCAACAGAAAAACTCAGGACAGAGCCAACCCAGCCAATTTCCCTCCATCAGTCGACACTCGCTCAGCAGTGAAGTGATGGAAGGTGTCATCAACAGTGTTGTCACGCAGCTGCTCAGCAATAACCTTCTGTGACACCCAGTTTGGGTTCTGCCAGGGCCACTCAGTTCCTGATCTTGTTACAGACTTGATTCACAAACTGACAAACAGCTGAATTCCAGAGATGAGGGGAGGGTGATAGCCCAGTCCCACTCCAAGACCATTATTTCGACTTCAGTGATATCACCTGACCTCACCACAGTCTCAGCTCATTTACTGAAACTCTCATTCATTCATTCATTTTGTTAACTCTAGATTTCATTATCTAAACCCACTCCTGGCCAACATCCCACAATCACCCTCCCTATAATATCCAGAATATTGAAAACTCTACCGCCCAAGTGCTCACTTGTACCAGAGCTTGCTGATCCATCAAAAGGCTCCCATTTATAAGCAACAGCAATTTACTTTCACACCCTTGACTTAATTCCTGGCTGTAATCATTCCTATCTCCATGCACCACACACCCTTTCACATCACAATAACTCATTTTAGTTTAGACTCCCAATGATGTGTTTATTTTTGAGTTCAGCTGTGTGACTGTTTCCATAGATTCCAAGGCAACATGGTCTGGAATTCCCACCCTCTAAGATCTGCTTTCTTCCTTTAAGTCATTCCTGAAAAATTGCTTATTTGGCAAAGGTTTGGTCACCGGACATAATATTCTCCATCTGTGACCTTATGTCAAAAGTTCTCAATATTTTTGTGAAATTAAAAATGTGTTGATTTGTACAGATATCTTCTACTCTTCACTATCTCTGAGTGAATAATCTGTAATGTCTCCTACCCAACCACGTTGTGGGAGAACCTTCACTGTACCAACTGCAGTAGTACAAGGAAGTCAAACATTACCTTCTCAACAGGCAACAGAGCTTTGGCCTTGATCACTGGTATCTTTGGAAGGAGAAGTACACATCATGTTTCAGAGAGTGCAATATGATTTATAGGGAATGAAAATGGTGCAGAATTTGACTGTCAGAAATGGAAGGAAAATCCACTCACTTATTGGAAAAAAGAACTCTTGACTGTCAAAGATATTGTAGAAAAAATAACCTGATAATGGAGCATATGGTCAGGAGCCAGGCAGCAGTGGAAAATTCATTTACAAAAAGGTCTGTGAACGTAATAGTAAAATACTACACATAGCAAAAATATACACGATAGACTGAGAAAGCTAGACAACAAAAAAGTGGACATCAAGGAGCCCAGAGATGAATCAGAGCAATATTCACTTTTATGATCCCACAATCAGAGATGTCTAGCACAGAAACAGACTCTTCGGTCCAACCCATCTATGCCAAACAGATATTCTAACCTAATCTATTCCCATTTGCCAGCACTTGGCCAACATCACTCTGAACCCGTCCTATTCAAATGCCTTTGAAATGTTACAATTTTAGTTGTCCTTTAGGCTCCTTTTGAATTCCCCCCCTCCAACTCTAAACCTATATCTTCTAGTTCTGGGCTCCACCAACCCTTGTCTATTTACGCTATCCATGTCCCTCACAATTTTATAAACCTCTATAACATCACACCTCAGCCTATGACACTCCAGGGAAAATGACCTCAGCCTATTATGCCTCTCCCTGCAACTAAAATCCTCCAACTCCTTGAAAATCAATTCTCAAACCTTTCAAGTTTCAGTGCCTCCTTCTGATAGGAGGGAGACCAGAACTGCACACAATATTCCAAAAGTGACCTAACCAATGACCTGTCCAGCTCCTTTACCCAATGCTCTGACCAATAAGGGGAAGCATACCAAATGCCTTCTTCACTATCGTATCTACTCGCGACTCTATTTTCAAGGAAATATGAACCTACATTCCAAGGTCTCTTTGTTCAGCAAGATTTTCCAAGATCTTACAATTCAGTGTGTGACTCCTGCTCTGATTTGCTTTTCTAAAATGCAGCACCTCACATTTATCTAAATTAAACCCTATCTGCCACTCCCCAGCCCATTGTTCCATCCGATCAATATCCCATTGTACTTTGAGATACCCTTTATCACTATCCACAATACCTCCAATTTTGGTGTCACCTGCAAACTTACTAACTGTACCGCCTCTATTCACATCCAAATCATTTAAGTGAATGACAAAACAAATCCAGAAAAAAAAATCCATTTCTCTGGGTGTGAATATGCTCTGTGGAAATCCTGCCCTATGACTCTCTCCCAGACAGGGCTGCACATGCGTCCCGCTGAACTTTGCCCCCCACAAATCTGGCGGCTGCACGTGTCCAGTGAATTGTTGCCCCGAATAAAGATGGCGGCGCTTACTCGAGTCAATCGCTGGATGAGGCATTTTCTCGTTTACTGCAAAAAAGGGACTAAGTTTCAAATTTGTATTTTCGATGTGTACCAAATGTCTATAAACCTTCTCAACCCATACCAACACCATTTCCCTCACACTTCCTGCTGTTTATTTCTGTCTTAACCAACAGCTCTCCGTCCACACATCCCGAAACGACCCCGAGGATGATCACGTGGTATAGCCTAGCCCCGCCCATAAATCACCCTGATTGGTCGGAGGACCAACTGCCCCGCCAGGTCCTCCAGCTCTGTCCCTGCCTTTCCATTGGTCCGCCTCTGACATCAAGCACCTGGAGCCCATTGTTGGCTGGAGCATGCGGATTGCTTCGTGGCTTTTGTTGCTGTTCATGAGTTACAAGAGTTAAAAATGACAACAGCATCTCAAAACCACCTGTTGAAGAAGCAGCAAACCTAGTGCTTCCAAATAATCCTGATGACCAATAGCCTGGTGTTCTGTAAATTTTAATTTTATCCATCCCAATCCAACATCAACACCTCCAAGTCACGAATGAGGGAGGGATGTATAACAGAAGAAGAACTAGGAACAGTAGAAGGCCGTCCTGCCCTTCGAGCCTGCTCTGCCATTCAATAAGATCATGGCTGATCATTTCGTGGACACAGAACCATTTACCCACGTTCTCACCGTATTCCTTAATTAATTACGTTTTTAAAAATCTAACCTAGCTTTAAAAACGTTTTCTGAACTAGCATCAACTACTTCCCTGGACAATGAATTCCACAGAGGTCAAGAAGTTCATTCTCAATTCAGTCTTAAATTTGCTGCCTCTAATCTTGCGGTGATGCCCTCTTGTCCTAGCTTCACCTGCCAATGGAAACACCCTCTCTACTTATATTTTATCTATTCCATTTATTATTTTATATGTTTCCATTCTTCTGAATTCCAATGAATATAATCCCAATCTACTCAGTCTCTGTTAAGCCAACCCCCTCAACTCTGGAATCAACCTGATTAACCTCCTCTGCACTCCCTCTCGTGCCAGTACATCCTTTCTCAACTAAGGAGATAAAAACTACATTCAGTACTCCAGGTGTGGCCTCACCAGTACCCAATACAGCTGGAACATAAACTCTGCTTTTAAATACAATCCCTTCAGCAATGAAGGACAAAATTCCATTTGCTTTCTGAACTGATTGTTGTACCTGGTGACCAACCTTCATGTAGAAGGATGCTCAGGTCCCTCTGCAGAGCAAATGATGCAACCTTTTAACATTCAAGTATATTTTTTAAAATGTTACTACAACCAAAGAGTATAAACTTTACATTTACAAACATTCTATTTCATTTGACAAACCATTACCTACTCACTCAATGTATCTATGTTCCACTGCAAAGTTTCACAGTCCTCCACTCACTTTGTTCCGCTAATCATCTTAGTGTCACATGCAAACTTTGACACCCTACATTTGGTTCCAACTCCAAATCATCTGTATCAATTGTAAATAATTGCAGTCCCAACACTGATCCCTGAGGCACACTACTTCTCAATGATTGCCAGTCAGAACAATACTTATTTATCCCCACACTTTGCTTCCTATTAGTCAACCAATCTTCTACTCCTTACACCATGCACTCTTATATTATGCAGCAGCCTCTTGCACAGCACCTTGTTGATGGTCTTTTGGAAATCCAGCTGCACCACATCCACTGAGTCCCCGCTTGACATGTCATCATAGAATTCCAAAAAATTGGTCAAGCATGACCTGCCCTTCATGAACCCATGCTGTGTCTGTACAATGGGACATTTTTTATCGAGATTCCCTGCTATTTCTTCCTTGATAATAGACCCTAGCATCTTTCCCACTACAGAGAATAAACTAACTGATATATAATTCCCCACTTTTTGTCCACCTCCTTTTTAAAACAGTGGTATCACTTTTGCTGTTTCCAATCTGCTGGGACTGCCACAGAGTCCAGTGAATTTTGGAATATTACTGCCAGTGCATTTGCTATTTTTCCTGGCATTTCTTTTAGTACCCTGGGATGCATTGCATCACGGTCAGGAGACTTTTCTATCGTTCGCTCAATTACCTCCAAACAGTCTAAAACTAGCTGTTCCGTAATAACGATAGTTTCCAAATCCTCACCTACCTTTGTCTCTTTGCTAGTTACTGGAAAGATATTAGTATCCTCCACTGTGATATCCCATATCTAATTGCTTCTTTTCATTTCCAAAGGACCACCATTTACTTTAGCCATTCTTTTCTCGTTATATATGTTTATATAAACATTTGCTCTCTGTCTTTATAGTCTGTGCTAGTTTATTTTTCTCATGTTCTATATTACTTTTCTTTATAGCTCTTTTGTGGCTTTCGGTTGACCTTTAACGTTTTCCCAATTCTAGTTTCATGCTGTTTTTGGCCACTTTGTACGCCTTCTCTTTCAATTTGATTTTCCAGAACGGTAACAAATTCTCCAAGCATTTCCCATACTCTTTCTTCTTGCTACGGCACTCTCGAGCTCCTTCTCTGTTTCTCATGAGGCGGATTTCACGTTTACGAGTGGTTTCTTCAGCATTCTGGGGCTGGCTTTGCAGGACTGGTGAAGATGCCATAACCATTCCCTGACCAACAGTGGAGTTAGGAGTTGTACGGATCTGATAGGTTTGGACATCTCCAGCAGCACCTTGTACAAGCACTTGGCTGCCCGGCACAAACATTTGCTGTCCATCAGGGCTCTGTGCATACTGTATAATGGCTGCTCCAACCTTGGCTGTAGCTGCGTTGGTCATTGTTAGTGTCTGGAGTCCTTGCACTTCATATGTAGCATTGTTGGCCAGCTGAATTACTCCCCCCTGTGTAATAGCAATGTATTGTCCGCTGCTAGTCTGATAGATGGGTGTCTGCATCTTCATTGTAGTAATGGTTGAGACAGATTCTTCTTCTGATTTCTCCTCATCGGTTTCTTGGCACACTGGTGGGATCAGAAGAAATTTCATTCAGGATTTGTCTATATGAACGCCGTCTCGATAGAATTCCTCTACGTTTCTGAGAGTCAGTCATGCTATCCACAGATTCCTGGGAGTCTTCATTTTCAAATATAGTAGAAATCTGAACAGTCTGAACTTGAGGGGACTGTATGACTGAGGATTAAGCTGCTTGGATAACTCCTTGGACTTGAACAGACTGCCCATTCGGCAATTGCACTAAAGTTGGACTTGTTGTTGATTGGATCCGAGCCATGGTTACCTGCATGGTCACATTATATATTAATGATCTGGATGAAGGGACTGGAGGCATTCTAACGAAGTTTGCCGATGAGGCAAAGTTAGGTGGACAGGCAGATAGTACTGAGGAAGTGGGGAGGCTGCAGAAGGATCTAGACAGTTTGGGAAAGTTGTCTAGGAAATGGCTGATGGAATTCAATGTGAGCAAACGCGAGGTCTTGCACTTTGGAAAAAAGAATACAAGCATGGACTACTTTCTAAACGTTGAGAAAATTCATAAAGCCAAAGTACAAATGGATCTGGGAGTGCTAGTCGAGGATTCTCTAAAGGTAAACATGCAGGTTGAGTCCGTGATTAAGAAAGCGAATGCGATGTTGTCACTTATCTCAAGACGGTTGGAATATAAAAGCACCGATGTGCTACTGAGACTTTATAAAGCTCTGGTTCGGCCGCATTTGGAGTACTGTGTCCAGTTTTGGTCCACACACCTCATGAAGGACATACTGGCACTGGAGAGTGTCCAGCAAAGATTCACACGGATGATTCCTGGAATGTTAGGTCTAACATACGAGGAATGACTGAGGATCCTTTGATTGTATTCATTGGAGTTTAGAAGGTTAAGGGGAGATCTAATAGAAACTTACAAGATATTACATGGCTTGGAAAGGGTGGACTCTAGGAAATTGTTTCTATTAGGTGAAGAGACTAGGACCGGTGGGCACAGACTTAGAATTGGAGGGTATCAATTCAGAACAGAAATGCGGAAACATTTCTTCAGCCAGAGAGTGGTGGGCCTGTGGAATTCATTTCTGTGGAGTGCAGTGGAGGCCGGCACGCTAAATGTCTTCAAGGCAGAGATTGATAAATTCTTGATGTCACAAGGAATTAAGGTCTACGGGGTGAATGCGGGTAAGTGAAGTTGAAATGCCCATCAGCCATGATTAAATGGCGGAGTGGACTCGATGGGCCGAATGGCCTTACTTCCACTCCTATGTCTTATGGTCTTATGATCTAATTTGATCACTTTCCTCAGATACACATTGCTGAGTATGCCTTTTCATACAATCCTTCCTTTTCACTGGAATAGACCTTTGTAAAATGTCTTTGAAAATCTTCCACTGCTCATCAACTTCCCACCATAAAATTTTTGTTTCCAGTCTACTTTATCCAGATTCTCTCTCATTCTATTGTAGTTCCCAGTGTTCAAGCACAGAACCCAGTTCTTAGATTTTATCTTCACACTCACCATATGTATTCTAATTCAACCATACGGCGATCGCTTCTTCCCATGGGATCCCTAACTCTGAAGTCATTAATTATTCCTGCCTCATTGCACAGGGCATGGAATCTTTCAGAATGGCAAATCTCCTAAGGTGCTTCATGAATGATCAAAACATTGATTAAAGAGAATGATTTTAAAATACATCTTAAAAGGACGATAGAGAAGGTTAGGGAGGCTGTTCTACCGACTTCTGCTCTTGACAGCTTCAACTGTGGAGTGATGCAGGTGGGATGTGTTGGAAAGGGAATGTGCAAAGGGAAAATGGAAGAGCGCAAGCAGTGCATAAAGTCTCAAGGACAGAGGAAGTTCCAAACTCAGTCTGTCTATCATAGAGAGTACGGCTGTCTCATGGACTTTGAAGCACTGCAACAGGTCCATGCATGTCATGACTATAGTGATAAAAGAGATTTCTGGTGTCTTAAACAGAGTGACGGATCTTGTATTGTGGGCTTATGAAACGACACTGATCTCTACCAAACATGTACGAGGTAGAGTCAGGGCAATAATAAGATGCTGCAACAGGAGAGGAATAGGTAACTCCATACAAAACCCTACTCCTTCTCACCTATTTTCACCTCCAAAACTGAGGGAGTTCCAGAAAAGCAGCTTTATATCCCACCACAACACTTTACCCCACAATCGGGGGATATGGCTGTACACAAGGAAGAGTGCAACAGACTATATTGGGACCCTGAAACACTTGGTAAAGACTAAAATCACCTGAGTATTGAGAGCCCCACCACATTGTGTGCGTTTCTATTGTTTTTATTCCCTTGTTTTCCCTCAAGAACCTGTTCAAAGTTGTTTTTACACACACCTGCACCATCTGTGAATTGAACGCCGGCCTTTTGGTCTAAGATTGGGGATATTTTCACTGCATCACAAGGCATCGACTCCAACTTTCCTTCTCCCTTAATGTTTCTGTGGCTTCGCTGCTGAGTCGCGCCTCAATCAACACTGCAATTGGGAGGAAGCGGCGGAACTGGAGGACAGAACAGAATCCGGTCCTCCAATCAGAGTGAGTGAGGAACGGGGCCAATGCATTCTCGGGAGTGAACGCTTCAGGATTGGTCAGAAAGTAAACTGTTTTGCAGGATTGATCATTCTCACGACATCGTGGATCATTAAACTCCTCTCATAAAACAATGTGAGGTTTTAAAGAAATCGTTAAGATGTAAATCTGACAATGTACATACTTCCAACCGATTTACACAACTCGAGGAACAAACTTATTTTCAAACTCCCAGAACGATTGGTAATTTACATACCTGGCCGGTATGATTAAGTTGGACCGAAAAATCTATTTGCATATTAACCATCTCAATGACTGTAACTCGACAGAGCAATTGTTAATGTCTAATATTTCCCCCATGATTCTGTGCAGTTATGGACATTCTCTATTTGCTGAATTTCTGGAGAAATTGTTTCACATAATGCAACTAGGCTATCACTTCGCCTACTCCAGGTTGTGCATCCCAGTGCAACATGAATCAAAACCCTTTCTTCCTGTACAATTGTTTGATCTTGCTCTCTGGTGATATTACTAAGTAACTCTCCATGTGGGATCCCTCCCTATGTGGGTCTAATTGTTGCCTCTGTCAGTGTCCCTCGCTCTTGGAGCTACTCCAGATCCTGAGCAAACTGAATTCTCCACTCCAGATAGACGATGGAGACTGGCATGTTCCATATATCTGTGGGACTCAGTGCCATTTGACATGTGTAACCCTCACTGCATCAGTCTAATTTTACATTCTGTTTATCTGTCTGTCGGTACTCCGGAAGGTCCTGACCTAATAGACTTCCCAGCTGCTGGGTGTCTCATCCATCCCTCATTGAAGAAGGTTTGTCAGCCAGAGAGACACAGGGCAGGGAGATCTGGAGCCTTCAATAAATCCTGCAGTGAGGTAAGATCACACTCAGTGCACAGAGCAGAGAGCAATGAGAGGGCTCCAAACATCAGCTAACAGGACATGACATAGCTATAGTGCTGGAGGAGGAGCACAGTACAGACATACCCCAGGTTTGGTCACCGCCTTTACTGCAAGTTTTGTTGTACTAAGACAACATCAGGAGTGTCACAGTTATCAATCCAAGCCTGTGCTGTCATCAGTACAAAAGAGGGGAAAGCAGGCCTTCCACGAGAGGGTGGGAATGCTGTCTGGGAATGTTCCATTCTGTGTTCCCTCTCCCACACTGTATCTATGGCTTGTCTTGTGGATCAGTGTCTTCAATCATTCTAATGCCAAAAATAGTTCCTATCTCTGTACTTTCCTCCCCTCTCACCAATCACTTCATACCTGCTCCAGTCCAGACGACCAGCCATATCGCTGTAACTTACTTCAGTCTCGACAACATGCCTTGTCACGAGAGTTCACTCCCCCAATAACGCAAGACTCAGGGTCTGTTTCTGTGCTGCATGACTCTCTGGCCGAAGTCATCAATGCTGACCAGGTTTCCTGAACTGAATGAGTTGCATTTTCCTGCGTTTGGCCCATGGCCCTTCAAACCTTCTCCCCTCGATGTTCCTGCCCAAATGTCTTTTCCATGTTGTAATTGTTCTTGTTTCTCCCATGTGCCACTGGCAGTCCATTCTGTATATGAACCGTCCTCTGTGGAAAATGTTGCCCCTCAGCTCCCTAAGTAAATCTTTGCTCTCGGTCACTCCTCAGGCCTTACCCATTCTGCTGTGGGACACAAACCCTCCCCGGTACAGACTTCCCTCGGACATTTGTGGGTGGCACGGTGGCACAGTGGTTAGCACTGCTGCCTCACAGCGCCAGAGACCCGGGTTCAATTCCCGCCTCAGGCGACTGACTTTGTGGAGTTTGCACGTTCTCCCCGTTTCTGCGTGGGTTTCCTGCGGGTGCTCCGATTTCCTCCCACAGTCCAAAGATGTGCAGGTCAGGTGAAGTGGCCATGCTAAATTGCCCGTAGTGTTAGGTAAGGGGTAAATGTAGGGGTATGGGTGGGTTGCGCTTCGGCGGGTCGGTGTGGACTTGTTGGGCCAAAGGGCCTGTTTCCACACTGTAATGTAATCTAATCTAATTACTCATCCTGCTGTGGGGGACAACCCCTCCCCGGTGCAGACTGCCCTTTAGGCCTTAACCATCCTGAAGTGGGACACAATCCCTCACCGGTACAGATGGCCCTCGAGCCTTACCCACTCTGCTGTGGGACTGAACTCCTCCCCGGTACAGACTCCCTTCGGGCCTTACCCATTCTGCTGTTGGACACAACCCCATTTGGGTACAGTTTTCCCTCTGGCCTTACCCATTCTGCTGTGCAACACATTCCATCCCCAGTACAGACTTTCGCATCTTGCTGTGGGACCGAACTCCTCCCTGGTACAGTCTACCCTTGAGACTTACCCGTCCTACTTTGGGACGCATACCCTCCCCAGTACAGATTACTCTCTGGCCTTAACCGTCTTGCTGTGGGACACAACCCCTCCGAGGAACAGACTCCCCTCGAGCCTTACCCATCCTGCTGTGAGACACAACCCCTCCCTGGTGCAGACTCCCCTCGGGCCTTACCCATCCTGCTGTGGGACACATCCCCTCCGAGCTATAGACACCCCTCGGGCCTTAACCATCTGGCTGTGGGACACAACCCCTCCCTGGTACAGTCTACCCTTGAGCCTTACCTGTCCTGCTTTGGGTCGCATACCTTCCCTCGGGCCTCACCCTTCCTGCCGTGGGACACAACCCCTCCCCGGTATAGACTCTTGACTGGCCTTAACCATCCTGCTGTGGGGCACAACCCCTGCCCGGTACAGAGTCCCCTTAGGCCTTCCTCATCCTGCTGTGGGACACAACCACAGCCCGGTACAGACTCCCCTCGGGCCTTAACCATCCTGCTGTGGGACACAACCCCTGCCGGGTACAGACTCCCCTCGGACCTTACCCATCCTGCTGTGGGACACAACCCCTTCCCAGTACAGACTACCCTCGGGCCTTCCCCATCCTGCTGTGGGACACAACCCCTTCCCAGTACAGACTACCCTCGGGCCTTACCCATCCTGCTTTGGGATACAACCACTGCCCGGTACAGACTCCCCTCTGGCCTTCCCCATCCTGCTGTGGGACACAATCCCTGCCCAGTACAAACTCCCCTCGGGCCTTACCCATCCTGCTTTGGGATACAACCACTGCCCGGTACAGACTCCCCTCTGGCCTTCCCCATCCTGCTGTGGGACACAACCCCTTCCTGGTACAGACTCCCCATCTGGCCTTACCCATCCTGCTGTTGGACACAACACTTCGCGGTACAGACTGCCCTCGGGCCTTCCCCACCCTGCTGTGGGACACAACCCCTTCCCGGTACAGACTGCCCTCGGGCCTTCCCCATCCTGCTGTGGGACACAACCCCTTCGCAGTACAGACTACACTCAGGCCTTCCCCATCCTGCTGTGGGACACAATCCATGCCCAGTACAAACTCCCCTCGGGCCTTACCCATCCTGCTGTGGGATACAACCACTGCCCGGTACAGACTCCCGTCTGGCCTTCCCCATCCTGCTGTGGGACACAACCCCTTCCCGGTACAGACTCCCCTCTGGCCTTACCCATCCTGCTGTTGGACACAACACTTCGCGGTACAGACTGCCCTCGGGCCTTCCCCATCCTGCTGTGGGACACAACCCCTTCCCGGTACAGACTGCCCTCGGTCCTTACCCATCCTGCTGTGGGACACAACCCCTTCCCAGTACAGACTGCCCTCGGGCCTTCCCCATCCTGCTGTGGGACACAACCCCTGCCCAGTCCAGACTACCCTCGGGCATTACCCATCCTGTTGTTGGACACATCCCCTCCGAGCTATCGACACCCCTCGGGCCTTAACCATCTGGCTGTGGGACACAACCCCTCCCTGGTACAGTCTACCCTTGAGCCTTACCTGTCCTGCTTTGGGTCGCATACGTTCCCTCGGGCCTCACCCTTCCTGCCGTGGGACACAACCCCTCCCCGGTATAGACTCTTGACTGGCCTTAACCATCCTGCTGTGGGGCACAACCCCTGCCCGGTACAGAGTCCCCTTAGGCCTTCCTCATCCTGCTGTGGGACACAACCACTGCCCGGTACAGACTCCCCTCGGGCCTTAACCATCCTGCTGTGGGACACAACCCCTGCCGGGTACAGACTCCCCTCGGACTTTACCCATCCTGCTGTGGGACACAACCCCTTCCCAGTACAGACTACCCTCGGGCCTTCCCCATCCTGCTGTGGGACACAACCCCTTCCCAGTACAGACTACCCTCGGGCCTTCCCCATCCTGATGTGGGACACAATCCCTGCCCAGTACAAACTCCCCTCGGGCCTTACCCATCCTTCTTTGGGATACAACCACTGCCCGGTACAGACTCCCCTCTGGCCTTCCCCATCCTGCTGTGGGACACAACCCCTTCCCGGTACAGACTCCCCATCTGGCCTTACCCATGCTGCTGTTGGACACAACACTTCGCGGTACAGACTGCCCTCGGGCCTTCCCCACCCTGCTGTGGGAAACAACCCCTTCCCGGTACAGTCTTCCCTCGGGCCTTCCCCATCCTGCTGTGGGACACAACCCCTTCCCAGTACAGACTACCCTCAGGCCCTCCCCATCCTGCTGTGGGACATAATCCATGCCCAGTACAAACTCCCCTCGGGCCTTACCCATCCTGCTGTGGGATACAACCACTGCCCGGTACAGACTCCCGTCTGGCCTTCCCCATCCTGCTGTGGGACACAACCCCTTCCCGGTACAGACTCCCCTCTGGCCTTACCCATGCTGCTGTTGGACACAACACTTCGCGGTACAGACTGCCCTCGGGCCTTCCCCATCCTGCTGTGGGACACAACCCCTTCCCGGTACAGACTGCCCTCGGTCCTTACCCATCCTGCTGTGGGACACAACCCCTTCCCAGTACAGACTGCCCTCGGGCCTTCCCCATCCTGCTGTGGGACACAACCCCTGCTCAGTACAGACTACCCTCGGGCATTACCCATGCTGCTGTGGGACGCAACCCCTTCCCAGTACAGACTGCCCTCGGGCCTTCCCCATCCTGCTGTGGGACACAACCCCTGCCCGGTACAGACTCCCCTCGGGCCTTACCCATCCTGCTGTGGGACACAACCCCTTCCCAGTACAGACTGCCCTCGGGCCTTCCCCATCCTGCTGTGGGACACAACCCCTTCCCAGTACAGACTACCCTCGGGCCTTACCCATCCTGCTGTGGGACACAACCCCTTCCCAGTACAGACTGCCCTCGGGCCTTCCCCATCCTGCTGTGGGACACAACCCCTGCACGGTACAAACTCCCCTCGGGCGTTACCCATCCTGCTGTGGGACACAACCCCTGCCTGGTACAAACTCCCCTCGGGCCTTACCCATCCTGCTGTGGGACAGGTTGATAATTGTATTGAATAGTATCCCTCCAGTGTGGAAACAGGCCCTTAGTCCAGCAAGTCCACACCGACCCGCGATACATACCCTGCTCAAAATAGCTTCAAAATACATAGAAACAGTGATCACTGAATTGGGTAAAAACTCCGCAGTTACATTGGGCAGTTTAAAAGTCTCGCTGTATTGGTGATATGTTCCTTTTCTTCAAACAGGTAACAGTTTTATTAAAGCAGCAGATGTTCATTGTGAGAGTGTCTCTGTTAAACTGGAATCTGTTCTGTTCTCTGTGTAACAGGCTGTTGTTGTGTGCGATGGACTGTCACTAACAGTGTAATTGACCTGTGAGTCCTTGATCAGGTTTCCTTTGTCTGTAAATCTAATGATCAGTGAACTATGCATCTGCTCTTCTAAGCGAAAACAAAGAATCATTTCTCAACGAAAAAACGGCACATCACAAAGCTATTTCATGGATTTCTGGCACACACCACCGACCAGTGTATCTGGTAAGTCTGTTTCCTGAATAATTCTAAACTCTATCTGTAACTCTGAAAGTGTCTGTATTGCTTGTCAGTTGGTTGAGAATTCAGCCTCTTTGTTCTGAGCTGTTGTGATGCAGGCGGTGGCTTCATTCTGTCTCTGCCAAGTTTGTTTTCTCCTTCTGCTGTGATTCTGGGAGATTCCTTTCTGCAGGTGAGAATATTCAGTGACTGAACATTGAATGGTTTTGACTCTAACAGAGCAGTGGCCTTGTTTTCAGCTCATTATTCACTTTCCATTTCCTGGTAGTGTTGAATGTTACAGAAACAGGCTCTGAGCAATGTTTCCATTCACTTGTGTTGGAGTCATTGACAGCCACGTGGTCAGTCAGTTTCAGGCCGATGGATCAGTTTCTCTGTCCTATTAGATGGTGGCCACTTGCACAGTTTCCGATGGTTCACCTCAGTGTCAGGCCGTCAGCTGCTGAAACCCTCCATCCAGCATTTGTTCCCTCTCACCATGACTACTCCAATACAGTCCCAGCTCGTCTCCCACATTCTACCTCCATATACTCACGATCACCTCAGATTCTACTGTCAGTATCCTTACAGCAAGTCACGTAAGTCATCCACCTCCATTTCACGCTACTCTACATTACATTCAGTCCAAATATAATTTCAAAATTCCATTCATTGCGTTTAAAAACACCCATGATCTTGTCCTGTCCAAGCATCCAGGTTACATCAGGTAGGTGGGTGTCCGCGTGGTTGGGTTCAAGCAAGAGCAGGAAACTGAGGATCGTACAGGGGACAAAGATGGGGATGGATGCGGGATGTTTAAGGAGAGAGAACTGGTGCATTGTTGGGGATAGCTTCTTAGGGGAGTAGCACAGCGGTAGCCAGGTCTATAATACTCAATGGCCTGAGGTTGGACAAGTTGGGACATTTTTCTTCAGAGCACAGGAGACATAAGGGAGATCTTGTAGAAATGTATATGATCATGAGAGACATGGATAGGGTGAATGCATTCAGTCTTTTTCCCAGGGTTAAAGAATTGAGGACTAGAGGGCATCAGTTTAACGTTAGAGGGGAAAGAATAAAAGGGAACGTTCGCAGCAACTTTTTACACAGATGCTGATTCTCATACGGAATGAGCTGTCAGTGGAAGTGGCTGAGGCAGGTACATTAACAACATTTAAAAAGCATTTGGACAAATACATGGATAGGAAAGGATTAGAAGGATATGGGGCATGGGCAGGGAAATGGGGTTGCCATGGGTGGACATTATGTATGCCAGGGATCAATCTGACCCCTCGGGCCTGTCTCTGTGCTGTAGGACTCTATGACTCTATAACTGACTCTGCTGTAGAACAAGGTCGGGCAAAATCCAAGGGAACGAAAATGGGAGGAGAGGCACTAGTTGGGGGCATAGACAGGTGTTACTGTGGTTGCGTCTGAGACTGTTGTATCCCTGGTGCCTGGGTCAAGGACATCTCTGAGCATTTGCTTGAAATTCTGAATTGGGAGAATGGGAGGCCAGAGGTCATTGCTACCAACGACACGAGTAGAAAGAGGGATGAGATCCTGAGGAGTAAGCACAGGAAGTAGGGAACGACTGAAAAGCAGGACCTTGAGGCTAGTAATCATTGCGTTACCACCAGTCCCATGTGCTTGTGAGACAAGGAATTGAAAGATAGCAGAGATGAATGCATGGCTGAAGAGCTGGTATAGGGGGAGAGTTTCAGGATCTTGAATAATTGGGATCTGAACTAGAGGGGAACTGATATAATCACTGGAAGGCTTGTTCCTGCTACAAGGGAAGTGTTTAACCTAGAATGGCAAGGTCCTGGGAATCACAGCAGCAGGGCAGCACGTGGGGGGTAAGGAAGGTCGGAAGATGTATACGAGTCAATCAGAAAGGAAATATAGAGAAATGAACACCATTGTACGAATGGGCTGATTGCATTAATTTCAACACAAGGCGCAACATAGCTAAGGTATATAAGCACAGATCCGATATTGTGGCCATTCCAGAGATTTGGTTCGGAGAAGGATAGGACTGGCTGCTCAATATTCCAGGGTTTCATTGTTTCAGATGAGATGGAAAGGAGGGTAAAAGAGATGGAGGAGTTGCATTACCAATCGGGTGAATGTTATGTCTGCACTCAGGACATATTGGAGGGGCTCGCCCACTGAGGCAAAGTGGATAAGAAGGATGCAGTTAATGGGATTATGCTATAGGACCCCCAATCTGCCAACGATACCTCGAGGTACAAATATCTTGGCAGAATATCTCGGCAGAGGCAATAACAACAGAGTTCTCAAAGTGTCTTTAACTTCCCCACCATTTGCTGGCACTACTTTACAGCAAGAGGCTGAGACGGTGCAGAGTTTATTAAGTGTATCCAAGAGGGTTTCTTGAAATAGTAGTGTAAAGGAGGGGTAGGGGCCATAGTGGAACTTATATTGCTGAATGAGCCTGGCCAGGTGACTGACCTTTCAGTGGGAGACCATTTTGGAAACAGTGATCACAACTGAAGTTTTTTTTAAGGCAGCTACGAATAAATGGGATGTTTCTAAATTGTGGGATTGCAAATGATGTCAGTATTAGGCAGGAGCTAGGGAGTGTTAATTGGGAGGAGCTGTCATCAGACAATGCCACATTGGGCACGTGGGAGTTAGTTAAAGGCTTGCTGATTGGGGTTCACGACCAGCATGTTCCAGTAAGGAGGAGGGATAAGGCTGGTAATGTAAGGGCCCCTTGGATAACAAGGGAGGCTGGGAATTTAGTCAAAAGGGGAAAAACAAGCGTATGCAATGTTTGGGAAGCTATAATTGGACATGGCATGTGAGGAACGTAAAAAAAACAAAAGCTGGAAGGAACCTGAACAGGGAATGAGCAGAGCAAGGAGGGGCATGCCCTTCGCAAGCAGGGTTAACGAGCATCCCAAATCGTTCTGGAGATAATTACCCACAAGAGGATGTGAACATGGATCGTTACAGCGCAGTACAGGACTTTTGGCCCTCAATGTTGCACCGACCTGGGAAAATAATCTGACGCCTATCTAACCTACACCCTTCCAATATTACCCATATGTATGTCCAATGCCCATTTAAATGCCCTTTGCGTCGGCAATTCTACTACTGTTGCAGGCAACTAAGTCACCTCTCGACCTTCTTCTTTCCAACTAAAACAGCCTCCATTCCCTCAGCCTTTCCTTGTAAGACCTTCCTTTCATACCAGACAACATCCTAGTAAATCTACTCTGCACTCTTTCCACAGCTTCCACATAACTTGGAAAGAAGTCGGGCCAGTCAAGACTAAAGGAAGGAACTTGTGCTTGAAGTCAGTGGAAGTGGACGAGATCCTAAATAATTACTTTGCATCGGCATTCACCCAGGAAAAGGATATTGGGGATAATGAGATTTGTGTGGAGTATGCTAATGTGCTCGGGTATTTTTGAGGTCGAGAAAGAAGCATTAGATTTCTTGAACAGCATTAAAGTGGATTAATCCCGAGGACCCGATGGTAGCTACCCCAGGTTATTGAGAAAGGCAAGACAGGAGGTTTTGGGGTCTTGGACATGATTTTTGAGTCCTCACTTGCCACTGGAAAGGTCGCAGAGGACTGGTGAGTAGCTTATGGTGTTCCTCTCTTCAAGAAGGGAAATAGGAACAATCCAGGAAGTTATAGCCTGGTGAGTCTCACCTCAGTGGTTGGGAAGCTTTGGACAGAATTTTTACGGATAGGATTTATGTGCAGTTAGTAAAGAATGACCTAATTAGGGACAGTCAGCACAGCGCCATGAGATGCACAGGGTTGCTGGTCAACATGTTTTACCCAGAGTTGAAATATCTTTACTAGAGAATGTGCATTTAAGGTGAGAGGGGCAGAGCTCAAAGGAGATGTGAGGGGTAATATGTTTTCCACAGAGAGTGGTCGGAATCTGGAACATGTTGCCAGGGATGGTGGAGGAGGCAGAAATGAGAGGGTTGTTTAAGGGGTTTTTGGGTGAGCATGTGAATATGCAAGGATATGGAACAAAGATAGGAAGAAACAATGAGTTTAATTTGGTGTCACATTCAGCACAACATTCTGGACTGAAGTGCCCGCTCCTGTGCTGTACTGTTCTTTGTCGTGTTTCTTTTGTTACAACATGACGGTGACCCCCTCTGTTAGTTAAACCAAACACCCAGAAAAGTTCACCTCCCCACATAATCTGTTAAAGTAAGAGTGACAGAAAACTCACACATTCCACTATTTAAAGAAAATAGCATTAATCTATTTTTAACTCCAAGTGAATATTAAACAACTATTCATAAATCTAAGCTCTCCCTTTCTCTTCACTGCATATTATCTGCCTCCAGCTCTATAACTATACGTTATTTCAATAAGACACTTATTAAAATTATATCAATTTAATATCTAACCCACACAGTGACTCGTGAATTTTGTGTCTTTCTGCTTCTGGCTGAGGATCTCCCTGGGTCGTCGTTGTCTTCTTTTACTCCGAGTATGTTTCATATGAAAAGGTACCCTTTGACTGAGAGACTTTCCAAATTTATTGGTGAGCAAGATGTTGACTCTCCCAGACAGCAGTTACTCTCTGACCAATTTTTAAAATGTCCACATTTTATACGCCCCCATCAGAGCATCTCATTGGCTTGATGCTGGCAAAACAATAAATTCAAACTCAATTGGGTTTTAGAATCTTGGGGTATAATTTAAACTGATAGGTTACATTTGAATTTTGTCAAAACAGCAACCAACATAGGTCTATATTTCACAGCCAAATGTTACATTTGTTTCTTTTCCCAGTACACTTTGGCTTGCTGGCTAGTCATATACAGTACACAGTTCAGAAGAGTGTTCTCTCCCTCTTAAAGATAGAGTATACACCTTCAACTTTATAACACTTTGAGCATTACCTTATCAGAAAGTTCATTTATTAAAGTGACAAGCAGTAGATTGTTTACATAACCTTTTTGGCTTAATATTTCAATTTCAACATAAAACAATAGCTTGTGTTTGTAGAGGATCATGTTGCTGTGTGCAACAGACTGTCACTAATAAGATTATGCTCCCAATAATGCAGATTTCCTTTGTAAATTCTGCATGAAGTGATTTAAACACCTGGAAAGGGATTTGGTTTTCCAATGTGATTACCATCAATGCACTTATTGGAACCTCAGGCAGACAGATAGACCCAGATGGGTGCAAATTTGTTTTCCTCACTGAAGGAAGCACACGTTGCCATCAGAGTGTTTGTAACAGAGGGGCACCAACTTATTCCTGGTTCTGGAGATTGTTGAACAAGTGGGTGAGATTCAGATATCCTGTACTGCATGTGATAAGAGGTGTTTTCATTGAATTGGATATTATGACCAAAGAGATTGGCAGGATTGATGTTGGCAGTTGTCTCTGCTGATAGGTCACAGTCTCAGGACTGGAGAGCAGCCTGAGTGACTGAGATAAGGAGAAATGACTTCACTCAAACACCTGGGAATCTGTGATCATTTCCACCTCAAGAACGGAATCACTGACTACATTCCAGAGAATAATTTGCAATGTTTGCATTACTAAGTGGATCAAAAGATGTTGCAGAAACTGGGTGAGTTCTGAAAAGTTAACGATGATGTTACTAAAATGAACACACATGCTGTGGCTGCTGGAAATTTGAAACAGACCGGCAGCTAATGTAGAGAGAGAGAAGCAGAGTTAATGTTTTGCATTTGATTAGATTAGATTACTTACAGTGTGGAAACAGGCCCTTCGGCCCAACAAGTCCACACCGACCCGTCGAAGCGCAACCCACCCAGACCCATTCTCCTTCACCGAACACTACGGCCAATTCAGCATAGCCAATTCAGCTAACCTGCACATCTTTGTGACTGTGGAAAGAAACCCAAGCACCCAGAGGAAACCCATGCAGACACAGGGAGAATGGGTGGAGTTTGCACAGTCAGTCGCCTAAGGCGGGAAATGAACCCGGGTCTCTGGCGTTGTGAGGCAACAGTTCTAACCAGTGTGCCAACGTGCTGCCTACAAACTTTTAATCAGAACAAAGAATGTTATTAAGCTGCAGTCAGGCTCCTGGGGCTAAATGGTATCGTTCTGTCTGTGTTGCTAAAGTTTTTTTGGGAGAAACAATCCCCTCATTTGCTTGGCTGTGGCACTGTGATTGCGCTATTGAAACAGCAAGGACTCTTTCTGGGTCTCATTGATGTCTGGGTGTAAATTAGGGTCCATTGTTCATCGCTGACTCTGGAGGCAGTTCTGATACATGGGAATATTCAATTTAAAATGTTGATCTTGCAAAATAGCAAGGTTTTCTTCCAGACAGGGAATCAGACGTCCATTACTGATCCTCACTGACCATGACAGGATTCAAACCGAGAGATTTATTTTTGTGACTGACACAGTCAGATGTGGTGTACAGTAGCTCTCACAGTCCTGTCCTTCCACACATCCCGGCTTCTGGACTCTGAATCAGAGGATCTCGATGGAGAAACACTTCCAGCAGTTGGGACAATTCAGGAGATACCCAATATACACATTCTCCCTCAGGGGGAATCCCTGAAAAGTGGTCTTTCAGGTTCATAATGGATATTTCTTTAATATTTACTCAGTGAATTCCTAGAACAGAGAGATTCATTGGAGGCCCAGATTGTCAGCTTGAAGAGTAGTCACTGCTTTGGTGTAGGAAATGGAAGGGTATCATTTGGATTGTTCATTTCACCCATTTGTAGAGGGAGCTATTGCTTTCATTGTGAGTGGGAGCTTGAGAGAAGCTGATTGATCGAGGTTGTGGGGATGTTGACACTAACTTTCAGGAACGGATTAATACACCAGAGGAATGTGTCAGTGTTCCCAGGGGGCTCCGAGAGGGGTGGGGGGATTGTGTCAGTGTTTCCAGGGGTCTCCGAGAGGGGTGGGGGGGATTGTGTCAGTGTTTTTCCAGGGGGCTCCGAGAGGGGTGGGCGGGGGGGAATGTGTCAGTGTTTCCAGGGGGCGCTGAGATGGGGGGTGAGGAGGGGGAATGTGTCAGTGTGTACAGGGGACGCTGAGGGGCTGGGTGGGATGTATCTCAATTTACAGGGGGCTCCTGTCTCCCCACACACCCCCAACCGCGTCCAACGCTGCTCCCATCAACCACGTCTGACACCGTCCCCCCAACCCCGTCCCCCAATCCCGTGCAACGCCGTTCCCCCCCAACACCGTTTCCCCCCACCCCGTTCCCCCCAACCCCGTTCCCCCATCCCTGTACCCGCCCAACACCGTGCAATGCCATCCCCGCCCAAACCCGTCCCCCAATACTGTGCAAGGCCGTTCCCCCAACCCCGTGCAATGCTGTTCCCCCAACCCTGTGCAACCCCGTTCCTCCAACTCCGTCCCCGTCCATCCCCATGCAACGACCCCCCAACCCCGTTCCCCCAACCCTGTGCAACACCGTCCCCGCCCAAACCCGTTCCCCCCAACCCCGTCCCCCAACCCTGTGCAACCCCGTTACCCCCAACCCCGTTACCCCCAACCCTGTGCAACACCGTCCCCGCCCAAACCCGTTCCCCCCAACCCCGTCCCCCAACCCTGTACAACCCCGTTACCCCCAACACCGTTCCCCCCAACCCCGTGCAACGCCGTCCCCGCCCATACCCGTTCTCCCCAACCCCGTCCCCACCCAACCCCGTCCCCCAACACTGAGCAACCCCGTTCCCCCTCAGCCCCGTCCCCCCAACCACGTGCAACGCCGTTCCCCCTAACACAGTGCAACGCCGTTCCCCCTAACACAGTGCAACGCCGTTCCCCCCAACCCAGTGCAACGCCGTTCCCCCCAACCCAGTGCATCGCCGTTCCCCCTAACCCATGCATCGCCATTCCCCCTAACCCGTGCATCGCCGTTCCCCCAACCCCGTGCAACGCCATTCACCCCCAACCCCGTGCAACCCCGTCCCCCCAACCTCGTGAAACGCCGTTCTCCACAAACCCGTGCAATGCCGTTCCCCCCACCACAACCCCGTTCCCCCAATCCCATCCCCCAAACCCCGTGCAACGCCGTTCCCCCCAACGCCGTTCCCCCCCAACCCTGTCCCCCAACCCCGTGCAACACCGTTCCCCCAACCCTGTCCCCTCAACCCCTCACAACCCCGTTCCCCCCAACCCTGTCCCCCAATACTGTGCAACCCCGTTCCCCCTCAACCCCATCCCCCCAACCCCGTGAAACGCCGTTCCCCCCAGCACCGTGAAACGCCGTTCCCCCCCAACCCCGTGCAATGCCATTCCCCCTAACCCAGTGCAACGCCGTTCCCCCAACCCCGTGCAACGCCGTTCACCCCCAACCCCGTGCAACCCTGCCCCCCCAACACCGTGCAATGCTGTACCCTCCAATGCCGGTCCCCCCAACCCCATCCTCCCAACACTGTGCAACGCCGTCCCCCCGACTCTGTGCAATGCCATTCCCCCCACCACAACCCCGTTTCCCCAATCCCGTCCCCCCAACCCCATTCAACGCCGTTCCCCCCAATGCCTTTCTCCCCAACCCTGCCCCCCAACCCCGTACAACGCCGTTCCCCCCAAACCTGTCCCCCAACCCCGTACAACACCGTTCCCCCCAACACCGTTCACCCCAACCCCGTGCAATGCCGTTCCCTTCAATCCCGTGCAACGCCGTTCCCCCCAACCCCGTGCAGTGCCGTACCCCCCAATGCCGGTCCCCCCAACCCCGTCCTCCCAACCCCGTGCAACGCCGTACACCCCAATGCCGTTCCCCCCAACCCGACCACCCAACCCCGTGCATCACCATTCCCTCCAACCACATCCCTCCAACCCTGTGTAAAAGCCTCCCCACAACCTTGTGCAATGCCGTTCCACAACCCCGTGCAACGCCATTCCCCCCAACCCTGTGCAATGCCGTTCCCCCAACCCCGTGCAACGCCATTCCCCCCAACCCTGTGCAATGCCGTTCCCCCAACCCCGTGCAACGCCGTTCCTCCCAAGCCTGTCGCCCAACATCGTGCAACGCCATTGCCCCAACACCGTGCAACACCGCCCCCACAACCCAGTGCGACGCCGTTCCCCCCAACCCCATGCAACGCCGTTTCCCCCCCCACCACATGCAACACCGTTCCCCCCCACCCGGTGCAACACTGTTCCCCCCAACGCCGTTCGCCCGCAACCCCGTGCAACGCAATTCCCCCCAAACCCATCCCACGCCGTTCCCCCATCCCCATCCCCCCAAAACCGTGTTACGCCGTTCCCCCTCAACCCCATGCAACGCCGTTCCCCCCAACCCCGAGCCCCCAACCCCGTGCAACACCGTTTCCCCCAACCCCGTACAACGCCTTTCGTCCCCCAATCTCGTGCAACGCCGTACCCCCAATGCCGTTCCCCCCAAACCCGTGCAACGCCATTCCCCCAACCTGGTGCAACGCCGTTCTCACAATGTCATTCCCCAAACCCCGTGCAACCCCCTACCCCCCAATACCATTCCCCCAACTCCGACCCCCCAACCCCGTGCATCACCATTCCCCCAACCACATCCCCCAAACCTGTGCAACGCCGTCCCCACAACACCGTGCAACACCGGTCCACCCAACCCTGTGCAACACTGTCCCCGCAACCCCGTGCAACGTCGTTGCCCCAACCCTGTGCAATGCCGTTTCCCCCCACACAACCCCGTTCCCCTCAACCCCGTGCAACACCACCCCCACAACCCAGTGCAACGCCGTTCCCCACAACCCAGTGCAACGCCATTCCCCCAACCCCATGCAACGCCATTTCCCCCAACTCTGTGCAACGCCGTTCACCCCAACCCCGTGCAATTCCATCCCCTCAACCCCATGCAACGCCGTTCCCCCAATCCCGTGCAACGCTGTTTCTCCCCAATCCCGTGCAACGCTGTTTCTCCCCAAACCCGTCCCACGCCATGCCCATCCCCCCCAACCCCGTGCAACACCGTCCCCCCAACCCCATGCAACATTGTTCGCCCAACCCCGTGCAACCCCGTTTCCCCCCAAATCCGTCCCCATCCCCATCCCCCCCACACCGTGCAATGCCATTGCTCCCAAACCCGTGCAATGCCATTACCCCCAACCCCGTGCAACGCCGTTCGTCCAACCACGTGCAATACCGTTCCCCCAACTCCGTGCAACGCCGTTCCCCCAACCCCGTGCAACGCCGTTCCCCCCAACCCCATGCAACAGCGTTCCCCCCCAACCCCGTGCAACGCCGTTCCCCCCAACCCCATGCAACACCGTTCCCCCCAACCCCGTGCAACGCCGTTCCCCAATCCCGTGCAACGCCATTCCCCCAATCCCATGCAACACCGTTCCCCAACCCCGTGCAACGCCGTTCCCCAATCCCGTGCAACGCCATTCCCCCAATCCCATGCAACACCGTTCCCCCAACCCCATGCAACGCCGTTCCCCCAATCCCGTGCAATGCCGTTCCACCCAACCCCGTGCAACACCGTTCCCCCAACGCCATTCCCCCTAACCCCGTGCAACGTCGTACCCCCACAATGCCGTTCCTCCAAACCCCATGCATCACCATTCCCTCCAACCACATCCCCCCAACCCCGTGCAACACTGTCCCCGCAACCCCATGCATCACCATTCCCTCCAACCACATCCCCCCAACCCTGTGCAACGCTGTCCCCCCAACCCCATGCAATACCGCTCTGCCCAACCTTGTGCATCGCCATTCCCCCAACCACATTCCCCATACACCTGTGCAACACCGTCCCCCCAACCCCGTGCAATGCAGTTTCCCGCAACCCCGTGCAATGCAGTTTCCCCCAACCCCGTGTGACGCCGTTCCACCCAACCCCGTGCGACACTGTTCCCCCAACCCCGTGCGACTCCGTTCCCCCCAACCCCGTGCGACGCCGTTCCCCCCAACCCCGTGCGACGCCGTTCCCCCCAACCCCGTGCGACGCCGTTCCCCCAACCCCGTGCGACGCCGCTCCCCCAATCCTGTGCAATGCCGTTCCCCCCAACCCCGTCCCCCCAACCGCGTGCAACACAGTTCCCCCCAACCTCCTCCAACACCGTTCCCCCAACCCCGTGCGATGCCGTTCACTCCAACCCTGTGCGACGCCGTTCCCCCCCAACCCTGTGCGACGCCATTCCCCCCAACCCTGTCCCCCCACACCGTGCAAACCCGCTCCCCCAACCCCATCCCGCCAACCCCGTGCAACGCTGTTCCCAACCCTGTCCCCCAACCCCGTGCAACGCCGTTCCCCCAACCCCATGCAACGCGGTTTTCCCGCAACGCCATTCCCACAAACCCTGTCCCCAACCCCGTGCAACGCCGTTCCCTCCAATCCTGTCCCCCCATCCCGTGCAAACCCGTTCCCCAACCCCTTCCCCCCATCCCCATGCAATGCCGTTCCCCCAACTCTGTCCCCCCAACCCCATGCAACAGGGGGCTCCTGTCTCCCCACACACCCCCAACCGCGTCCAACGCTGCTCCCATCAACCACGTCTGACACCGTCCCCCCAACCCCGTCCCCCAATCCCGTGCAACGCCGTTCCCCCCCAACACCGTTTCCCCCCACCCCGTTCCCCCCAACCCCGTTCCCCCATCCCTGTACCCGCCCAACACCGTGCAATGCCATCCCCGCCCAAACCCGTCCCCCAACACTGTGCAAGGCCGTTCCCCCAACCCCGTGCAATGCTGTTCCCCCAACCCTGTGCAACCCCGTTCCTCCAACTCCGTCCCCGTCCATCCCCATGCAACGACCCCCCAACCCCGTTCCCCCAACCCTGTGCAACACCGTCCCCGCCCAAACCCGTTCCCCCCAACCCCGTCCCCCAACCCTGTGCAACCCCGTTACCCCCAACCCCGTTACCCCCAACCCTGTGCAACACCGTCCCCGCCCAAACCCGTTCCCCCAACCCCGTCCCCCAACCCTGTACAACCCCGTTACCCCCAACCCCGTTCCCCCCAACCCCGTGCAACGCCGTCCCCGCCCATACCCGTTCTCCCCAACCCCGTCCCCACCCAACCCCGTCCCCCAACACTGAGCAACCCTGTTCCCCCTCAGCCCCGTCCCCCCAACCACGTGCAACGCCGTTCCCCCTAACACAGTGCAACGCCGTTCCCCCTAACACAGTGCAACGCCGTTCCCCCTAACACAGTGCAACGCCGTTCCCCCCAACCCAGTGCAACGCCGTTCCCCCCAACCCAGTGCAACGCCGTTCCCCTAACCCGTGCATCGCCGTTCCCCCTAACCCGTGCATCGCCGTTCCCCCTAACCGTGCATCGCCGTTCCCCTTAAACCGTGCATCGCCGTTCCCCCTAACCCATGCATCGCCATTCCCCCTAACCCGTGCATCGCCGTTCCCCCAACCCCGTGCAACGCCATTCACCCCCAACCCCGTGCAACCCCGTCCCCCCAACCTCGTGAAACGCCGTTCTCCACAAACCCGTGCAATGCCGTTCCCCCCACCACAACCCCGTTCCCCCAATCCCATCCCCCAAACCCCGTGCAACGCCGTACCCCCCAACGCCGTTCCCCCCCAAACCTGTCCCCCAACCCCGTGCAACACCGTTCCCCCAACCCTGTCCCCTCAACCCCTCACAGCCCCGTTCCCCCAACCCTGTCCCCCAATACTGTGCAACCCCGTTCCCCCTCAACCCCATCCCCCCAACCCCGTGAAACGCCGTTCCCCCCAGCACCGTGAAACGCCGTTCCCCCCCAACCCCGTGCAATGCCATTCCCCCTAACCCAGTGCAACGCCGTTCCCCCAACCCCGTGCAACGCCGTTCACCCCCAACCCCGTGCAACCCTGCCCCCCCCAACACCGTGCAATGCCGTACCCTCCAATGCCGGTCCCCCCAACCCCATCCTCCCAACACTGTGCAACGCCGTCCCCCCGACTCTGTGCAATGCCATTCCCCCCACCACAACCCCGTTTCCCCAATCCCGTCCCCCCAACCCCATTCAACGCCGTTCCCCCCAATGCCTTTCTCCCCAACCCTGCCCCCCAACCCCGTACAACGCCGTTCCCCCCAAACCTGTCCCCCAACCCCGTACAACACCGTTCCCCCCAACACCGTTCACCCCAACCCCGTGCAATGCCGTTCCCTTCAATCCCGTGCAACGCCGTTCCCCCCAACCCCGTGCAGTGCCGTACCCCCCAATGCCGGTCCCCCCAACCCCGTCCTCCCAACCCCGTGCAACGCCGTACACCCCAATGCCGTTCCCCCCAACCCGACCACCCAACCCCGTGCATCACCATTCCCTCCAACCACATCCCTCCAACCCTGTGTAAAAGCCTCCCCACAACCTTGTGCAATGCCGTTCCACAACCCCGTGCAACGCCATTCCCCCCAACCCTGTGCAATGCCGTTCCCCCAACCCCGTGCAACGCCATTCCCCCCAACCCTGTGCAATGCCGTTCCCCCAACCCCGTGCAACGCCGTTCCTCCCAAGCCTGTCGCCCAACATCGTGCAACGCCATTGCCCCAACACCGTGCAACACCGCCCCCACAACCCAGTGCGACGCCGTTCCCCCCAACCCCATGCAACGCCGTTTCCCCCCCCACCACATGCAACACCGTTCCCCCCCACCCGGTGCAACACTGTTCCCCCCAACGCCGTTCGCCCGCAACCCCGTGCAACGCAATTCCCCCCAAACCCATCCCACGCCGTTCCCCCATCCCCATCCCCCCAAAACCGTGTTACGCCGTTCCCCCTCAACCCCATGCAACGCCGTTCCCCCCAACCCCGAGCCCCCAACCCCGTGCAACACCGTTTCCCCCAACCCCGTACAACGCCTTTCGTCCCCCAATCTCGTGCAACGCCGTACCCCCAATGCCGTTCCCCCCAAACCCGTGCAACGCCATTCCCCCAACCTGGTGCAACGCCGTTCTCACAATGTCATTCCCCAAACCCCGTGCAACCCCCTACCCCCCAATACCATTCCCCCAACTCCGACCCCCCAACCCCGTGCATCACCATTCCCCCAACCACATCCCCCAAACCTGTGCAACGCCGTCCCCACAACACCGTGCAACACCGGTCCACCCAACCCTGTGCAACACTGTCCCCGCAACCCCGTGCAACGTCGTTGCCCCAACCCTGTGCAATGCCGTTTCCCCCCACACAACCCCGTTCCCCTCAACCCCGTGCAACACCACCCCCACAACCCAGTGCAACGCCGTTCCCCACAACCCAGTGCAACGCCATTCCCCCAACCCCATGCAACGCCATTTCCCCCAACTCTGTGCAACGCCGTTCACCCCAACCCCGTGCAATTCCATCCCCTCAACCCCATGCAACGCCGTTCCCCCAATCCCGTGCAACGCTGTTTCTCCCCAATCCCGTGCAACGCTGTTTCTCCCCAAACCCGTCCCACGCCATGCCCATCCCCCCCAACCCCGTGCAACACCGTCCCCCCAACCCCATGCAACATTGTTCGCCCAACCCCGTGCAACCCCGTTTCCCCCCAAATCCGTCCCCATCCCCATCCCCCCCACACCGTGCAATGCCATTGCTCCCAAACCCGTGCAATGCCATTACCCCCAACCCCGTGCAACGCCGTTCGTCCAACCACGTGCAATACCGTTCCCCCAACTCCGTGCAACGCCGTTCCCCCAACCCCGTGCAACGCCGTTCCCCCCAACCCCATGCAACAGCGTTCCCCCCCAACCCCGTGCAACGCCGTTCCCCCCAACCCCATGCAACACCGTTCCCCCCAACCCCGTGCAACGCCGTTCCCCAATCCCGTGCAACGCCATTCCCCCAATCCCATGCAACACCGTTCCCCAACCCCGTGCAACGCCGTTCCCCAATCCCGTGCAACGCCATTCCCCCAATCCCATGCAACACCGTTCCCCCAACCCCATGCAACGCCGTTCCCCCAATCCCGTGCAATGCCGTTCCACCCAACCCCGTGCAACACCGTTCCCCCAACGCCATTCCCCCTAACCCCGTGCAACGTCGTACCCCCACAATGCCGTTCCTCCAAACCCCATGCATCACCATTCCCTCCAACCACATCCCCCCAACCCCGTGCAACACTGTCCCCGCAACCCCATGCATCACCATTCCCTCCAACCACATCCCCCCAACCCTGTGCAACGCTGTCCCCCCAACCCCATGCAATACCGCTCTGCCCAACCTTGTGCATCGCCATTCCCCCAACCACATTCCCCATACACCTGTGCAACACCGTCCCCCCAACCCCGTGCAATGCAGTTTCCCGCAACCCCGTGCAATGCAGTTTCCCCCAACCCCGTGTGACGCCGTTCCACCCAACCCCGTGCGACACTGTTCCCCCAACCCCGTGCGACTCCGTTCCCCCCAACCCCGTGCGACGCCGTTCCCCCCAACCCCGTGCGACGCCGTTCCCCCCAACCCCGTGCGACGCCGTTCCCCCAACCCCGTGCGACGCCGCTCCCCCAATCCTGTGCAATGCCGTTCCCCCCAACCCCGTCCCCCCAACCGCGTGCAACACAGTTCCCCCCAACCTCCTCCAACACCGTTCCCCCAACCCCGTGCGATGCCGTTCACTCCAACCCTGTGCGACGCCGTTCCCCCCCAACCCTGTGCGACGCCATTCCCCCCAACCCTGTCCCCCCACACCGTGCAAACCCGCTCCCCCAACCCCATCCCGCCAACCCCGTGCAACGCTGTTCCCAACCCTGTCCCCCAACCCCGTGCAACGCCGTTCCCCCAACCCCATGCAACGCGGTTTTCCCGCAACGCCATTCCCACAAACCCTGTCCCCAACCCCGTGCAACGCCGTTCCCTCCAATCCTGTCCCCCCATCCCGTGCAAACCCGTTCCCCAACCCCTTCCCCCCATCCCCATGCAATGCCGTTCCCCCAACTCTGTCCCCCCAACCCCATGCAACAGGGGGCTCCTGTCTCCCCACACACCCCCAACCGCGTCCAACGCTGCTCCCATCAACCACGTCTGACACCGTCCCCCCAACCCCGTCCCCCAATCCCGTGCAACGCCGTTCCCCCCCAACACCGTTTCCCCCCACCCCGTTCCCCCCAACCCCGTTCCCCCATCCCTGTACCCGCCCAACACCGTGCAATGCCATCCCCGCCCAAACCCGTCCCCCAACACTGTGCAAGGCCGTTCCCCCAACCCCGTGCAATGCTGTTCCCCCAACCCTGTGCAACCCCGTTCCTCCAACTCCGTCCCCGTCCATCCCCATGCAACGACCCCCCAACCCCGTTCCCCCAACCCTGTGCAACACCGTCCCCGCCCAAACCCGTTCCCCCCAACCCCGTCCCCCAACCCTGTGCAACCCCGTTACCCCCAACCCCGTTACCCCCAACCCTGTGCAACACCGTCCCCGCCCAAACCCGTTCCCCCCAACCCCGTCCCCCAACCCTGTACAACCCCGTTACCCCCAACCCCGTTCCCCCCAACCCCGTGCAACGCCGTCCCCGCCCATACCCGTTCTCCCCAACCCCGTCCCCACCCAACCCCGTCCCCCAACACTGAGCAACCCTGTTCCCCCTCAGCCCCGTCCCCCCAACCACGTGCAACGCCGTTCCCCCTAACACAGTGCAACGCCGTTCCCCCTAACACAGTGCAACGCCGTTCCCCCTAACACAGTGCAACGCCGTTCCCCCCAACCCAGTGCAACGCCGTTCCCCCCAACCCAGTGCAACGCCGTTCCCCTAACCCGTGCATCGCCGTTCCCCCTAACCCGTGCATCGCCGTTCCCCCTAACCGTGCATCGCCGTTCCCCTTAACCCGTGCATCGCCGTTCCCCCTAACCCATGCATCGCCATTACCCCTAACCCGTGCATCGCCGTTCCCCCAACCCCGTGCAACGCCATTCACCCCCAACCCCGTGCAACCCCGTCCCCCCAACCTCGTGAAACGCCGTTCTCCACAAACCCGTGCAATGCCGTTCCCCCCACCACAACCCCGTTCCCCCAATCCCATCCCCCAAACCCCGTGCAACGCCGTACCCCCCAACGCCGTTCCCCCCCAAACCTGTCCCCCAACCCCGTGCAACACCGTTCCCCCAACCCTGTCCCCTCAACCCCTCACAACCCCGTTCCCCCCAACCCTGTCCCCCAATACTGTGCAACCCCGTTCCCCCTCAACCCCATCCCCCCAACCCCGTGAAACGCCGTTCCCCCCAGCACCGTGAAACGCCGTTCCCCCCCAACCCCGTGCAATGCCATTCCCCCTAACCCAGTGCAACGCCGTTCCCCCAACCCCGTGCAACGCCGTTCACCCCCAACCCCGTGCAACCCTGCCCCCCCCAACACCGTGCAATGCCGTACCCTCCAATGCCGGTCCCCCCAACCCCATCCTCCCAACACTGTGCAACGCCGTCCCCCCGACCCTGTGCAATGCCATTCCCCCCACCACAACCCCGTTTCCCCAATCCCGTCCCCCCAACCCCATTCAACGCCGTTCCCCCAATGCCTTTCTCCCCAACCCGGACCCCAACCCCGTACAACGCCGTTCCCCCCAAACCTGTCCCCCAACCCCGTACAACACCGTTCCCCCCAACACCGTTCACCCCAACCCCGTGCAATGCCGTTCCCTTCAATCCCGTGCAACGCCGTTCCCCCCAAACCCGTGCAGTGCCGTACCCCCCAATGCCGGTCCCCCCAACCCCGTCCTCCCAACCCCGTGCAACGCCGTACACCACAATGCCGTTCCCCCCAACCCGACCACCCAACCCCGTGCATCACCATTCCCTCCAACCACATCCCTCCAACCCTGTGTAAAAGCCTCCCCACAACCTTGTGCAATGGCGTTCCACAACCCCGTGCAACGCCATTCCCCCCAACCCTGTGCAATGCCGTTCCCCCAACCCCGTGCAACGCCATTCCCCCCAACCCTGTGCAATGCCGTTTTCCCAACCCCGTGCAACGCCGTTCCTCCCAAGCCTGTCGCCCAACATCGTGCAACGCCATTGCCCCAACACCGTGCAACACCGCCCCCACAACCCAGTGCGACGCCGTTCCCCCCAACCCCATGCAACGCCGTTTCCCCCCCACCACATGCAACACCGTTCCCCCCCACCCGGTGCAACACTGTTCCCCCCAACGCCGTTCGCCCGCAACCCCGTGCAACGCAATTCCCCCCAAACCCATCCCACGCCGTTCCCCCATCCCCATCCCCCCAAAACCGTGTTACGCCGTTCCCCCTCAACCCCATGCAACGCCGTTCCCCCCAACCCCGAGCCCCCAACTCCGTGCAACACCGTTTCCCCCAACCCCGTACAACGCCTTTCGTCCCCCAATCTCGTGCAACGCCGTACCCCCAATGCCGTTCCCCCCAAACCCGTGCAACGCCATTCCCCCAACCTGGTGCAACGCCGTTCTCACAATGTCATTCCCCAAACCCCGTGCAACCCCCTACCCCCCAATACCATTCCCCCAACTCCGACCCCCCAACCCCGTGCATCACCATTCCCCCAACCACATCCCCCAAACCTGTGCAACGCCGTCCCCACAACACCGTGCAACACCGGTCCACCCAACCCTGTGCAACACTGTCCCCGCAACCCCGTGCAACGTCGTTGCCCCAACCCTGTGCAATGCCGTTTCCCCCCACACAACCCCGTTCCCCTCAACCCCGTGCAACACCACCCCCACAACCCAGTGCAACGCCGTTCCCCACAACCCAGTGCAACGCCATTCCCCCAACCCCATGCAACGCCATTTCCCCCAACTCTGTGCAACGCCGTTCACCCCAACCCCGTGCAATTCCATCCCCTCAACCCCATGCAACGCCGTTCCCCCAATCCCGTGCAACGCTGTTTCTCCCCAATCCCGTGCAACGCTGTTTCTCCCCAAACCCGTCCCACGCCATCCCCATCCCCCCCAACCCCGTGCAACACCGTCCCCCCAACCCATGCAACATTGTTCGCCCAACCCCGTGCAACCCCGTTTCCCCCCAAATCCGTCCCCATCCCCATCCCCCCCACACCGTGCAATGCCATTGCTCCCAAACCCGTGCAATGCCATTACCCCAACCCCGTGCAACGCCGTTCCCCCAACCACGTGCAATACCGTTCCCCCAACTCCGTGCAACGCCGTTCCCCCAACCCCGTGCAACGCCGTTCCCCCCAACCCCATGCAACAGCGTTCCCCCCCAACCCCGTGCAACGCCGTTCCCCCCAACCCCATGCAACACCGTTCCCCCCAACCCCGTGCAACGCCGTTCCCCAATCCCGTGCAACGCCATTCCCCCAATCCCATGCAACACCGTTCCCCCAACCCCATGCAACGCCGTTCCCCCCAACCCCGTGCAACGCCGTTCCCCCAATCCCGTGCAATGCCGTTCCACCCAACCCCGTGCAACACCGTTCCCCCAACGCCATTCCCCCTAACCCCGTGCAACGTCGTACCCCCACAATGCCGTTCCTCCAAACCCCATGCATCACCATTCCCTCCAACCACATCCCCCCAACCCCGTGCAACACTGTCCCCGCAACCCCATGCATCACCATTCCCTCCAACCACATCCCCCCAACCCTGTGCAACGCTGTCCCCCCAACCCCATGCAATACCGCTCTGCCCAACCTTGTGCATCGCCATTCCCCCAACCACATTCCCCATACACCTGTGCAACACCGTCCCCCAACCCCGTGCAATGCAGTTTCCCCCAACCCCGTGTGACGCCGTTCCACCCAACCCCGTGCGACACTGTTCCCCCAACCCCGTGCGACTCCGTTCCCCCCAACCCCGTGCGACGCCGTTCCCCCCAACCCCGTGCGACGCCGTTCCCCCCAACCCCGTGCGACGCCGTTCCCCCAACCCCGTGCGACGCCGCTCCCCCAATCCTGTGCAATGCCGTTCCCCCCAACCCCGTCCCCCCAACCGCGTGCAACACAGTTCCCCCCAACCTCCTCCAACACCGTTCCCCCAACCCCGTGCGATGCCGTTCACTCCAACCCTGTGCGACGCCGTTCCCCCCAACCCTGTGCGACGCCATTCCCCCCAACCCTGTCCCCCCACACCGTGCAAACCCGCTCCCCCAACCCCATCCCACCAACCCCGTGCAACGCTGTTCCCAACCCTGTCTCCCAACCCCGTGCAACGCCGTTCCCCCAACCCCATGCAACGCGGTTTTCCCGCAACGCCATTCCCACAAACCCTGTCCCCAACCCCGTGCAACGCCGTTCCCTCCAATCCTGTCCCCCCATCCCGTGCAAACCCGTTCCCCAACCCCTTCCCCCCATCCCCATGCAATGCCGTTCCCCCAACTCTGTCCCCCCAACCCCATGCAACGCCGCTCCCCCCAACTCTGTCCCCCCAAACCCATGCAACGCCGTTCCCCCGCACCACATGCAATACTGTTCTCCCCCAACGCCGTTCGTCCCCAACCCTGTCCCCTCCACCCCATGAAACGCAGTTCCCCCCACCCCGTTCAATGCCGTCCCCCCCACCCCGTGCAACGCTTTTCCCCCCACCCCGTGCAATGCCATCCCCCCCAACCCCATCCCCCAACTCCGTGCAATGCCTTTCCCCCAACCCCGTGCAACTTCATTCCCCCCCAAACCCGTCCAACGCTGTTCCCCCAACCCCATGCAACGCCGTTCCCCCAACCCCATCCCTCCAACCCTGTGCAACACCGTTCCCCCCCAACGCCGTGCAATGCCATACCCCCAATGCCATTCCGCCAACCCCCTGCATCGCTGTTCCCCCCAACCCTGTGCAACACCGTTCCCCTCCAACCCCGTGCAATGCCGTTCCCCAAACCCTGTCCCCACACCCCATGCAACCGCGTGCCCCAACCCCGTCCCGCCAACACCGTGCAAGGCTGCTCCCCCAACCCTGTACCCCACAACCCTGTGCAACGGCGTTCCCCAAACCCTGTCCCCCCAACCCCGTGCAATGCCGTTCCCTCCACCACGTGCAACTCTGTTCTCCCCCAATTCCGTTCGCCCCCGACCCCATCCCCCCACCCCGTGCAATTCCGTTCCCCCCCACCTCGTGCAACGCCGTTCCCCCCCACCCCGTGCAACGCCGTTCCCCCCCACCCCGTGCAACGCTTCCCCCCCCACCCTGTGCAATGCCATTCTCCCCAACCCCGTGCGACGCCGTTCCCCCAACCCCGTGCAACGCCGTTCCCCCAACCCCGTTCAACGCCGTTCCCCCAACCCCGTGCAACACCGTTCCCCTCCAACCCCGTGCAATGCCGTTCCCCAAACCCTGTCCCCCCACCCCGTACAACCGCGTGCCCCAACCCCGTCCCGCCAACACCATGCAAGGCTGCTCCCCCAACCCTGTTCCCCACAACCCCGTGCAACGCCATTCCCCCAACCCCGTGCGACGCCGTTCCCCCTAACCCCGTGCAACACCGTTCCCCCAACCCTGTGCATTGCCATTCCCCTATCCACATTCCACCCATCCCTGTGCAACGCCGTTCCCCCAACCCCGTGCAACAACTTCCCCCCAATCCCGTGCGACGCCGTTCCCCCCAACCCCGTGCGACGCCGTTCCCCCAAACCCCGTGCGACGCCGTTCCCCCCAACCCCGTGCAACACCTTCCCCCCAAATCCCGTGCGACGCCGTTCCCCCCAACCCCGTGCGACGCCGTTCCCCCCAACCACGTGCGACGCCGTTCCCCCAACCCTGTGCGACGCCGTTCCCCCCAACCCCGTGCGACGCCGTTCCCCCAACCCCGTGCGACGCCGTTCCCCCCAACCCCGTGCGACGCCGTTCCCCCAACCCCGTGCGACGCCGTTCCCCCCAACCACGTGCGACGCCGTTCCCCCCAACCCCGTGCGACGCCGTTACCCCCAACCCCGTGGAACGCCGTTCCCCCCAACCCCGTGCGACGCCTTTCCCCCCAACCCCGTGCGACGCCGTTCCACCCAACCCCGTGCGACGCCGTTCCCCCCAACCCCGTGCGACGCCGTTCCCCCCAACCCCGTGCGACGCCGTTTCACCAATCCTGTCCCCCAACCCTATGCAACGCCGTTCCCCCAACTCTGTCCCCCCAACCCCGTGCGACGCCGTTCCCCCCAAACCCATGCGACGCCGTTCGCCCCAAACCCGTGCGACGCCGTTCCCCCAACTCTGTCCCCCCAACCCCGTGCGACGCCGTTCCCCCCAAACCCGTGCGACGCCGTTCGCCCCAAACCCGTGCGACGCCGTTCCCCCCAACCCCGTGCTACGCCGTTCCCCCCAACCCCGTGCGACGCCGTTCCCCCCAACCCCGTGCGACGCCGTTCCCCCCAACCCCGTGCGACGCCGTTCCCCCAAACCCGTGCGACACCGACCCCCCCAACCCTGTGCAATGCCATTCTTCCCCCCACATCCCCGTTCCCCCAACCCTGTGCATCGCCATTCCCCATCCACATTCCACCCATCCCCATGCAACACCTTCTCCCCAACCCCGTGCGACGCCGTTCCCCCAATCCTGTGCAATGCCGTTTCCCCCCATCCTGTCCCCCAACACTATGCAACGCCACTCCCCCCAACTCTGTCCCCCCAAACCCATGCAACGCCGTTCCCCCGCACCACATGCAATACTGTTCTCCCCCAACGCCGTTCATCCCCAACGCCGTCCCCTCCACCCCATGAAACGCAGTTCCCCCCACCCCGTTCAATGCCGTCCACCCCACCCCGTGCAACGCTTTTCCCCCCACCCCGTGCAATGCCATCCCCCCAACCCCATCCCCCAACTCTGTGCCTTTCCCCCAACCCCGTGCAACTCCATTCCCCCCAAACCCGTCCAACACTGTTCCCCCAACCCCGTGCAATGGCGTTCCCCCTACCCCTCCCTCCAACCCTGTGCAACACCGTCCCCCCCAACCCCGTGCAATGGCGTTCCCCCAATCCTGTGCAACGCTGTTCTCCCCAATGCCGTGCAATGCCGTACCCCACAATGCCTTTCCCCCAACCCCCTGCATCGCTGTTCCCCCCAATCCCGTGCAATGCCATTTCCCCCCAAACCCGTCCCCAACCCTGTGCAACACCGTTCCCCTCCAAACCTGTGCAATGCCGTTCCCCATACCCTGTCCCCCCAACCCTGTGCAATGCCGGTTCCTCCACCATGTGCAACTCTGTTCTCCCCCAATGCCGTTCGCCCCCAACCCCGTCCCCCCACCCCGTGCAATACCTTTCCGCCCCACCCCGTGCAACGCAGTTCCCCCCCACCCCGTGCAATGCTTTCCCCCCCCACCCTGTGCAATGCGATTCTCCCCAACCCCGTCCCCAACCCCGTGCAACGCCGTATCCCCAACCCCGTGCAATGGCGTTCTCCCAACCCCGTGCAACACCGTTCCCCCATCCCCATCCCCCAACACTGTGTAACGACATTATCCCAAACCCGTCCCCCAACCCCGTGCAACACCGTTCCCCATCCCCATCCCCCAACACTGTGCAACGCCGTTCCCCCAATCCCGTCCCCACCACCCCGTGCAATGCCGTTCCCCCCAAACCCCGCGCAACGCCGTTCCCCCAAACCCTGTGCAACGCCGTTTCCCCGCAAACCCCGTGCAACGCCGTTCCCCCCAAACCCCGTGCAACGCCGTTCCCCCCCAAACCCCGTGCCACGCCGTTTCCCCCCAAACTCCGTGCAACGCCGTTCCCCCCCCAAATCCCGGCAATGCCGTTCCCCCCAAACCCCGTGCAACGCCGTTCCCCCCCAAACCCCGTGCAACGCCGTTCCCCCCCAAACCCGTTCAACGCCGTTCCCTCCCAAACCCGTGCAACGCCGTTCCCCCCAACCCCGTGCAACGCCGTTCCCCCCAAACCCCGTGCAACGCCGTTCCCCCCCACCCCGTGCAACGCCGTTCCCCCCCAACCCCGTGAAACGCCGTTCCCCCAACCCCGTGCATCATCATTCCCCCAACCACATCCCCCCACCCCGTGCAATGCCGTTCCCCAACCCCGTGCAACGCCGTTCCCCCCAACCCCGTGCAACGCCGTTCCCCCCAACCCCGTGCAACGCCGTTCCCCCAACCCCGTGCAACGCCGTTCCCCCTAACCCCGTGCAACGCCGTTCCCCCAACCCCGTGCAACGCCGTTCCCCCCAACCCCATGCAAAGCCGTTCCCCCCCAACCCCGTGCAACGCCGTTCCCCCCAACCCCGTACCCCCCAACCCCGTTCCCCCAACCCCGTTCCCTCAACCCCGTACAATGCCGTTCCCCCAACCACGTGCAACGCTGTTCCCCCCAACCCCGTACCCCCAACCCCATGCAACACCGTCCCCCAACCCTGTGCAATGCCATTCTCCCCCAACCCCGTGCAACACCGTCCTCCCAACCCCGTGCAACGCCGTTCCCCCACAACCTCGTGCAACGCCGTTGCCCCCCCAACCCCGAGCAACGCCGTTTCTCCCCCCAACCCCATGCAACGCCGTTTCTCCTCCCCAACCCCGTGCAATGCCGTTCCCCCCAACCCCGTGCAACGCCTTTCCACCCCACCCCATCCAACTCCTTTGCCCCCAAACCCATTGCCCTAACACCGTTGCCACCACTCTGAGTGCGTGAGAGAGTCCCATGGTTTGTGAGAGAATCACAGAATATCCCAGGGTATGTGCACGCGCGCGCGAGAGAGAGCGTCCCAGTGTGTGTGCGCGCGTGCAAGAGCGTGTTCCAGGGTGTGCGTGTGCAAGAGAGAGCGTCCCAGGGTGACCCAGAGTGTAATGGAATCCCAGAGTCTGTGAGGCAATCCCAGAGCGTCCAAGAGTGTCAGAGAGAGTCCCACAGTGTCCCAGAGTTGGTGAAAGAATCCCAGTGTGTCCCAGACTGTGTACCGAGAGTGTGTGGGAGAGGGTCCCAGTGTCCCAGATTGTGTAACGGAATCCCAGATTGTCCCAAAGTGTGTTAGGGATACTTGAGTATGTGAAAGAATTTGAGAGTGTCCCAGGGGGTGTGAGAGAGTCCCAGTATCCCAGAGTGTGTGAAGGGAATCCCAGAATGTGAAACAGAATTCCACAGTGAGTGAGAGAGAGTCCCAGAGTGTGTAACGGAAGCCCCGAGTGTATGAGAGAATCTCTGAGTGTGCCAGAGTGTGTAAGGGAATCCCAGAGAATCCGAGAGTGTGGAACAGTATCTCAGGGTGTGTGTGACAGAGTCCCAGGCTGTGCCAGAGTGTAAGAGAGCCCCAGAAAGTGGCAGAGGGAGTCCAAGAGTTTGTGAGAGGGAATCACAGAGAGTCCCAGATGATGTGAGAGTGTCCCAGAGTGTGTGTGTGTGTGTGTGTGTGTGAGAGAGAGAGAGAGAGAGAGAGAGAATCCCTGAGACCCAGATTAGTGTGTCTGTGAGAGTCCCTGTGTGTGTGTGTGTGTGTGTGTGTGTGTGAGTCCAAGAGTGTGTGTGTGTGTGTGAGTCCAAGAGTGTGTGTGTGTGTGTGAGAGTCAAAGAGTGTGTGTGTGTGTGTGTGAGTCCAAGATTGTGTGTGTGTGTGTGAGAGTCCAAGAGTGTGTGTGTGTGAGAGAGAGTCCAAGAGTGTGTGTGTGTGAGTCCAAGAGTGTGTGTGTGTGAGAGAGAGAGTCCCTGTGGGTGAGAGTGAGAGTCCCTGTGTGTGTGTGTGTGTATGTGAGAGAGAGAGTCCCTGTGTGTGTGTGTGAGAGAGAGAGAGAGAGAGAGAGAGTCCCTGTGTGTGTGTGTGTGTGAGAGAGAGTCCCTGTGTGTGTGTGTGTGTGTGAGAGAGAGAGAGAGAGAGAGTCCCTGTGTGTGTGTGTGAGAGAGAGAGAGTCCCTGTGTGTGTGTGTGTGAGTCCGTGTGTGTGTGTGTAAGAGAGAGAGAGAGAGAGCGAGAGTCCCAGAGTCTGTGTGTGTGAGTCCCAGAGTGTGTCAGAGAGGGGATACCAGAGTGTGAGAGAGAAAGGGAATCCCAGTGAGTCCCAGAGTGTGTGTGAGAGAGGAAATCCCAGAGAGTCCGCGAGTGTGCGTGAGAGATATGGATTTCCAGAGGGTCCACGAGTGTCTCTGAGAGACAGGGAATTCCAGAATGTGGGTGAGAGATAGGGAATCCCCGAATGTGGGTGAGAGATAGGGAATCCCCGAGTGTGGGTGAGAGATATGGAAACCCCGAGTGTCCGCGAGTGTGGGTGGGAGATAGGGAATCCCCGACTGTCCCCGAGTGTGGGTGAGAGATAGGCAATCTCGCAGTGTGCGTGAGAGATAGGGAATCCCAGAGTGTCCCCGAGTGTGCGTGAGAGTTAGGGATTCCCAGACAGTTCCCGAGTGTGCGTGAGAGATAGGAAATCCCAGAGAGTCCCCGAGTGTGTGCGAGAGATAGGGAATCCCAGAATGTGGGTGAGAGATAGGGAATCCCAGAGAGTCCCCGAGTGTCTCGGAGAGATAGGGATCCCCGAGTGTGTGTGAGAGATAGGGAATCCCGGAGTGTCCCCGAGAGTGCGTGAGAGATAGGGAATCCCAGAGTGTCCCCGAGAGTGTGTGAGAGATAGGGAATCCCGGGGTGTCCCCTAGTCTGTGTGAGAGATAGGGAATCCCAGAGTGTCCCCGAGTGTGCGTGAGAGTTAGGGATTCCCAGAGAGTTCCCGACTGTGCATGAGAGATAGCGAATCTCAGAGAGTCCCCGAGTGTGTGTGAGAGATAGGGAATCACAGAGTGTCCCCGAGTGTGTCAGAGATAGGGAATCCCAGAGTGTCCCCGAGTTTGTCAGAGATAGGGAATCCCAGAGAGTCCCCGAGTGTGTGTGAGAGATAGGGAATCCCAGAGTGTTCCCGAGTGTGTGTGAGAGATAGGGAATCCCAGAGTGTCCCCGAGTGTGTGCGAGAGATAGGGAATCCCAGAATGTGGGTGAGAGATAGGGAATCCCAGAGAGTCCCCGAGTGTGCGTGAGAGATAGGGATCCCCGAGTGTGTGTGAGAGATATGGATTTCCAGAGGGTCCCCGAGTGTCTCTGAGAGATCGGAAATCCCAGAGAGTTTCCGAGTGTGCGTGAGAGATAGGGAATCCCCGAGTGTGCGTGAGAGATAGGGAATCCCCGAGTGTGCGTGAGAGATAGGGAATCCCAGAGACTCCCCGAGAGATAGGCAATCCTAGAAACTCCCCGAGAGATAGGGATAACCAGAGAGTCCCCGAGTGTGCGTAAGAGATAGGGATCCCCGAGTGTGTGTGAGAGATATGGAATCCCGCAGTGTCCCCGAGAGTGTGTGAGAGATAGGTAATCCCGGAGTGTCCCCGAGAGTGTGTGAGAGATAGGGAATCCCGGAGTGTCCCCTAGTCTGTGTGAGAGATAGGGAATCCCAGAGTGTCCCCGAGTGTGCGTGAGAGTTAGGGATTCCCAGAGAGTCCCCGAGTGTGTGTGAGAGATAGGGAATCCCAGAGTGTCCCCGAGTATGTCAGAGATAGGGAATCACAGAGAGTCACCGAGTGTGTGTGAGAGATAGGGAATCCCAGAGTGTCCCCGAGTGTGTGCGAGAGATAGGGAATCCCAGAGAGTCCCCGAGTGTCTCTCTGGGATTCCCTATCTCTCCTCCACATTCTGGGATTCCCTATCTCTCAATGTGGTTGAGCGATAGGGAATCCCAGAGAGTCCCCGAGTGTCTCTGAGAGATAGGGATCCCTGAGTGTGTGTGAATGATAGGGAATCCCAGAGTGTCCCCGAGTGTGTGTCAGAGATAGGGAATCACAGAGAGTCCACCAGTGTCTCAGAGATAGGGAATCCCTGAGTGTGTGTGAGAGATATGGAATCCCGGAGTGTCCCCGAGTGTGTGTCAGAGACAGGGAATCCCAGAGATTCCCGTGTGTCTCTGAGAGATAGGGAATCCCAGAGTGTCCCCGAGTGTGTGTGAGAGATAGGGAATCCCAGAGGGTCCCCGAATGTGTGTGAGAGATAGGGAATCCCAGAGTGTCCCCGACTGTGTGTGAGAGATAGGGAATCCCGGAGTGTCACCGAGTGTGTGTGAGAGAGGTCGGGAATCCTCGAGTGTGTGTGAGAGATAGGGAATCCCAGACTGTGCCCGAGTGTGCGTGAGAGTTAGGGATTCCCAGAGAGTTCCCAAGTGTGCGTGACAGATAGGGAATCTCAGAGAGTCCCCTACTGTGTGTGAGAGATAGGGACTCCCAGAGTGTCCCCGAATGTGTCAGAGATAGGGAATCCCAGAGTGTCCCCGAATGTGTCAGAGATAGGGAATCCCAGAATGTCCCCGAATGTGTCAGAGATAGGGAATCCCAGAGTGTCCCCGAATGTGTCAGAGATAGGGAATCCCAGAGTGTCCCCGAATGTGTCAGAGATAGGGAATCCCAGACTGTCCCCGAGTGTGTGTGAGAGATAGGGATCCCCGAGTGTGTGTGAGAGATATGGAATCCCGGAGTGTCCCCGAGAGTGTGTGAGAGATAGGGAATCCCGGAGTGTCCCCGAGAGTGTGTGAGAGATAGGGAATCCCGGAGAGTCCCCTAGTCTTTGTGAGAGATAGGGAATCCCAGAGTGTCCCCGAGTGTGCGTGAGAGTTAGGGATTCCCAGAGAGTCCCCGAGTGTGTGCGAGAGATAGGGAATCCCAGAATGTGGGTGAGAGATAGGGAATCCCAGAGAGTCCCCGAGTGTCTCTCTGGGATTCCCTATCTCTCCTCCACATTCTGGGATTCCCTATCTCTCAATGTGGGTGAGCGATAGGGAATCCCAGAGAGTCCCCGAGTGTCTCTGAGAGATAGGGATCCCTGAGTGTGTGTGAATGATAGGGAATCCCAGAGTGTCTCCGAGTGTGTGTCAGAGATAGGGAATCACAGAGAGTCCCCGAGTGTCTCAGAGATTGGGAATCCCAGAGTGTGTGTGAGAGATATGGAATCCCGGAGTGTCCCCGAGTGTGTGTCAGAGACAGGGAATCCCAGAGAGTCCCCGAGTGTCTCTGAGAGATAGGGAATCCCAGAGTGTCCCCGAGTGTGTGTGAGAGATAGGGAATCCCGGAGTGTCCCCGAGTGTGTGTGAGAGATAGGGAATCCCAGAGTGTCCCCGACTGTGTGTGAGAGATAGGGAATCCCGGAGTGTCACCGAGTGTGTGTGAGAGACATAGGGATTCCTCGAGTGTGTGTGAGAGATAGGGAATCCCAGACTGTGCCCGAGTGTGCGTGAGAGTTAGAGATTGCCAGAGAGTTCCCAAGTGTGCGTGACAGATAGGGAATCCCAGAGAGTCCCCTACTGTGTGTGAGAGATAGGGACTCCCAGAGTGTCCCCGAATGTGTCAGAGATAGGGAATCCCAGAGTGTCCCCGAATGTGTCAGAGATAGGGAATTCCAGAAATGTCCCCGAATGTGTCAGAGATAGGGAATCACAGAGTGTCCCCGAATGTGTCAGAGATACGGAATCCCAGACTGTCCCCGAATGTGTCAGAGATAGGGAATCCCAGACTGTCCCCGAGTGTGTGTGAGAGATAGGGATCACCGAGTGTGTGTGAGAGATATGGAATCCCGGAGTGTCCCCGAGAGTGTGTGAGAGATTGGGAATCCCGGAGTGTCCCCGAGAGTGTGTGAGAGATAGGGAATCCCAGACTGTCCCCGAGTGTGTGTGAGAGATAGGGAATCCCAGAGTGTCCTCGAGAGTGTGTGAGAGATAGGGAATCCCAGAGTGTCCTCGAGAGTGTGTGAGAGATAGGGAATCCCAGAGTGTCCTCGAGAGTGTGTGAGAGATAGGGAATCCCAGAATGTCCTCGAGAGTGTGTGAGAGATAGGGAATCCCAGAGTGTCCTCGAGAGTGTGTGAGAGATAGGGAATCCCAGAGTGTCCTCGAGAGTGTGTGAGAGATAGGGAATCCCAGAATGTCCTCGAGAGTGTGTGAGAGATAGGGAATCCCAGAGTGTCCTCGAGAGTGTTTGAGAGATAGGGAATCCCAGAGAGTCCCCGAGTGTGTGTGAGAGATAGGGAATCCCAGAGTGTCCTCGAGAGTGTGTGAGAGATAGGAAATGCCAGAGAGTCGCCGAGTGTGTGTGAGAGATACGAAATCCCCGAGGGTGAGTAAGAGATTGGGAATCCCAGAGTGTCTCCGAGTATGTGTGAGAGATAGGGAATCCTGGAGGGTCCCAGAGAGTGTGCGTGAGAGATAGGGAATCCCAGAGTGTCCCCGAGTGTGCGTGAGAGTTAGGGATTCCCAGAGAGTTTCCGAGTGTGAGTGAGAGATATGGAATCCCCGAAGTTGAGTAAGAGATTGGGAATCCCAGCATATCCCCGAGTGTGTGCGAGAGACTGGGAATCCTGGAGTGTCCCGGAGAGTGTGTGAGAGATAGGGAATCCTGGAGTGTCCCCGAGAGTGTGTGAGAGACAGGGAATCCTGGAGTGTCCCCGAGAGTGTGTGAGAGATAGGGAATCCTGGAGTGTCCCCGAGAGTGTGTGAGAGATAGGGAATCCTGGAGTGTCCCCGAGAGTGTGTGAGAGTTAGGGAAACCTGGAGTGTCCGCGAGAGTGTGTGAGAAATAGGGAATCCCGGAGTGTCCCCAAGTGTTTGTGAGAGATATGGAATCCCAGAGAGTCCCCGAGTGTGTGTGAGAGAGGGAATCCTGGAGTGTCCCGAGAGTGTGTGAGAGATAGGGAATCCTGGAGTGTCCCCGAGAGTGTGTGAGAGATAGGGAATCCTGGAGTGTCCCCGAGAGTGTGTGAGAGATAGGGAAACCTGGAGTGTCCGCGAGAGTGTATGAGAGATAGGGAATCCCGGAGTGTCCCCAAGTGTGTGTGAGAGGTATGGAATCCCAGAGAGTCCCCGAGTGTGTGTGTGAGAAAGAATCCCAGAGTGTCCCGAGTGTGTGTGAGAGATAGGGAATCCCCGAGTGTGTGTGAGAGAGGGAATCCCAGACTGTCCCCGCTTGTGTATGAGTGATAGGGAATCCCAGAGTGTCCCAGAGTGTGTGTGAGAGATCGGGAATGCCCGAGTGTATGTGAGAGAGGGAATCCGAGACTGTCCCCGAATGTGTGTGAGACATAGGGAATCCCAGAGTGTCCCCGGGTGTGCGTGAGAGATAGGGAATCCCGGAGTGTCCCCGAGTGTGTGTGAGAGATAGGGAATCCCCGAGTGTGTGAGAGAGATAGGGAATCCCAGAGTGTCCCCGAGTGTGCGTGAGAGATAGGGAATCCTGGAGTGTCCCCGAGAGTGTGTGAGAGATAGGGAATCCTGGAGTGTCCCCGAGAGTGTGTGAGAGATAGGGAAACCTGGAGTGTCCGCGAGAGTGTATGAGAGATAGGGAATCCCGGAGTGTCCCCAAGTGTGTGTGAGAGGTATGGAATCCCAGAGAGTCCCCGAGTGTGTGTGTGAGAAAGAATCCCAGAGTGTCCCGAGTGTGTGTGAGAGATAGGGAATCCCCGAGTGTGTGTGAGAGAGCGAATCCCAGACTGTCCCCGCTTGTGTATGAGTGATAGGGAATCCCAGAGTGTCCCAGAGTGTGTGTGAGAGATCGGGAATGCCCGAGTGTATGTGAGAGAGGGAATCCGAGACTGTCCCCGAATGTGTGTGAGACATAGGGAATCCCAGAGTGTCCCCGGGTGTGCGTGAGAGATAGGGAATCCCGGAGTGTCCCCGAGTGTGTGTGAGAGATAGGGAATCCCCGAGTGTGTGAGAGAGATAGGGAATCCCAGAGTGTCCCCGAGTGTGCGTGAGAGATAGGGAATCCTGGAGTGTCCCGGAGAGTGTGTGAGAGATAGGGAATCCTGGAGTGTCCCCGAGAGTATGTGAGAGATAGGGAATCCCAGAGTGTCCCCGAGAGTGTGTGAGAGATAGGGAATCCTGGAGTGTCCCCGAGAGTGTGTGAGAGATAGGGAATCCTGGAGTGTCCCCGACAGTGTGTGAGAGATAGGGAATCCTGGAGTGTCACCGAGAGTGTGTGAGAGATAGGGAATCCTGGAGTGTCCCCGAGAGTGTGTGAGAGACAGGGAATCCTGGAGTGTCCCCGAGAGTGTGTGAGAGATAGGGAATCCTGGAGTGTCCCCGAGAGTGTGTGAGAGATAGGGAATCCTGGAGTGTCCCCGAGAGTGTGTGAGAGTTAGGGAAACCTGGAGTGTCCGCGAGAGTGTGTGAGAAATAGGGAATCCCGGAGTGTCCCCAAGTGTTTGTGAGAGATAGGGAATCCCAGAGAGTCCCCGAGTGTGTGTGAGAGAGGGAATCCTGGAGTGTCCCCGAGAGTGTGTGAGAGATAGGGAATCCTGGAGTGTCCCCGAGAGTGTGTGAGAGATAGGGAAACCTGGAGTGTCCGCAAGAGTGTATGAGAGATAGGGAATCCCGGAGTGTCCCCAAGTGTGTGTGAGAGGTATGGAATCCCAGAGAGTCCCCGAGTGTGTGTGTGAGAAAGAATCCCAGAGTGTCCCGAGTGTGTGTGAGAGATAGGGAATCCCCGAGTGTGTGTGAGAGAGGGAATCCCAGACTGTCCCCGCTTGTGTATGAGTGATAGGGAATCCCAGAGTGTCCCCGAGTATGTGTGAGAGATCGGGAATGCCCGAGTGTATGTGAGAGAGGGAATCCGAGACTGTCCCCGAATGTGTGGGAGACATAGGGAATCCCAGAGTGTCCCCGGGTGTGCGTGAGAGATAGGGAATCCCGGAGTGTCCCCGAGTGTGTGTGAGAGATAGGGAATCCCCGAGTGTGTGAGAGAGATAGGGAATCCCAGAGTGTCCCCGAGTGTGCGTGAGAGATAGGGAATCCTGGAGGGTCCCCGAGAGTGTGTGAGAGATAGGGAATTCCGGAGTTACCCGAGTGTGTGTGAGAGATAGGGAATCCCACAGTGTCCCCCAGTGTGCGTGAGAGTTAGGGATTCCCAGAGAGTTCCCGAGTGTGAGTGAGAGATATGGAATCTCCGAAGTTGAGTAAGAGATTGGGAATCCAGGCGTTTCCCCGAGTGTGTGCGAGATATAGGGAATCCTGGAGTGTCCCCCAGAGTGTGCGAGAGATAGGGAATCCTGGAGTGTCCCCGAGAGTATGTGAGAGATAGGGAATCCTGGAGTGTCCCCGAGAGTGTGTGAGAGATAGGGAATCCTGGAGTGTCCCCGAGAGTGTGTGAGAGATAGGGAATCCTGGAGTGTCCACGAGAGTGTGTGAGAGATAGGGAATCCTGGAGTGTCCCCAAGAGTGTGTGAGAGATAGGGAATCCTGGAGTGTCCCCGAGAGTGTGTGAGAGATAGGGAAACCTGGAGTGTCCCCAAGTGTGTGTGAGAGATATGGAATCACAGAGAGTCCCCGAGTGTGTGTGAGGGAGGGAATCCTGGAGTGTCCCCGAGAGTGTGTGAGAGATAGGGAATCCTGGAGTGTCCCCGAGAGTGTGTGAGAGATCGGGAATCCCCGAGTGTATGTGAGAGAGAGAATCCCAGAGTGTCCCGAGTGTGTGTGAGAGATAGGGAATCCCCGAGTGTGTGTGAGAGAGGGAATCCCAGACTGTCCACGAGTGTGTGTGAGAGATCGGAAATCCCAGAGTGTCCCCGAGTGTGTGTGAGAGATAGGGAATCCCAGAGTGTCCCCGAGTGTGTGGGAGAGATAGGGAATCCCAGAGTGTCCCCGAGTGTGTGGGAGAGATAGGGAATCCCCGAGTGTATGTGAGAGAGGGAATCCGAGACTGTCCCCGAGTGTGTGTGAGACAGAGGGAATCCCAGATTGTCCCCGAGTGTGCGTGAGAGATAGGGAATCCCAGAGTGTCCCCGAGTGTGTGGGAGAGATAGGGAATCCCAGAGTGACCCGACTGTGCGTGAGAGATAGGGAATCCCGGAGTGTCCCCGAGAGTGTGTGAGAGATAGGGAATCCCGGAGTTACCCGAGTGTGTGTGAGAGATAGCGAATCCCCGAGTGTGTGTGAGAGATAGGAAATCCCAGAGTGTCCCCGAGTCTGCGTGAGAGTTAGGGATTCCCAGAGAGTTCCCGAGTGTGCGTGAGAGATAGGGATTCCCAGAGAGTCGCCGAGTGGGTGTGAGAGATCGGGAATCCCACAGTGTCCCGGAGTGTGTGTGAGAGATAGGGAATTCCAGAGAGTCCCGAGTGTGTGTGAGAGATATGGAATCCCCGAAGTTGAGTAAGAGATTGAGAATCCCAGAGTGTCCCCGAGTGTGTGCGAGAGATAGGGAATCCTGGAGTGTCCCCGAGAGTGTGTGAGAGATCGGGAATCCTGGAGTGTCCCCGAGTGTGTGAGAGAGATATGGAATCCCGGAGTGTCCCCGAGAGTGTGTGAGAGATAGGGAATCCCGGAGTGTCCCCGAGAGTGTGTGAGAGATAGGGAATCCCGGAGTGTCCCCTAGTCTGTGTGAGAGATAGGGAATCCCAGAGTGTCCCCGAGTGTGCGTGAGAGTTAGGGATTCCCAGAGAGTCCCCGAGTGTGTGTGAGAGATAGGGAATCCCAGAGTGTCCCCGAGTATGTCAGAGATAGGGAATCCCAGAGAGTAACCGAGTGTGTGTGAGAGATAGGGAATCCCAGAGTGTCCCCGAGTGTGTGCGAGAGATAGGGAATCCCAGAGAGTCCCCGAGTGTCTCTCTGGGATTCCCTATCTCTCCTCCACATTCTGGGATTCCCTATCTCTCAATGTGGTTGAGCGATAGGGAATCCCAGAGAGTCCCCGAGTGTCTCTGAGAGATAGGGATCCCTGAGTGTGTGTGAATGATAGGGAATCCCAGAGTGTCCCCGAGTGTGTGTCAGAGATAGGGAATCACAGAGAGACCCCGAGTGTCTCAGAGATAGGGAATCCCTGAGTGTGTGTGGGAGATATGGAATCCCGGAGTGTCCCCGAGTGTGTGTCAGAGACAGGGAATCCCAGAGAGTCCCCGAGTGTCTCTGAGAGATAGGGAATCCCAGAGTGTCCCCGAGTGTGTGTGAGAGATAGGGAATCCCAGAGTGTCCCCGACTGTGTGTGAGTGATAGGGAATCCCGGAGTGTCACCGAGTGTGTGTGAGAGAGGTAGGGAATCCTCGAGTGTGTGTGAGAGATAGGGAATCCCAGACTGTGCCCGAGTGTGCGTGAGAGTTAGGGATTCCCAGAGAGTTCCCAAGTGTGCGTGACAGATAGGGAATCCCAGAGAGTCCCCAAGTGTGTGTGAGAGATAGGGACTCCCAGAGTGTCCCCGAATGTGTCAGAGATAGGGAATCCCAGAGTGTCCCCGAATGTGTCAGAGATAGGGAATCCCAGAATGTCCCCGAATGTGTCAGAGATAGGGAATCCCAGAGTGTCCCCGAATGTGTCAGAGATAGGGAATCCCAGAGTGTCCCCGAATGTGTCAGAGATAGGGAATCCCAGACTGTCCCCGAGTGTGTGTGAGAGATAGCGATCCCCGAGCGTGTGTGAGAGATATGGAATCCCGGAGTGTCCCCGAGAGTGTGTGAGAGATAGGGAATCCCGGAGTGTCCCCGAGAGTGTGTGAGAGATAGGGAATCCCGGAGTGTCCCCTAGTCTGTGTGAGAGATAGGGAATCCCAGAGTGTCCCCGAGTGTGCGTGAGAGTTAGGGATTCCCAGAGAGTCCCCGAGTGTGTGTGAGAGATAGGGAATCCCAGAGTGTCCCCGAGTATGTCAGAGATAGGGAATCCCAGAGAGTCACCGAGTGTGTGTGAGAGATAGGGAATCCCAGAGTGTCCCCGAGTGTGTGCGAGAGATAGGGAATCCCAGAATGTGGGTGAGAGATAGGGAATCCCAGAGAGTCCCCGAGTGTCTCTCTGGGATTCCCTATCTCTCCTCCACATTCTGGGATTCCCTATCTCTCAATGTGGGTGAGCGATAGGGAATCCCAGAGAGTCCCCGAGGGTCTCTGAGAAATAGGGATCCCTGAGTGTGTGTGAATGATAGGGAATCCCAGAGTGTCCCCGAGTGTGTGTCAGAGATAGGGAATCACAGAGAGTCCCCGAGTGTCTCAGAGATTGGGAATCCCTGAGTGTGTGTGAGAGATATGGAATCCCGGAGTGTCCCCGAGTGTGTGTCAGAGACAGGGAATCCCAGAAAGTCCCCGAGTGTCTCTGAGAGATAGGGAATCCCAGAGTGTCCCCGAGTGTGTGTGAGAGATAGGGAATCCCAGAGTTTCCCCGAGTGTGTGTGAGAGATAGGGAATCCCAGAGTGTCCCCGACTGTGTGTGAGAGATAGGGAATCCCGGAGTGTCACCGAGTGTGTGTGAGAGAGATAGGGATTCCTCGAGTGTGTGTGAGAGATAGGGAATCCCAGACTGTGCCCGAGTGAGCGTGAGAGTTAGAGATTCCCAGAGAGTTCCCAAGTGTGCGTGACAGATAGGGAATCCCAGAGAGTCCCCTACTGTGTGTGAGAGATAGGGACTCCCAGAGTGTCCCCGAATGGGTCAGAGATAGGGAATTCCAGAAATGTCCCCGAATGTGTCAGAGATAGGGAATCACAGAGTGTCCCCGAATGTGTCAGAGATACGGAATCCCAGAGTGTCCCCGAATGTGTCAGAGATAGGGAATCCCAGACTGTCCCCGAGTGTGTGTGAGAGATAGGGATCCCCGAGTGTGTGTGAGAGATATGGAATCCCGGAGTGTCCCCGAGAGTGTGTGAGAGATTGGGAATCCCGGAGTGTCCCCGAGAGTGTGTGAGAGATAGGGAATCCCAGACTGTCCCCGAGTGTGTGTGAGAGATAGGGAATCCCAGAGTGTCCTCGAGAGTGTGTGAGAGATAGGGAATCCCAGAGTGTCCTCGAGAGTGTGTGAGAGATAGGGAATCCCAGAGTGTCCTCGAGAGTGTGTGAGAGATAGGGAATCCCAGAATGTCCTCGAGAGTGTGTGAGAGATAGGGAATCCCAGAGTGTCCTCGAGAGTGTTTGAGAGATAGGGAATCCCAGAGAGTCCCCGAGTGTGTGTGAGAGATAGGGAATCCCAGAGTGTCCTCGAGAGTGTGTGAGAGATAGGAAATGCCAGAGAGTCGCCGAGTGTGTGTGAGAGATACGAAATCCCCGAGGGTGAGTAAGAGATTGGGAATCCCAGAGTGTCCCCGAGTATGTGTGAGAGATAGGGAATCCTGGAGGGTCCCAGAGAGTGTGTGAGAGATAGGGAATCCCAGAGTGTCCCCGAGTGTGCGTGAGAGTTAGGGATTCCCAGAGAGTTCCCGAGTGTGAGTGAGAGATATGGAATCCCCGAAGTTGAGTAAGAGATTGGGAATCCCAGCGTATCCCCGAGTGTGTGCGAGAGACAGGGAATCCTGGAGTGTCCCGGAGAGTGTGTGAGAGATAGGGAATCCTGGAGTGTCCCCGAGAGTGTGTGAGAGACAGGGAATCCTGGAGTGTCCCCGAGAGTGTGTGAGAGATAGGGAATCCTGGAGTGTCCCCGAGAGTGTGTGAGACATAGGGAATCCTGGAGTGTCCCCGAGAGTGTGTGAGAGTTAGGGAAACCTGGAGTGTCCGCGAGAGTGTGTGAGAAATAGGGAATCCCGGAGTGTCCCCAAGTGTGTGTGAGTGATATGGAATCCCAGAGAGTCCCCGAGTGTGTGTGAGAGAGGGAATCCTGGAGTGTCCCCGAGAGTGTGTGAGAGATAGGGAATCCTGGAGTGTCCCCGAGAGTGTGTGAGAGATAGGGAATCCTGGAGTGTCCCCGAGAGTGTGTGAGAGATAGGGAAACCTGGAGTGTCCGCGAGAGTGTGCAAGAGAGAGGGAATCCCAGAAAGTGGGTGATATATAGGGAATCCCAGAGCGTCCCCGAGTGTCTCTCTGGGATTCCCTATCTCTCACCCACATTGAGAGATAGGGAATCCCAGAGAGCCCCCGAGTGTGTGTGAGAGATAGTGAATCCCAGAGTGTCCCCGAGTGTGTGTGAGAGATAGGGAATCCCGGAGTGTGTGTGAGAGATATGGAATCCCGGAGTGTCCCCGAGCGTGTGTGAGAGATATGGAATCGCGGAGTGTCCCCGAGAGTGTGTGAGAGACAGGGAATCCCGGAGAGCCCCGAGTGTATGTGAGAGATAGGGAATCCCCGAGTGTGTGTGAGAGACAGGGAATCCCAGAATGTCCCCGAGCGTGCGTGAGAGTTAGGGATTCCCAGAGAGTTCCCAAGTGTGCATGAGAGATAGGGAATTTAAGAGAGTTCCCGAGTGTGTGTGAGAGATAGGGAAACCCGGAGTGTCCCCGAGTGTGTGTGAGAGATAGGGAAACCCGGAGTGTCCCCGACTGTGTGTGAGAGATAGGGAATCCCGGAGTGTAACCGAGTGTGTGTGAGACAGATAGGGAATCCCCGAGTGTGTGTAAGAGATAGGGAATCCCAGAGTGTGCCCGAGTGTGCGTGAGAGTTAGGGATTCCCAGAGAGTTCCCGAGAGTGCGTGAGAGATAGGGAATCACAGTGAGTCCCCGAGTGTGTGTGAGAGAGATAGGGAATCCCCGAGTGTCCTCGAGAGTGTGTGAGAGATAGGGAATCCCAGAGAGTCCACGAGTGTGTGTGAGAGATGGGGAATCCCAGAGTGTCCTCGAGAGTGTGTGAGAGATTGGGAATCCCAGAGAGTCCCCAAGTGTGTGTGAGAGATATGGAATCCCCGAGGGTGAGTAAGAGATTCGGAATCCCAGAGTGTCTCCGAGTATGGGTGAGAGAGAGGGAATCCTGGAAGGTCCCCGAGAGTGTGTCAGAGATAGGGAATCCTGGAGTGTCCCCGAGAGTGTGTGAGAGATATGGAATCCCGGAGTGTCCCCGAGAGTGTCTGAGAGATACGGAATCCCAGAGTGTCCCCGGGAGTGTGTGAGAGATCGGGAATCCCAGAGTCCCCGAGTGTGTGAGAGAGAGGGAATCCCAGACTGTCCCCGACTGTGTGTGAGAGATAGGGAATCCCCGAGTGTATGTGAGAGAGGGAATCCCAGACTGTCCCCGAGTGTGTGTGAGAGATAGGGAATCCCAGAGTGTCCCCGGGAGTGTATGAGAGATCGGGAATCCCAGAGTATCCCCGAGTGTGTGTGAGAGATATGGAATCCCAGAGTCCCCGAGTGTGTGTGAGAGAGGGAATCCCAGAGAGTCACCGAGTGTTTGTGAGTGATAGGGAATCCCGGAGTGTCCCCGAGTGTGTGTGAGAGATAGGGAATCCCCGAGTGTGTGTGAGAGATAGGGAATCCTGGAGTGTCCCCGAGAGTGTGTGAGAGATAGGGAATCCTGTAGTGTCCCGGAGAGTGTGTGAGAGATGGGGAATCCTGTAGTGTCCCCGAGAGTGTGTGAGAGATAGAGAATCCCGGAGTGTCCCCGAGTGTGTGTGAGTGATAGGGAATCCCGGAGAGTCCCCGAGTCTGTGTGAGAGAGGGAATCACAGTCTGTCCGCGAGTGTGTGTGAGAGATAGGGAATCCCGAGGGTGAGTGAGAGTTTGGGAATCCCAGAGTGTCCCCGAGTGTGTGTGAGAGATAGGAAATCCCAGAGTGTCCCCGAGTGTGCGTGAGAGATAGGGAATCCCGGAGTGTCCCCGAGAGTGCGTGAGAGATAGAGAATCGCGGAGTGACCCGAGTGTGTGTGAGAGATAGCGAATCCCCGAGTGTGTGTGAGAGATGGGGAACCCCAGAGTGTCCCCGAGTTTGCGTGAGAGTTAGGGATTCCCAGAGAGTTCTCGAGTGTGCGTGAGAGATAGGGAATCCCAGAGAGGCGCCGAGTGTGTGTGAGAGATAGGGAATTCCAGAGAGTCCCCGAGTGTGTGTGTGAGAGATATGGAATCCCCGAAGTTGAGTAAGAGATTGGGAATCCCAGAGTGTCCCCGAGTGTGTGCGAGAGATAGGGAACCCTGGAGTGTCGCAGAGAGTGTGTGAGAGAGAGGGAATCCTGGAGTGTCCCCGAGCCTGTGTGAGAGATCGGGAATCCCTGAGTGCTCCCGTGTGTGTGTGACAAATAGGGAATCCCAGAGAATCCCCGATTGTGTGTGAGAAATAGGGAATCCCAGAGAGTCCCCGAGTGTGTCTGAGAGATAGGGAATCCCAGAGAGTTCCCGAGTGTGCGTGAGAGATAGGGAATCCCATAGAGTCCCCGAGTATGAGAGATAGGGAATCCCCGCGTGTGTGAGAGAGGTAGGGATTCCCAGAATGTCCCCGAGTGTGTGTGAGAGATAGGGAATCCCAGAGAGTCCCCGAGTGTGTGTGAGAGATAGGGAATCCCATAGTGACCCCGAGTGTGTGTGAGTGGTAGGGAATCCCAGGGTGTCCCCGAGTGTGTGTGATTGAATCCCAGAGAGTCTCGAGTGTGTGTGAGAGATAGGGAATGCCAGAGAGTCCCCGAGTGTGTCTGAGAGACAGGGAATCCCCGAGTGAGTGCGAGAGAAAGGGAATCCACGAGTGTGCGAGAGAATGGGAATCCACGAGTCTGGTTGAGAGATAGTGAATCCAAGAGCCTGGGTGAGAGATAGTGAATCCCAGAGTGTGTGTGATAGTTAGAGAATCCCCGAGTGTTTGTGAGAGATAGGGAATCACAGAGTGTCCCGGTGTGTATGTGATCGAATCCCAGAGACTCCCTGAGTGTGTGTGAGAGATTGGGAATGCTAGAGAATCCCCGAGTGTGTGTGAGAGATAGGGAATCCCAGAGAGTCCCCGAGCGTGTGTGAGAGATAGGGAATCCCAAAGTGTGTGCGAGAGAAATGGAATCCCAGAGTGTGTGAGAGAGAAAGGGAATCACCGAGTGTGTGCGAGAGAAAGGGAATCCCCGTTTCTGGATGAGAGAGAGTGAATCCCCGAGCCTGAGTGAGAAATAGTGAATCCAAGAGTGTGTGCGAGAGATAGGGAATCCCAGAGTGTGTGTGAGAGATAGGGAATCCCAGAGTGTGTGTGAGAGATAGGGAATCCCCGAGTGTGTGTGAGAGCAAGGGAATCCCCGAGTGTGTGTGAGAGAAAGGGAATCCCAGAGTGTGTGAGAGAGAAAGGGAATCCCCGAGTGTGTGCAAGAGAAAGGGAATCCCCGTTTCTGGATGAGAGAGAGTGAATCCCCGAGCCTGGGTGAGAGATACTGAATCCCAGAGTGTGTATGAGAGATAGGGAATCCCAGAGTGTGTGTGAGAGATAGGGAATCCCTGAGTGTGTGTGAGAGATAGGGAATCCCAGAGAGTTACCGAGTGTGTGTGAGAGGTAGGCAATCCCAGCGAGTCCCCGTGTGTGTGTGAGAGATAGGGAATCCCCGAGTGTGTGAGATATAGGGAATCCCGGAGTGTGTGTGAGAGACAGGGAATCTCAGAGTGTGTGTGAGAGATAGGGAATCCCAGAGTGTCCCCGAGTGGGTGTTATAGAATCCCAGTGAGTCCCCGAGTGTGTGTGAGAAACAGAATCCCAGAGAGTCCCCCGAGTGTGTGTGAGAGATAGGGAATTCCAGAGTGTCCCTGAGCGTGTGTGATAGAATCCCAGAGAGTCGCCGAGTGTGTGAGAGAGATAGGGAATCGCAGAGAGTCCCCGAGTGTGTGTGAGAGATAGGCAATCCCAAAGTGTCCCCGAGTGTGTGTGATAGAATCCCAGTGAGTCCCCGAGTGTGTGAGAGCGAGGGAATCGCAGAGTGTCCCGGAATGTGTGTGAGAGATAGGGAATCCCAGAGAGTCCCCGAGTGTGTGTGAGAGATATGGAATTCAAGAGAGTTCCCGAGTATATCAGAGAGATAGGGAATCCCAGAGAGTCCCCGAGTGTGTGTGTGAGATTGGGGATCCACGAGTGTGTGTGAGTGATAGAGAATTCCAGAGAGTTCCCGAGCATATGTGAGAGATAGGGAATTCCAGAGCGTTCCCGAGTATATGTGAGAGATAGGGAATCCCAGTGTGTCCCCGAGTGTGTGTGAGAAAGAGGGAATCCCAGCGTGTCCCCGAGTGTGTGTGAGAAATAGCGAATCCCAGAGAGTCCCCGAGTGTGTGTGAGAAATGGGGAATCCCAGAGAGTCCCCGAGTGTGTGTGATAGAATCCCAGAGAGTCCCTGAGAATGTGTGAGAGATTGGGAATCCTAGAGAGTCACCGAGTGTGTGTGAGAGTTAGGGAATCCCAGAGTGTCCCCGAGTGTGTGTGAGAGATAGGGAATCCCAGAGAGTCCCGGAGTGTGTTTGATATATAGGGAATCCCAGAGAGTTCCGGAGTGTGCGTGAGAGATAGGGAATCCCATTGAGTCCCCGACTGTGAGAGATAGGGAATTCCCGCGTGTGTGTGAGAGATAAGGAATCCCAGAGTGTCCCCGAGTGTGTGTGAGAGATAGGGAATCCCAGAGAGTCCCCGAGTGTGTGTGAGAGATAGGGAATCCCTGAGCGTGTGCGAGAGAAAGGGAATCCCAGAGTGTGTGCGAGAGAAAGGGAATCCCAGAGTGTGTGCGAGAGAAAGGGAATCCCAGAGTGTGTGAATGAGAAAGGGAATCCCCGAGTGTGTGCGAGAGAAATGGAATCCCCGATTCTGAGTGAGAGATAGTGAATCCCCGAGCCTGAGTGAGAAATAATGAATCCCAGAGTGTGTGTGAGTGATAGTGAATCCCAGAGTGTGTGTGAGAGATAGGGAATCCCTGGGTGTGTGTGTGAGAGATAGGGAATCCCCGAGAGTGTGCGAGAGAAAGGGAATCCCCGAGTCTGGGTGAGAGATAGTGAATCCCAGAGTGTGTGTGAGAGATCGGGAATCCCAGAGTGTGTGTGAGAGGTAGGGAATCCCAGCGAGTCCCCGAGTGTGTGTGAGAGATAGGGAATCCCTCAGTGTGTGTGAGAGATAGGGAATCCCAGAGTGTCCCCGAGTGTGTGTGATAGAATCCCTGTGAGTCCCCGAGTGTGTGAGAGCTAGGGAATCCCAGCGTGTCCCAGAGTGTGTGTGAGAGATAGGGAATTCCAGAGAGTTCCCGAGTATATGTGAGAGATAGGGAATTCCAGAGCGTTCCCGAGTATATGTGAGAGATAGGGAATCCCAGAGTGTCCCCGAGTGTGTGTGAGAGATAGGGAATCCCAGAGTGTCCCCGACTGTGTGTGAGAAATAGGGAATCCCAGAGAGTCCCCGAGTGTGTGTGAGAAATAGGGAATCCCAGAGAGTCCCCGAGTGTGTCTGAGAGATAGGGAATCCCAGAGAGTTCCTGAGTGTGCGTGAGAGATAGGGAATCCCATTGAGTCCACGAGTATGAGAGATAGGGAAGCCCAACGTGTGTGTGAGAGGTAGGGAATCCCAGAGTGTCCCCGAGTGTGTGTGAGAGAATCCCAGAGAGTCCCCGAGTGTGTGTGAGAGATAGGGAATCCCAGAGAGTGTGCGAGAGAAAGGGAATCCCCGAGTCTGGGTGAGAGATAGTGAATCCCAGAGTGTGTGTGAGAGATCGGGAATCCCAGAGTGTGTGTGAGAGGTAGGGAATCCCAGCGAGTCCCCGAGTGTGTGTGAGAGATAGGGAATCCCTCAGTGTGTGTGAGATATAGGGAATCCCAGAGTGTGTGTGAGAGATAGGGAATCCCAGAGTGTCCCCGAGTGTGTGAGATAGAATCACTGTGAGTCCCAGGGTGTGTGAGAGCTAGGGAATCCCAGCGTGTCCCGGAGTGTGTGTGAGAGATAGGGAATTCCAGAGAGTTCCCGAGTATATGTGAGAGATAGGGAATTCCAGAGCGTTCCCGAGTATATGTGAGAGATAGGGAATCCCAGAGTGTCCCCGAGTGTGTGTGAGAGATAGGGAATCCCAGAGAGTCCCCGAGTGTGTGTGAGAAATAGGGAATCCCAGAGAGTCCCCGAGTGTGTCTGAGAGATAGGGAATCCCAGAGAGTTCCCGAGTGTGCGTGAGAGATAGGGAATCCCATTGAGTCCCCGAGTATGAGAGATAGGGAAGCCCAACGTGTGTGTGAGATGTAGGGAATCCCAGAGTGTCCCCGAGTGTGTGTGAGACAATCCCAGAGAGTCCCCGAGTGTGTGTGAGAGATAGGGAATCCCAGACAGGCCCCGAGTGTGTGTGAGAGATAGGGAATCCTATAGTGACCCTAAGGGTGTGTGCGTGGTAGGGAATCCCAGGGTGTCCCCGAGTGTGTGTGATTGAATCCCAGAGGGTCTCGAGTGTGTGTGAGTGATAGGGAATCCCCGAGTGTGTGCGAGAGAAATGGATTCCCCGAGTGTGTGCGAGAGAAAGGGAATCCCCGAGTGTGCGAGAGAAAGGGAATCTTGAGTCTGGTTGAGAGATAGTGAATCCCAGAGCCTGGGTGAGAGATAGTGAATCCCAGAGTGTGTGTGATAGCTAGAGAATCCCCGAGTGTTGTGAGAGATAGGGAATCATAGAGTGTCCCGGTGTGTGTGTGATAGAATCCCAGAGAGTCCCTGAGTGTGTGTGAGAGATTGGGAATCCTAGAGAGGCCCCGAGTGTGTGTGAGAGATAGGGAATCCCAGAGAGTCCCCCAGTGTGTGCGAGAGAAATGAAATCCCAGAGTGTGTGCGAGAGAAAGGGAAACCCCGAGTGTGTGCGAGAGAAAGGGAATCCCCGAGTCTGGGTGAGAGATAGTGAATCCCAGAGCATGGTTGAGAGACAGTGAATCCCAGAGTGTGTATGAGAGATAGGGAATCCCAGAGTGTGTGTGAGAGATAGGGAATCCCAGAGTGTCCCGGAGTGTGTGAGATAGAATCCCAGAGAGTCCCTGAGTGTGTGTGAGAGATAGGGAATCCCAGAGTGTCCCCGAGTGTGTGTGAGAGATAGGGAATCCCAGAGAGTTCCCGAGCCTGCGTGAGAGATCAGAAATCCCATAGAGTTCCCGAGTGTGTGTCAGAGATAGGGAATGCCAGAGACTCCTCGAGTGTGTCTGAGATATAGGGAATCCCCGAGTGTGTGCGATAGAAAGGGAATCGCTGAGTGTGTGCTAGAGAAAGGGAATCCCCGAGTCTGGGTGAGAGATAGTGATTCCCAGAGTGTGTGTGAGAGACAGGGAATCCCCGAGTGTGTGCGAGAGACGGGGAATCCCCGAGTGTGTGCGAGAGAAAGGGAATCCCCGAGTCTGGGTGAGAGACAGTGATTCCCAGAGTGTGTGTGAGAGATACGGAATACCAGAGTGTGTGTCAGAGATACGGAATACCAGAGTGTGCGTGAGAGATGGGGTATCGCAGAGAGTCCCGGAGAGTGACATAAAATTCCAGAGAGTCCCCGAGTGTGTGTGAGATACAGAATCCCAGACTGTCCACGAGTGTAGTGAGTGATTGGGAATCCCAGAGAGTTCCCGAGTATGTGTGAGAGATAGGGAATCCCAGAGAGTCCCCGATTGTGTGTGAGAGATAAGGAATCCCCGAGTGTGTGTGAGAGATAGGGAATCCCCGAGTGTGTGTGAGAGAAAGGGAATCCCGAGTGTGTGAGAGAGATAGGGAATCCTCGAGTATGTGTGAGAGATAGGGAATCTCAGAGAGTTCCCGAGTATGTGTGAGAGATAGGGAATCCCAGAGTGTCCCTGAGAGTGTGTGAGAGATAGGGAATTCCAGAGAGTCCCCGAGTGTGTGTGAGAGATAGGGAATCCCAGAGAGTCCCCGAGTGTGTGAGAGAGATAGGGAATCCCAGAGTGTGTGTGTGAGAGAAGGAATCCCAGAGTGTCCCCGAGTGTGTCTGAGAGATAGGGAATTCCAGAGAGTCCCCGAGTGTGTGTGAGAGATAGGGAATCCCACAGTGTCCCCGAGTGTGTGTGAGAGATAGCGAATCCCAGAGTGTCCCCGAGTGTGTGTGAGAGATAGGGAATACCAGAGAGTCCCCGAGTGTGTGTGAGAGATAGGGAATCCCAGATTGTGTGTGAGAGGTGGGGAATCCCGGAGTGTCCCCGAGAGTGTGTGATAGAATCCTAGAGAGTCCCCGAGTGTGTGTGAGAGATAGGGAATCCCAGAGCGTCCCCGAGAGCGTGTGAGAGATAGGGAATCCCAGAGTGTGTTTGAGAGATAGGGAATACCCGAGTGTGTGAGAGAGATAGGGTATCCCAGGGAGTCCAGGAGTGTGTGATAGAATCCGAGAAATTCCCCGAGTTTGTGAGAGATACAGAATCCCAGAGAGTCCCCGAGTGTTTGTGAGAGATTGGGAATCCCCGAGTTGTATGAGAGGTAGGGAATCCCCGCGAGTGTGTTAGAGATGGGAAATCCCACAGAGTCCCTGAGAGTGTGTGTGAGAGAATCCCAGAGTTTGTGTGAGAGTGGGAATCCCAGAGTGCGTGTGAGGGAGAGGGAATCCCAGAGTGTGTGTTAGAGTGGGAAGCCCAGAGTGCGTGTGTTTTAGGGAATCCCAGAGAGTGTGTGTGGGATTCCCTTAGGATGTGTGAGACAGGGAATCCTAGACTGTATGAGAGAGAAGGAATCCCAGTGTGTGAGTGAGGGAATTCCAGGGAGTACCAGAGTGAGTGTGACATACAGATTCCCAGAGAGTCCCTGAGTGTATGTGAGAGATAGGGAATCCCAGAGTGTGTGCGAGAGATTGGAAATCCCAGAGTGTGTGCGAGAGATAGGGAATCCCAGAGAGTCCCCCAGTGTGTGCGAGAGAAATGAAATCCCAGAGTGTGTGCGAGAGAAAGGGAAACCCCGAGTGTGTGCGAGAGAAAGGGAATCCCCGAGTCTGGGTGAGAGATAGTGAATCCCATAGCCTGGTTGAGAGACAGTGAATCCCAGAGTGTGTATGAGAGATAGGGAATCCCAGAGTGTGTGTGAGAGATAGGGAATCCCAGAGTGTCCCGGAGTGTGTGAGATAGAATCCCAGAGAGTCCCTGAGTGTGTGTGAGAGATAGGGAATCCCAGAGTGTCCCCGAGTGTGTGTGAGAGATAGGGAATCCCAGAGAGTTCCCGAGCCTGCGTGAGAGATCAGAAATCCCATAGAGTTCCCGAGTGTGTGTCAGAGATAGGGAATGCCAGAGACTCCTCGAGTGTGTCTGAGATATAGGGAATCCCCGAGTGTGTGCGATAGAAAGGGAATCGCTGAGTGTGTGCTAGAGAAAGGGAATCCCCGAGTCTGGGTGAGAGATAGTGATTCCCAGAGTGTGTGTGAGAGATACGGAATACCAGAGTGTGTGTCAGAGATACGGAATACCAGAGTGTGCGTGAGAGATGGGGTATCGCAGAGAGTCCCGGAGAGTGACATAAAATTCCAGAGAGTCCCCGAGTGTGTGTGAGATACAGAATCCCAGACTGTCCACGAGTGTAGTGAGTGATTGGGAATCCCAGAGAGTCCCCGAGTGTGTGTTAGAGATAGGGAATGCCAGAGAGTCCCCGAGTGTATCTGAGAGATAGGGTATCCCCCAGTGTGTTTAAGAGATATGGAATCACAGAATGTCCCGAGTGCGAGAGATAGTGAATCCCAGAGAGTTCCCGAGTATGTGTGAGAGATAGGGAATCCCAGAGAGTCCCCGATTGTGTGTGAGAGATAAGGAATCCCCGAGTGTGTGTGAGAGATAGGGAATCCCAGAGTGTGTGTGAGAGAAAGGGAATCCCGAGTGTGTGAGAGAGATAGGGAATCCCCGAGTATGTGTGAGAGATAGGGAATCTCAGAGAGTTCCCGAGTATGTGTGAGAGATAGGGAATCCCAGAGTGTCCCTGAGAGTGTGTGAGAGAGGGAATTCCAGAGAGTCCCCGAGTGTGTGTGAGAGTTAGGGAATCCCAGAGAGTCCCCGAGTGTGTGAGAGAGATAGGGAATCCCAGAGTGTGTGTGTGAGAGAAGGAATCCCAGAGTGTCCCCGAGTGTGTCTGAGAGATAGGGAATTCCAGAGAGTCCCCGAGTGTGTGTGAGAGATAGGGAATCCCACAGTGTCCCCGAGTGTGTGTGAGAGATAGCGAATCCCAGAGTGTCCCCGAGTGTGTGTGAGAGATAGGGAATACCAGAGAGTCCCCGAGTGTGTGTGAGAGATAGGGAATCCCAGATTGTGTGTGAGAGGTGGGGAATCCCGGAGTGTCCCCGAGAGTGTGTGATAGAATCCTAGAGAGTCCCCGAGTGTGTGTGAGAGATAGGGAATCCCAGAGCGTCCCCGAGAGCGTGTGAGAGATAGGGAATCCCAGAGTGTGTTTGAGAGATAGGGAATACCCGAGTGTGTGAGAGAGATAGGGTATCCCAGGGAGTCCAGGAGTGTGTGATAGAATCCGAGAAATTCCCCGAGTTTGTGAGAGATACAGAATCCCAGAGAGTCCCCGAGTGTTTGTGAGAGATTGGGAATCCCCGAGTTGTATGAGAGGAAGGGAATCCCCGCGAGTGTGTTAGAGATGGGAAATCCCAGAGAGTCCCTGAGAGTGTGTGTGAGAGAATCCCAGAGTTTGTGTTAGAGTGGGAAGCCCAGAGTGCGTGTGTGAGAGGGAATCCCAGAGAGTGTGTGTGGGATTCCCTTAGGACGTGTGAGACAGGGAATCCTAGACAGTGTGAGAGAGAAGGAATCCCAGTGTGTGAGTGAGGGAATTCCAGGGTGTCCCAGAGTGAGTGTGACATACAGATTCCCAGAGAGTCCCAGAGTGTATGTGAGAGATAGGGAATCCCAGAGTGTGTGCGAGAGATTGGAAATCCCCGAGTGTGTGAGAGAGATAGGGAATCCCCGAGTTGTATGAGAGATAGGGAATCCCAGCGAGTGTGTTAGAGATGGGAAATCCCAGAGAGTCCCCGGGTGTGTGTGAGAGAAAGGGAATCCCCGAGTGTGTGTGAGAGACAGGGAATCCCAGAATGTCCCGCAGTGTGTGAGTGAGAGAGAATCCCAGAGTGCGTGTGAGAGAATCCCAGAGTGCTTGAGAGTGAGGGAATCCCAGAGTTTCACGGAGTGTGTGTGAGAGAGGAAATCCCAGAATGTGTGTGTGAGTTTCCCAGAGTGTTTGTGAGAGAGGGAATCCCAGAGTGTGTGAGGGAGAGGGAATACCAGAGTATCTGAGAGACATGGAATCTCAGAGATTCGCAGAGTGTGTGTGAGAGAATCCCAGAGTGTGTGTGAGAGTGGGAAGCCCAGAGTGCGTGTGTGAGAGGGAATCCCAGAGAGTGTGTGTGGGAATCCCTTAGGGTGTGTGAGACAGGGAATCCTAGACTGTGTGAGAGAGAAGGATTCCAAGTGCGTGAGTGAGGGGATTCCAGACTGTGCGTGAGAGAGAGGGAATCCCACAGTCTATGTGAGAGAGAGATTCCCAGAGTGTGAGGGAGAGGGAATTCCAGAGTGTGTGTGAGAGGGAATCCCAGAGTGTCCCCGAGTGTGTGTGAGAGGTCGGAAATCCCAGAGAGTCCCCGAGTGTGTCTGCAAAGAGAGGGAATCCACGAGTGTGTGTGAGAGATAGGGAATCCCAGAGAGTCCCCGAAAGTGTGTGAGAGAATCCCAGAGAGTCCCCGAGTGTGTGTGAGAGAAAGGGAATCCCAGAGTGTGTGTGAGAGATAGGGAATGCCAGAATGTGTGTGAGAGATAGGGTATCCCAGAGAGTCCCGGAGCGTGTGATAAAATCCCAGAGAGTCCCCGAGTGTGTGAGAGATACAGAATCCCAGTGAGTCCCCGAGTGTGTGTGAGATACAGAATCCCAGAGAGTCCCCGAGTGTGTGTGAGAGAACGGGAATCCCAGAGTGTCCCCGAATGTATGTGAGAGATAGGGAATCCCAGAGAGTCCCCGAGTGTGTGTGACAGAGAATCCCAGAGTGCGTGTGAGAGATAGGGAATCCCCGAGTGTCCCCGAGTGTGTGTGATAGAATGCCAGAGAGTCTACGAGTGTGTGTGAGAGATAGGGAATCCCAGAGTGTCCCGGAGTGTGTGTGAGAGTGAATCCCAGAGTGTGTGTGAGAGAGGGAATCCTGGAGAGTCCCAGAATGTGTGTGAGAGAGGGAATTCCAGACTGTGTGTGAGAGAGAGGGAATCCCAGAGTCTATGTGAGAGAGAGATTCCCAGAGTGTGTGTTAGAGTGGGAAGCCCAGAGTGCGTGTGTGTTAGGGAATCCCAGAGAGTGTGTGTGGGATTCCCTTAGGATGTGTGAGACAGGGAATCCTAGACTGTGTGAGAGAGAAGGAATCCCAGTGTGTGAGTGAGGGAATTCCAGGGAGTACCAGAGTGAGTGTGACATACAGATTCCCAGAGAGTCCCTGAGTGTATGTGAGAGATAGGGAATCCCAGAGTGTGTGCGAGAGATTGGAAATCCCAGAGTGTGTGCGAGAGATAGGGAATCCCAGAGAGTCCCCCAGTGTGTGCGAGAGAAATGAAATCCCAGAGTGTGTGCGAGAGAAAGGGAAACCCCGAGTGTGTGCGAGAGAAAGGGAATCCCCGAGTCTGGGTGAGAGATAGTGAATCCCAGAGCCTGGTTGAGAGACAGTGAATCCCAGAGTGTGTATGAGAGATAGGGAATCCCAGAGTGTGTGTGAGAGATAGGGAATCCCAGAGTGTCCCGGAGTGTGTGAGATAGAATCCCAGAGAGTCCCTGAGTGTGTGTGAGAGATAGGGAATCCCAGAGTGTCCCCGAGTGTGTGTGAGAGATAGGGAATCCCAGAGAGTTCCCGAGCCTGCGTGAGAGATCAGAAATCCCATAGAGTTCCCGAGTGTGTGTCAGAGATAGGGAATGCCAGAGACTCCTCGAGTGTGTCTGAGATATAGGGAATCCCCGAGTGTGTGCGATAGAAAGGGAATCGCTGAGTGTGTGCTAGAGAAAGGGAATCCCCGAGTCTGGGTGAGAGATAGTGATTCCCAGAGTGTGTGTGAGAGACAGGGAATCCCCGAGTGTGTGCGAGAGACAGGGAATCCCCGAGTGTGTGCGAGAGAAAGGGAATCCCCGAGTCTGGGTGAGAGACAGTGATTCCCAGAGTGTGTGTGAGAGATACGGAATACCAGAGTGTGTGTCAGAGATACGGAATACCAGAGTGTGCGTGAGAGATGGGGTATCGCAGAGAGTCCCGGAGAGTGACATAAAATTCCAGAGAGTCCCCGAGTGTGTGTGAGATACAGAATCCCAGACTGTCCACGAGTGTAGTGAGTGATTGGGAATCCCAGAGAGTCCCCGAGTGTGTGTTAGAGATAGGGAATGCCAGAGAGTCCCCGAGTGTATCTGAGAGATAGGGTATCCCCCAGTGTGTTTAAGAGATATGGAATCACAGAATGTCCCGAGTGCGAGAGATAGTGAATCCCAGAGAGTTCCCGAGTATGTGTGAGAGATAGGGAATCCCAGAGAGTCCCCGATTGTGTGTGAGAGATAAGGAATCCCCGAGTGTGTGTGAGAGATAGGGAATCCCCGAGTGTGTGTGAGAGAAAGGGAATCCCGAGTGTGTGAGAGAGATAGGGAATCCCCGAGTATGTGTGAGAGATAGGGAATCTCAGAGAGTTCCCGAGTATGTGTGAGAGATAGGGAATCCCAGAGTGTCCCTGAGAGTGTGTGAGAGATAGGGAATTCCAGAGAGTCCCCGAGTGTGTGTGAGAGATAGGGAATCCCAGAGAGTCCCCGAGTGTGTGAGAGAGATAGGGAATCCCAGAGTGTGTGTGTGAGAGAAGGAATCCCAGAGTGTCCCCGAGTGTGTCTGAGAGATAGGGAATTCCAGAGAGTCCCCGAGTGTGTGTGAGAGATAGGGAATCCCACAGTGTCCCCGAGTGTGTGTGAGAGATAGCGAATCCCAGAGTGTCCCCGAGTGTGTGTGAGAGATAGGGAATACCAGAGAGTCCCCGAGTGTGTGTGAGAGATAGGGAATCCCAGATTGTGTGTGAGAGGTGGGGAATCCCGGAGTGTCCCCGAGAGTGTGTGATAGAATCCTAGAGAGTCCCCGAGTGTGTGTGAGAGATAGGGAATCCCAGAGCGTCCCCGAGAGCGTGTGAGAGATAGGGAATCCCAGAGTGTGTTTGAGAGATAGGGAATACCCGAGTGTGTGAGAGAGATAGGGTATCCCAGGGAGTCCAGGAGTGTGTGATAGAATCCGAGAAATTCCCCGAGTTTGTGAGAGATACAGAATCCCAGAGAGTCCCCGAGTGTTTGTGAGAGATTGGGAATCCCCGAGTTGTATGAGAGGAAGGGAATCCCCGCGAGTGTGTTAGAGATGGGAAATCCCAGAGAGTCCCTGAGAGTGTGTGTGAGAGAATCCCAGAGTTTGTGTGAGAGTGGGAATCCCAGAGTGCGTGTGAGGGAGAGGGAATCCCAGAGTGTGTGTTAGAGTGGGAAGCCCAGAGTGCGTGTGTGAGAGGGAATCCCAGAGAGTGTGTGTGGGATTCCCTTAGGACGTGTGAGACAGGGAATCCTAGACAGTGTGAGAGAGAAGGAATCCCAGTGTGTGAGTGAGGGAATTCCAGGGTGTCCCAGAGTGAGTGTGACATACAGATTCCCAGAGAGTCCCAGAGTGTATGTGAGAGATAGGGAATCCCAGAGTGTGTGCGAGAGATTGGAAATCCCAGAGTGTGTGCGAGAGATAGGGAATCCCAGAGTGTGTGCGAGAGATAGGGAATCCCAGAGTGTGCGCGAGAAAAAGGGAATCCCAGAGTGTGTGCGAGAGAAAGGGAATCCCAGAGTGTGTGCGAGAGAAAGGGAATCCCCGAGTGTGTGCGAGAGAAAGGGAATCCCCGAGTCTGGGTGAGAGATAGGGAATCCCCGAATCTGGGTGAGAGATAGTGAATCCCATAGTGTGTGTGAGAGATAGGGTATCCCAGAGAGTCCCGGAGTGTGTGATAAAATCCCAGAGAGTCCCCGAGTGTGTGTGAGATACAGAATCCCAGACTGTCCCCGAGTGTGTGTGAGAGATTGGGAATCCCAGAGAGTCCCCGAGTGTGTGTGAGAGATTGGGAATCCCAGAGTGTCCCCGAGTGTGTGTGAGAGATAGGGAATCCCAGAGCGTCCCCGAGTGTGTGTGAGAGATAGGGATCCCAGAGCGTCCCCGAGTGTGTCTGAGAGATAGGGAATACCAGAGAGTCCCCGAGTATGTGTGAGAGACAGGGAATCCCAGAGAGTCGCCGAGAGTGTGTGATAGAATCCCAGAGAGTCGCCGATTGTGTGTGAGAGATAGTGAATTCCAGAGAGTTCCCGAGTATGTGTGAGAGATAGGGAATCCCAGAGTGTCCACGAGTGTGTGTGAGAAATACGGAATCCCAGAGTGTCCGCGAGTGTGTGTGAGAGATAGGGAATCCAAGAGTGTCCACGAGTGTGTGTGAGAGATAGGGAATCCCAGAGTGTCCCCGAGTGTGTGTGAGAGATAGGGAATACCAGAGAGTCCCCGAGTGTGTGTTTGAGATAGGGAATTCCAGAGTGTGTGTGAGAGGTGGGGATTCCCAGAGTGTCCCCGAGAGTGTGTGATAGAATCCCAGAGAGTCCCCGAGTGTCTGTAAGAGATAGTGCATCCCAGAGAGTTCGCCAGTATGTGTGAGAGAGGGAATCCCAGAGAGTCCCCGAGAGTGTGTGAGAGATAGGGAATCCCAGATTGTGTGTGAGAGATAGGGAATCCCCTAGGTTGTGAGGGAGACAGGGTATCCCAGGGAGTCCAGGAGTGTGTGATCGAATCCGAGAAATTCCCCGAGTTTGTGAGAGATACAGAATCCCAGAGAGTCCCCGAGTGTGTGTGAGAGATAGGGAATTCCAGGATGTCCCCGAGTGTGTGTGAGAGATAGGGAATCCCAGAGTATCCCCGAGTGTGTGTGAGAGATAGGGAATCCCCGAGTTGTATGAGAGATAGGGAATCCCAGCGAGAGTGTTAGAGATGGGAAATCCCAGAGAGTCCCCGGGTGTGTGTGAGAGAAAGGGAATCCCCGAATGTGTGTGAGAGACAGGGAATCCCAGAATGTCCCGCAGTGTGTGAGTGAGAGAGAATCCCAGAGTGCGTGTGAGAGAATCCCAGAGTGCTTGAGAGTGAGGGAATCCCAGAGTTTCACGGAGTGTGTGTGAGAGAGGAAATCCCAGAATGTGTGTGTGAGTTTCCCAGAGTGTTTGTGAGAGAGGGAATCCCAGAGTGTGTGAGGGAGAGGGAATACCAGAGTATCTGAGAGACATGGAATCTCAGAGATTCGCAGAGTGTGTGTGAGAGAATCCCAGAGTGTGTGTGAGAGTGGGAAGCCCAGAGTGCGTGTGTGAGAGGGAATCCCAGAGAGTGTGTGTGGGAATCCCTTAGGGTGTGTGAGACAGGGAATCCTAGACTGTGTGAGAGAGAAGGATTCCAAGTGCGTGAGTGAGGGGATTCCAGACTGTGCGTGAGAGAGAGGGAATCCCACAGTCTATGTGAGAGAGAGATTCCCAGAGTGTGAGGGAGAGGGAATTCCAGAGTGTGTGTGAGAGGGAATCCCAGAGTGTCCCGAGTGTGTGTGAGAGGTCGGAAATCCCAGAGAGTCCCCGAGTGTGTCTGCAAAGAGAGGGAATCCACGAGTGTGTGTGAGAGATAGGGAATCCCAGAGAGTCCCCGAAAGTGTGTGAGAGAATCCCAGAGAGTCCCCGAGTGTGTGTGAGAGAAAGGGAATCCCAGAGTGTGTGTGAGAGATAGGGAATCCCAGCGTGTCCCCGAATGTGTGAGAGAGATACGGAATCCCAGAGAGTCCCCGAGTGTGTGTGTGAGAGAGAGAATCCCAGAGTGCGTGTGAGAAATAGGGAATCCCAGAGTGTCCCCGAGTGTGTGTGATAGAATCCCAGAGAGTCAACGAGTGTGTGTGAGAGATAGGGAATCCCAGAGTGTGTATGAGAGATAGGGTATCCCAAAGTGTCCCGGAGTGTGTGTGAGAGAGAATCCCAGAGTGTGTGAGGGAGAGGGAATCCCAGAGTGAGTGTGTGAGAGAATCCCAGAGTGTTTGTGAGTGAGGGAATCCCGGAGAGTCCCAGAGTGTGTGTGAGAGAGGGAGTCCTGGAGAGTCCCAGAGTGTGTGTGAGAGAGGGAATCCCAGACTGTATGAGAGAGAGGGAATTCCAGAGTGTGTGCGAGAGGGAATCCCAGAGTGTCCCCGAGTGTGTGTGATAGAATCCCAGAGAGTCCCCGAGTGTGTGTGAGAGGTCGAGAATCCCAGGGTGTCCCCGAGTGTGTCTGAAAGAGATGGAATCCACGGGTGTGTGTGAGAGATATGGAATCCCAGAGAGTCCCCGAAAGTGTGTGAGAGAATCCCAGAGAGTCCCCGAGTGTGTGTGAGAGAAAGGGAATCCCAGAGTGTGTGTGAGATAGGGTATCCCAGAATGTGTGTGAGAGATAGGGTATCCAAGAGAGTCCCGGAGCGTGTGATAAAGTCCCAGAGAGTCCCCGAGTGTGTGAGAGATACAGAATCCCAGTGAGTCCCCAAGTGTGTGTGAGATACAGAATCCCAGTGATTCCCCGAGTGTGTGTGAGATACAGAATCCCAGAGAGTCCCCGAGTGTGTGTGAGAGATAGGGAATACGGGAGTGTTCCCGAATGTGTGTGAGAGATAGGGAATCCCAGAGAGTCCCCGAGTGTGTGTGTGAGAGAGAATCCCAGAGTGAGTGTGAGAGATAGGGAATCCCAGAGTGGCCCCGAGTGAGTGTGATAGAATCCCAGAGGGTCTACGAGTGTGTGTGAGAGATAGGGAATCCCAGAATGTGTGTGAGAGATAGTGAATCCCAGAGTGTCCCAGAGTGTCGCAGAGTGTGTGTGAGAGAGAATCCCAGAGTGTGTGTGAGAGAGGGAATCCTGGAGAGTCCCAGAGTGTGTGTGAGAGACGGAATCCCAGACTGTATGAGAGAGAGGGAATTCCAGAGTGTTTGTGAGGGAATTCCAGAGTGGGTGTGTGAGAGAGGGAATCCCAGAGAATCCCAGAGTGTGTGTGAGAGAATCCAAGTGTTTGTGTGAGAGAGGGAATCCCAGAGTATCTGAGAGAGATGGGATCTCAGATTCCCAGATTGTGTGTAAGAGTGGGAATCCCAGATTGTGCGTGAGAGCGGGAATCCCAGAGTGTGTGTGAGAGAGGGAATCACAGAGTGTGTGTGTGGGAATCCCGGAGTGGGTGTGAGAGTGGGAATTCCAAATTGTGTGTGAGAGTGAGGGAATCGCAGAGTGTCCCAGAGTGTGCATGAGAGAATCCCAGAGCGTGAAAGATTGGGAATCCCAGAGTCTATGTGAGAGAGGAAATCCCAGAGTGTGTGTGAGAGTGGGAATCCCAGAGTGTATTCGGGAGCAGGAATCCCAGAATATCTGAGAGAAATGGGATCTCAGATTCCCAGAGTGTGTGTAAGGGTGGGAATCCCAGAGTGTGAGGGAGAGGGAATTCCAGAGTGTGTGTGAGAGAATCCAAGAGAGTTCGAGAGTGTGTGTGAGAGAGGGAATCCCAGATTGTGCGCGAGAGAGGGAATCCCAGAGTGTGTGTGAGTGGGGAAATTCCAGAGATTCCCAGAGTGTCGGAGAGAGATGGAATCCCAGAGCATTCCAGAGTGTGTATGAGAGAATCCCAGAGTGTGAGAGTGTGGGAATATCAGTGTGTGTGAGAGAGAGGGAATCCCAGAGTGTGTGAGAGAGATGGGGAATCCCAGAGTCTGTGTGAGAGATAGGGAATCCCAGAGTCTGTTTGAGAGAGAGGGAATCCCAGAGTCTGTTTGAGAGAGAGGGAATCCCAGAGAGTGTGCGAGAGTGGGAATCCCACACAGTGTGTGCGAGAGGAAATCCCTGATAGTGTGAGAGGGAGGGAATCCCCGAGTGTGCGTGTGTGAGTTTCCCAGAGTGCGTGTGAGAGAGGGAATCACATAGTGTGTGTTAGAGAGGGAATCACAGAGTGTGTGTGAGAGAGATGAAATCCCAGAGTGTGTGTGAGAGATTGGAAATCCCAGAGAGTGTATGAGGCGGGGAATCCTAGAGTGTGTGTGAGAGAGATAGGGAATCCGAGAGTGTGTGTGAGAGATAGGGAATCCCAGAGAGGCGCCGAGAGTGCGTGAGAGATATGGAATCCCAGAGTGTCCCCGAGTGTGTGAGAGAGATAGGGAATCCCAGAGTGTCCCCGAGTGTGTGTGAGAGAAAGGGAATCCCAGAGAGTCCCCGAGTGTGTGTGAGAGATTGGGAATCCCAGAGTGTATTCGGGAGCAGGAATCCCAGAATATCTGAGAGAAATGGGATCTCAGATTCCCAGAGTGTGTGTAAGGGTGGGAATCCCAGAGTGTGAGGGAGAGGGAATTCCAGAGTGTGTGTGAGAGAATCCAAGAGAGTTCGAGAGTGTGTGTGAGAGAGGGAATCCCAGATTGTGCGCGAGAGAGGGAATCCCAGAGTGTGTGTGAGTGGGGAAATTCCAGAGATTCCCAGAGTGTCAGAGAGAGATGGAATCCCAGAGCATCCCAGAGTGTGTATGAGAGAATCCCAGAGTGTGAGAGTGTGGGAATATCAGTGTGAGTGAGAGAGAGGGAATCCCAGAGTGTGTGAGAGAGATGGGGAATCCCAGAGTCTGTGTGAGAGATAGGGAATCCCAGAGTCTGTTTGAGAGAGAGGGAATCCCAGAGTCTGTTTGAGAGAGAGGGAATCCCAGAGAGTGTGCGAGAGTGGGAATCCCAGACAGTGTGTGCGAGAGGAAATCCCTGATAGTGTGAGAGAGAGGGAATCCCCGAGTGTGCGCGTGTGAGTTTCCGAGAGTGCGTGTTAGAGAGGGAATCCCAGAGTGTGTGTGAGAGAGATGAAATCCCAGAGTGTGTGTGAGAGATTGGAAATCCCAGAGAGTGTATGAGGCGGGGAATCCTAGAGTGTGTGTGAGAGAGAGAGGGAATCCGAGAGTGTGTGTGAGAGATAGGGAATCCCAGAGAGGCGCCGAGTGTGCGTGAGAGATATGGAATCCCAGAGTGTCCCCGACTGTGTGAGAGAGATAGGGAATCCCAGAGTGTCCCCGAGTGTGTGTGAGAGAAAGGGAATCCCAGAGAGTCCCCGAGTGTGTGTGAGAGATTGGGAATCCCAGAGAGTGTATGAGAGGGGGAATCCTAGAGTGTGTGTGAGAGAGATAGGGAATCCGAGAGTATGTGTGAGAGATAGGGAATCCCAGAGAGTTCCCGAGTGTGTGTGAGAGATATGGAAGCCCAGAGTATCCCCGAGTGTGTGTGAGAGATATGGAATCCCAGAGTGTCCCCGAGTGTGTGTGAGAGATAGGGAATCCCAGAGTGTCCCCGAGTGTGTGTGAGAGATAGGGAATCCCAGAGAGTCCCCACGTGTGTGTAAGAGATTGCGAATCCCAGAGAGTGTATGAGACGGGGAATCCGATAGTGTGTGTGAGAGAGATAGGGAATCCGAGAGTGTGTGTGAGAGAGGGAATTCCCGAGTGTGTGCGAGAGAGGGAATCCGAGAGTGTGTGTATGAGACGGAATCTGAGAGTGTGTGTGAGAGAGGGAATCCCAGAGTGTGTGTCAGAGAGGGAATTCCAGAGTGTCCCGGAATGTGTGTGAGAGAGGGAATCCCGGAGTGCGTGAGAGATAGCAAATCCCAGAGTGTGTGTGAGAGAATCACAGAGTGTGTATGAGAGAATCCCAGAGTGTGAGAGAGAGAGGAAATCCCAGAGTGTGTGCGAGAGAGGGAATCCCAGACTGTGTGAGAGAGATTGATACGGGAGAGTCCCAGAGTGTGTGTGAGAGAGGGAATCCGAGAGTGTGTGTGAGAGAGAGGGAATCCCAGAGTCTATGTGTGAGAGAGATTCCCAGAGTGTGAGGAAGAGGGAATTCCAGAGTGTGTGTGACAGAATCCCAGAGAGTCCCCGAGTGTGTGTCAGAGATAGGGAATCCCAGAGAGTCCCCGAGTGTGTCTGAAAGAGAGGGAATCCACGAGTGTGTGTGAGAGTTAGGGAATCCCAGATTTTGTGTGAGAGATTGGAATCCCAGAATGTGTGTGAGAGATAGGGTATCCCAGAGAGTCTCGGAGCGTGTGATAAAATCCCAGAGAGTCCCCGAGTGTGTGAGAGATACAGAATCCCAGTGAGTCCCCGAGTGTGTGTGAGATACAGAATCACAGAGAGTCCCCGAGTGTGTGTGAGAGATAGGGAATTCCAGAGTGTTCCCTAATGTGTGTGAGAGATAGGGAATCCCAGAGAGTCCCCGAGTGTGTGTGAGAGAGAGAATCCCAGAGTGCGTGTGAGAGATAGGGAATCCCAGAGTGTCCCCGAGTGTGTGTGAGAGAGATTCCCAGAGTGTGAGGGAGAGGGAATTCCAGAGTGTGAGTGAGAGGGTTTCCCAGAGTGTCCCCGAGTGTGTGTGACAGAATCCCAGAGAGTCCCCGAGTGTGTGTCAGAGATAGGGAATCCCAGAGAGTCCCCGAGTGTGTCTGAAAGAGAGGGAATCCACGAGTGTGTGTGAGAGATAGGGAATCCCAGAGAGTCCCCGAAAGTGTGTGAGAGAATCCCAGAGAGTCCCCGAGTGTGTGTGAGAGAAAGGGAATCCCTGATTGTGTGTGAGAGATTGGAATCCCAGAATGTGTGTGAGAGATAGGGTATCTCAGAGAGTCCCGGAGCGTGTGATAAAATCCCAGAGAGTCCCCGAGTGTGTGAGAGATACAGAATCCCAGTGAGTCCCCGAGTGTGTGTGAGATACAGAATCCCAGTGAGTCCCCGAGTGTGTGTGAGATACAGAATCCCAGAGAGTCCCCGAGTGTGTGTGAGAGATAGGGAATCCCAGAGTGTTCCCTAATGTGTGTGAGAGATAGGGAATCCCAGAGAGTCCCCGAGTGTGTGTGAGAGAGAATCCCAGAGTGTGAGAGGGAGAGGGAAACCCAGAGTGAGTGTGTGAGAGAATCCCAGAGTGTTCTTGAGTGAGGGAATCCCAGAGTGTGTGTGTGAGACAGGGAATCCTGGAGAGTCCCAGAGTGTGTGTGAGAGAGGGAGTCCCAGAGTGTATGAGAGAGAGGGAATTCCAGAGTGTGTGTGAGAGAATCCAAGTGTTTGTGTGAGAGAGGGAATCCCAGAGTATCTGAGAGAGATGGGATCTCAGATTCCCAGAGTGTGTGTAAGAGTGGGAATCCCAGATTGTGGGTGAGAGCGGGAATCCCAGAGTGTGTGTGAGAGAGATAGGGAATCCGAGAGTGTGTGTGAGAGATAGGGAATCCCAGAGAGGCGCCGAGTGTGCGTGAGAGATATGGAATCCCAGAGTATCCCCGAGTGTGTGAGAGAGATAGGGAATCCCAGAGTGTCCCCAAGTATGTGTGAGAGAAAGGGAATCCAGAGTGTCCCCGAGTGTGTGTGAGAGAAAGGGAATCCCAGAGAGTCCCCGAGTGTGTGTGAGAGATTGGGAATCCCAGAGAGTGTATGAGAGGGGGAATCCTAGAGTGTGTGTGAGAGAGATAGGGAATCCGAGAGTATGTGTGAGAGATAGGGAATCCCAGAGAGTTCCCGAGTGTGTGTGAGAGATATGGAAGCCCAGAGTGTCCCCGAGTGTGTGTGAGAGATAGGGAATCCCAGAGAGTCCCCGAGTGTGTGTGAGAGATATGGAATCCCAGAGTGTCCCCGAGTGTGTGTGAGAGATAGGGAATGCCAGAGTGTCCCCGAGTGTGTGTGAGAGATAGGGAATCCCAGAGAGTCCCCGAGTGTGTGTAAGAGATTGCGAATCCCAGAGAGTGTATGAGACGGGGAATCCGATAGTGTGTGTGAGAGAGGGAATCCCCGAGTGTGTGCGAGAGAGGGAATCCGAGAGTGTGTGTATGAGACGGAATCTGAGAGTGTGTGTGAGAGAGGTAATCCCAGAGTGTGTGTCAGAGAGGGAATTCCAGAGTGTCCCGGAATGTGTGTGAGAGAGGGAATCCCGGAGTGCTTGAGAGATAGCAAATCCCAGAGTGTGTGTGAGAGAATCACAGAGTGTGTATGAGAGAATCCCAGAGTGTGTGAGAGAGAGGAAATCCCAGAGTGTGTGCGAGAGAGGGAATCCCAGACTGTGTGAGAGAGAGGGAATCCGGGAGAGTCCCAGAGTGTGTGTGAGAGATTGGGAATCCGAGAGTGTGTGTGTGAGAGAGGAAATCCCAGAGTCTATGTGTGATAGAGATTCCCAGAGTGTGAGGAAGAGGGAATTCCAGAGTGTGTGTGAGAGGGAATCCCAGAGTGTCCCCGAGTGTGTGTGACAGAATCCCAGAGAGTCCCCGAGTGTGTGTCAGAGGTCGGGAATCCCAGAGAGTCCCCGAGTGTGTCTGAAAGAGAGGGAATCCACGAGTGTGTGTGAGAGATAGGGAATCCCAGTGAGTCCCCGAAAGTGTGTGAGAGAATCCCAGAGAGTCCCCGAGTGTGTGTGAGAGAAAGGGAATCCCAGATTGTGTGTGATAGATTGGAATCCCAGAATGTGTGTGAGAGATAGGGTATCCCAGAGATTCCCGGAGCGTGTGTTAAAATCCCAGAGAGTCCCCGAATGTGTGAGAAATACAGAATCCCAGTGAGTCGCCGAGTGTGTGTGAGATACAGAATCCCAGTGAATCCCCGAGTGTGTATGCGATACAGAATCCCAGAGAGTCCCCGAGTGTGTGTGAGAGATAGGGAATCCCAGAGTGTTCCCTAATGTGTGTGAGAGATAGGGAATCACAGAGTGTCCCCGAGTGTGTGTGTGAGAGAGAATCCCAGAGTGCGTGTGAGAGATAGGGAATCCCAGAGTGTCCCCGAGTCTGTGTGAGAGAGAATCCCAGAGTGTGAGAGGGAGAGGGAATCCCAGAGTGAGTGTGTGAGAGAATCCCAGAGTGTTCGTGAGTGAGGGAATCCCAGAGTGTGTGTGAGAGAGGGAATCCCGGAGAGTCCCAGAGTGTGAGAGGGAGAGGGAATCCCAGAGTGAGTGTGTGAGAGAATCCCAGAGTGTTCGTGAGTGAGGGAATCCCAGAGTGCGTGTGAGAGAGGGAATCCCAGAGTGTATGAGAGAGAGGGATTCCCAGAGTGTGTGTGAGAGAGATGAAATCCCAGAGTGTGTGTGAGAGATTGGGAATCCCAGAGAGTGTATGAGGCGGGGAATACTAGAGTGTGTGTGAGAGAGATAGGGAATCCGAGAGTGTGTGTGAGAGATAGGGAATCCCAGAGAGGCGCCGAGTGTGCGTGAGAGATATGGAATCCCAGAGTGTCCCCGAGTGTGTGAGAGAGATAGGGAATTCCACAGTGTCCCCAAGTATGTGTGAGAGAAAGGGAATCCAGAGTGTCCCCGAGTGTGTGTGAGAGAAAGGAATCCCAGAGAGTCCCCGAGTGTGTGTGAGAGATTGGGAATCCCAGAGAGTGTATGAGAGGGGGAATCCTAGAGTGTGTGTGAGAGAGATAGGGAATCCGAGAGTATGTGTGAGAGATTGGAATCCCAGAATGTGTGTGAGAGATAGGGTATCCCAGAGAGTCCCGGAGCGTGTGATAAAATCCCAGAGAGTCCCCGAGTGTGTGTGAGAGATATGGAATCCCAGAGTGTCCCCGAGTGTGTGTGTGAGATACAGAATCCCAGTGAGTCCCCGAGTGTGTGTGAGATACAGAATCCCAGAGAGTCCCCGAGTGTGTGTGAGAGATAGGGAATCCCAGAGTGTTCCCTAATGTGTGTGAGAGATAGGGAATCCCAGAGAGTCCCCGAGTGTGTGTGAGAGAGAATCCCAGAGTGTGAGAGGGAGAGGGAAACCCAGAGTGAGTGTGTGAGAGAATCCCAGAGTGTTCTTGAGTGAGGGAATCCCAGAGTGTGTGTGTGAGACAGGGAATCCTGGAGAGTCCCAGAGTGTGTGTGAGAGAGGGAATCCCAGAGTGTATGAGAGAGAGGGAATTCCAGAGTGCGTGTGAGAGAATCCAAGTGTTTGTGTGAGAGAGGGAATCCCAGAGTATCTGAGAGAGATGGGATCTCAGATTCCCAGAGTGTGTGTAAGAGTGGGAATCCCAGATTGTGGGTGAGAGCGGGAATCCCAGAGTGTGTGTGAGAGAGATAGGGAATCCCAGAGAGGCGCCGAGTGTGCGTGAGAGATATGGAATCCCAGAGTATCCCCGAGTGTGTGAGAGAGATAGGGAATCCCAGAGTGTCCCCAAGTATGTGTGAGAGAAAGGGAATCCAGAGTGTCCCCGAGTGTGTGTGAGAGAAAGGGAATCCCAGAGAGTCCCCGAGTGTGTGTGAGAGATTGGGAATCCCAGAGAGTGTATGAGAGGGGGAATCCTAGAGTGTGTGTGAGAGAGATAGGGAATCCGAGAGTATGTGTGAGAGATAGGGAATCCCAGAGAGTTCCCGAGTGTGTGTGAGAGATATGGAAGCCCAGAGTGTCCCCGAGTGTGTGTGAGAGATAGGGAATCCCAGAGAGTCCCCGAGTGTGTGTGAGAGATATGGAATCCCAGAGGGTCCCCGAATGTGTGTGAGAGATAGGGAATGCCAGAGTGTCCCCGAGTGTGTGTGAGAGATAGGGAATCCCAGAGAGTCCCCGAGTGTGTGTAAGAGATTGCGAATCCCAGAGAGTGTATGAGACGGGGAATCCGATAGTGTGTGTGAGAGAGATAGGGAATCCGAGAGTGTGTGTGAGAGAGGGAATCCCCGAGTGTGTGCGAGAGAGGGAATCCGAGAGTGTGTGTATGAGACGGAATCTGAGAGTGTGTGTGAGAGAGGGAATCCCAGAGTGTGTGTCAGAGAGGGAATTCCAGAGTGTCCCGGAATGTGTGTGAGAGAGGGAATCCCGGAGTGCGTGAGAGATAGCAAATCCCAGAGTGTGTGTGAGAGAATCACAGAGTGTGTATGAGAGAATCCCAGAGTGTGTGAGAGAGAGGAAATCCCAGAGTGTGTGCGAGAGAGGGAATCCCAGACTGTGTGAGAGAGAGGGAATCCGGGAGAGCCCCAGAGTGTGTGTGAGAGATTGGGAATCCGAGAGTGTGTGTGTGAGAGAGGAAATCCCAGAGTCTATGTGTGAGAGAGATTCCCAGAGTGTGAGGGAGAGGGAATTCCAGAGTGTGTGTGAGAGGGAATCCCAGAGTGTCCCCGAGTGTGTGTGACAGAATCCCAGAGAGTCCCCGAGTGTGTGCCAGAGGTCGGGAATCCCAGAGAGTCCCCGAGTGTGTCTGAAAGAGAGGGAATCCACGAGTGTGTGTGAGAGATAGGGAATCCCAGTGAGTCCCCGAAAGTGTGTGAGAGAATCCCAGAGAGTCCCCGAGTGTGTGTGAGAGAAAGGGAATCCCAGATTGTGTGTGATAGATTGGAATCCCAGAATGTGTGTGAGAGATAGGGTATCCCAGAGATTCCCGGAGCGTGTGTTAAAATCCCAGAGAGTCCCCGAATGTGTGAGAAATACAGAATCCCAGTGAGTCGCCGAGTGTGTGTGAGATACAGAATCCCAGTGAGTCCCCGAGTGTGTATGCGATACAGAATCCCAGAGAGTCCCCGAGTGTGTGTGAGAGATAGGGAATCCCAGAGTGTTCCCTAATGTGTGTGAGAGATAGGGAATCACAGAGTGTCCCGAGTGTGTGTGAGAGAGAGAATCCCAGAGTGCGTGTGAGAGATAGGGAATCCCAGAGTGTCCCCGAGTCTGTGTGAGAGAGAATCCCAGAGTGTGAGAGGCAGAGGGAATCCCAGAGTGAGTGTGTGAGAGAATCTCAGAGTGTTCGTGAGTGAGGGAATCCCAGAGTGTGTGTGAGAGAGGGAATCCCGGAGAGTCCCAGAGTGTGAGAGGGAGAGGGAATCCCAGAGTGAGTGTGTGGGAGAATCCCAGAGTGTTCGTGAGTGAGGGAATCCCAGAGTGCGTGTGAGAGAGGGAATCCCAGAGTGTATGAGAGAGAGGGATTCCCAGAGTGTGTGTGAGAGAGATGAAATCCCAGAGTGTGTGTGAGAGATTGGGAATCCCAGAGAGTGTATGAGGCGGGGAATACTAGAGTGTGTGTGAGAGAGATAGGGAATCCGAGAGTGTGTGTGAGAGATAGGGAATCCCAGAGAGGCGCCGAGTGTGCGTGAGAGATATGGAATCCCAGAGTGTCCCCGAGTGTGTGAGAGAGATAGGGAATTCCACAGTGTCCCCAAGTATGTGTGAGAGAAAGGGAATCCAGAGTGTCCCCGAGTGTGTGTGAGAGAAAGGAATCCCAGAGAGTCCCCGAGTGTGTGTGAGAGATTGGGAATCCCAGAGAGTGTATGAGAGGGGGAATCCTAGAGTGTGTGTGAGAGAGATAGGGAATCCGAGAGTATGTGTGAGAGATTGGAATCCCAGAATGTGTGTGAGAGATAGGTAGCCCAGAGAGTCCCGGAGCGTGTGATAAAATCCCAGAGAGTCCCCGAGTGTGTGTGAGAGATATGGAATCCCAGAGTGTCCCCGAGTGTGTGTGTGAGATACAGAATCCCAGTGAGTCCCCGAGTGTGTGAGAGATACAGAATCCCAGAGAGTCCCCGAGTGTGTGTGAGAGATAGGGAATCCCAGAGAGTCCCCGAGTGTGTGTAAGAGATTGTGAATCCCAGAGATTGTATGAGACGGGGAATCCGATAGTGTGTGTGAGAGAGATAGGGAATCCGAGAGTGTGTGTGAGAGAGGGAATCCCCGAGTGTGTGCGAGAGAGGGAATCCGAGAGTGTGTATATGAGACGGAATCTGAGAGTGTGTGTGAGAGAGGGAATCCCAGAGTGTGTGTCAGAGAGGGAATTCCAGAGTGTCCCGGAATGTGTGTGAGAGAGGGAATCCCGGAGTGCGTGAGAGATAGCAAATCCCAGAGTGTGTGTGAGAGAATCACAGAGTGCGTATGAGAGAATCCCAGAGTGTGTGAGAGAGAGGAAATCCCAGAGTGTGTGCGAGAGAGGGAATCCCAGACTGTGTGAGAGAGAGGGAATCCGGGAGAGTCCCAGAGTGTGTGTGAGAGATTGGGAATCCGAGAGTGTGTGTGAGAGAGAGGAAATCCCAGAGTCTATGTGTGAGAGAGATTCCCAGAGTGTGAGGGAGAGGGAATTCCAGAGTGTGTGTGAGAGGGAATCCCAGAGTGTCCCCGAGTGTGTGTGACAGAATCCCAGAGAGTCCCCGAGTGTGTGTCAGAGGTCGGGAATCACAGAGAGTCCCCGAGTGTGTCTGAAAGAGAGGGAATCCACGAGTGTGTGTGAGAGATAGGGAATCCCAGAGAGTCCCCGAAAGTGTGTGAGAGAATCCCAGAGAGTCCCCGAGTGTGTGTGAGAGAAAGGGGATCCCTGATTGTGTGTGAGAGATTGGAATCCCAGAATGTGTGTGAGAGATAGGGTATCCGCGAGAGTCCCGGAGCGTGTGATAAAATCCCAGAGAGTCCCCGAGTGTGTGAGAGATACAGAATCCCAGTGAGTCCCCGAGTGTGTGTGAGATACAGAATCCCAGTGAGTCCCCGAGTGTGTGTGAGGTACAGAATCCCAGAGAGTCCCCGAGTGTGTGTGAGAGATAGGGAATCCCAGTGTGTTCCCTTATGTGTGTGAGAGATAGGGAATCCCAGAGAGTCCCCGAGTGTGTGTGAGAGAGAGAATCCCAGAGTGTGTGTGAGAGATAGGGAATCCCAGAGTGTCCCCGAGTGTGTGTGAGAGAGAATCCCAGAGTGTGAGAGGCAGAGGGAATCCCAGAGTGAGTGTGTGAGAGAATCCCAGAGTGTTCGTGAGTGAGGGAATCCCATAGTGTGTGTGAGAGAGGGAATCCCGGAGAGTCCCAGAGTGTGTGTGTGAGAGAGGGAATCCTGGAGAGTCCCAGAGTGTGTGTGAGAGAGGGGATCCCAGAGTGTATGAGAGAGAGGGAATTCCAGAGTGTGTGTGAGAGAATCCAAGTGTTTGTGTGAGAGAGGGAATCCCAGAGTGTCTGAGAGAGATGGGATCTCAGATTCCCAGAGTGTGTGTAAGAGTGGGAATCCCAGATTGTGGGTGAGAGCGGGAATCCCAGAGTGTGTGTGAGAGAGGAAATCCCAGAGTGTGTGTGTGGGAATCCCGGAGTGGGTGTGAGAGTGGGAATTCCAAATTGTGTGTGAGAGTGAGGGAATTGCAGAGTGTACCAGAGTGTGCATGAGAGAATCCCAGAGCGTGAAAGAGTGGGAATCCCAGAGTCTATGTGAGAGAGGAAATCCCAGAGTGTGTGTGAGAGTGGGAATCCCAGAGTGTGTTCGGGAGCGGGAATCCCAGAGTATCTGAGAGAAATGGGATCTCAGATTTCCAGAGTGTGTGTAAGTGTGGGAATCCCAGAGTGTGAGGGAAAGGGAATTCCAGAGTGTGTGTGAGAGAATCCCAGAGAGTTCGAGAGTGTGTGTGAGAGAGGGAATCCCAGATTGTGCGCGAGAGAGGGAATCCCAGAGTGTGTGTGAGTGGGGGAATTCCAGAGATTCCCAGAGTGTCGGAGAGAGATGGAATCCCAGAGAATCCCAGAGTGTGTATGAGAGAATCCCAGAGTGTGAGAGTGTGGGAATATCAGTGTGTGTGAGAGAGAGGGAATCCCAGAGTGTGTGAGAGAGATGGGGAATCCCAGAGTCTGTGTGAGAGATAGGGAATCCCAGAGTCTGTTTGAGAGAGAGGGAATCCCAGAGAGTGTGTGAGAGAGGAAATCCCTGATTGAGTGAGAGAGAGGGAATCCCCGAGTGTGCGTGTGTGAGTTTCCCAGAGTGTGTGTGAGAGACGGAATCCCAGAGTGTGTGTGAGAGAGGGAATCCCAGAGTGTGTGTGAGAGATAGGGAATCCCAGAGTGTCCCCGAGTGTGTGTGAGAGATCGGGAATCCCAGAGTATCCCCGAGTGTGTGTGAGAGATTGGGAAACCCAGAGCGTCCCCGAGTGTGTGTGAGAGATATGGAATCCCAGAGTGTCCCCGAGTGTGTGTGAGAGATAGGGAATCCCAGAGTGTCCCCAAGTGTGTGTGAGAGATAGGGAATCCCAGAGAGTCCCCGAGTGTGTATGAGAGATTGGGAATCCCAGAGAGTGTATGAGAGGGGGAATCCTAGAGTGTGTGAGAGAGACAGGGAATCCGAGAGTGTGTGTAAGAGAGGGAATCCCCGAGTGTGTGCGAGAGAGGGAATCCCAGAGTGTGTGCGAGAGAGGGAATCCGAGTGTGTGTGTGTGAGACGGAATCTGAGAGTGTGTGTGAGAGAGGGAATACCAGAGTGTGTGTCAGAGAGGGGATTCCAGAATGTCCCGGAATGTGTGTGAGAGAGGGAATCCCGGAGTGCGTGAGAGATAGCCAATCCCAGAGTGTGTGTGAGAGAATCCCAGAGTGTGTTTGAGAGGGGGAATCCTAGAGTGTGTGTGAGAGAGATAGGGAATCCGAGAGTGTGTGTGAGAGATATAGAATCCCAGAGAGTCCCCGAGTGTGTGTGAGAGATTGGGAATCTCAGAGAGTGTATGAGAGCTAGAATCCTGGAGTGTGTGTGAGAGAGATAGGGAAGCCTAGAGTGTGTGTGAGAGTGATAGGGAATTCCCGCGTGTGTGTGAGAGATAGGGAATCCCAGAGTGTCCCCGAGTGTGTGTGAGAGATAGGGAATCCCAGAGAGTCCCCGAGTGTGTGTGAGAGATTGGGAATCCCAGAGACTGTATGAGAGCAGGAATCCTGGAGTGTGTGTGAGAGAGATAGGGAATCCGAGAGTGTGTGTGAGAGAGGGAATCCCCGAGTGTGTGCGAGAGAGGGAATCCCAGAGTGTGTGCGAGAGAGGGAATTCGAGAGTGTGTGTGTGAGACGAATCTGAGAGTGAGTGTGAGAGAGGGAATCCCAGAGTGTGTGTCAGAGAGGGAATTCCAGAGTGTCCCGGAATGTGTGTGAGAGAGGGAATCCCGGAGTGCGTGAGAGATAGCCAATCCCAGAGTGTGTGTGAGAGAATCCCAGAGTGTGTGAGAGAGAGGAATTCCCAGAGTGTGTGCGAGAGAGTGAATCCCAGAGTGTGTGCGAGAGCGGGAATCCCAGACTGTGTGAGAGAGAGGGAATCCGGGAGAGTCCCTGAGTGTGTGTGAGAGAGGGAATCCCAGAGTGTGTGTGAGAGAGGGAATCCCAGAGTGTGTACGAGAGCGGGAATCCCAGACTGTGTGAGAGAGAGGGAAGCCTGGAGAGTCCCAGAGTGCGTGAGAGAGAGGGAATCCCAGAGTGTGTGTGAGAGAGGGAATCCCAGAGTGTGTGTTAGAGAGGGAATCCCAGAGTGTGTGCGAGAGCGGCAATCCCAGACTGTGAGAGAGAGAGGGAATCCCGGAGAGTCCCAGAGTGTGTGTGAGAGAGGGAATCCCAGAGTGTGTGTGAGAGAGGGAATCCCAGAGTGTGTCAGAGGGAATTCCAGTGTGTGTGTGAGAGAGGGCATCCCAGAGTGTGTGTGAGAGTGGGAATCCCAGAGTGTGTGTGAGAGAGGGGATCCCAGAGTGTGTGTGAGAGAGGGAATCCCAGAGTGTTTGTGTGAGAGAGAATCCCAGAGTGTGTGTTAGAGAGGGAATCCCAGAGTGTGTGCGAGAGCGGCAATCCCAGACTGTGAGAGAGAGAGGGAATCCCGGAGAGTCCCAGAGTGTGTGTGAGAGAGGGAATCCCAGAGTGTGTGTGAGAGAGGGAATCCCAGAGTGTGTCAGAGGGAATTCCAGTGTGTGTGTGAGAGAGGGCATCCCAGAGTGTGTGAGAGAGTGGGAATCCCAGAGTGTGTGTGAGAGAGGGGATCCCAGAGTGTGTGTGAGAGAGGGAATCCCAGAGTGTTTGTGTGAGAGAGAATTCCAGAGTGTGTGTGAGAGAGGGAAACCCAGAGAGTGTGTGAGAGTGGGAAACCCAGAGAGTGTGTGAGAGTAGGAATCCCAGAGTGTGTGAGGGAGAGGGAATCCCAGAGTGAGTGTGTGAGAGAATCCCAGAGTGTTTGTGAGTGAGGGAATCCCAGAGTGTGTGTGAGAGGGAATCCCGGAGAGTCCCAGAGTGTGTGTGAGAGAGGGAATCCCGGAGAGTCCCAGAGTGTGTGTGAGAGAGGGAATCCCAGAATGTATGAGAGAGAGGGAATTCCAGAGTGTGTGTGAGAGGGAATCCCAGAGTGTCCCCGAGTGTGTGTGATAGAATCCCAGAGAGTCCCCGAGTGTGTGTGAGAGGTCGAGAATCCCAGAGAGTCCCCGAGTGTGTCTGAAAGAGAGGGAATCCACGAGTGTGTGGGAGAGATATGGAATCCCAGAAGGCCCCCGAAAGTGTGTGAGAGAATCCCAGAGAGTCCACGAGTGTGTGTGAGAGAAAGGAAATCCCAGAATGTGTGTGAGAGATAGGGTATCCCAGAATGTGTGTGAGAGATAGGATGTCCCAGAGAGTCCCGGAGCGTGTGATAAAGTCCCAGAGAGTCCCCGAGTGTGTGAAAGATACAGAATCCCAGTGAGTCCCCGAGTGTGAGTGAGATACAGAATCCCAGTGAGTCCCCGAGTGTGTGTGAGATACAGAATCCCAGAGAGTCCCCGAGTGTGTGTGAGAGATAAGGAATCCGAGAGTGTTCCCGAATGTGTGTGAGAGATAGGGAATCCCAGAGAGTCCCCGAGTGTGTGTGAGAGAGAGAATCCCAGAGTGCGTGTGAGAGATTGGGAATCCCAGAGTGTGTGTGAGAGATAGGGAGTCCCAGAGTGTCCCGGAGTGTGTGTGAGAGAGAATCCCAGAGTGTGTGAGGGAGAGGGAATCCCAGAGTGAGTGTGTGAGAGAATCCCAGAGTGTTTGTGAGTGAGCGAATCCCAGAGTGTGTGTGAGAGAGGGAATCCCGGAGAGTCCCAGAGTGTGTGTGAGAGAGGGATTCCTGGAGAGTCCCAGAGTGTGTGTGAGAGAGGGAATCCCAGAGTGTATGAGAGAGAGGGAATTCCAGAGTGTGTGTGAGGGAATTCCAGAGTGGGTGTGTGAGAGAGGGAATCCCAGAGTGTCTCCGAGTGTGTGTGAGAGATAGGGAATCCAGAGTATCACCGAGTGTGTGTGAGAGATAAGGAATCCCAGAGCGTCCCCGAGTGTGTGTGAGAGATAAGGAAACCCAGAGTTTCCCAGAGTGTGTGTGAGAGATAGGGAATCCCAGAGTGTCCCCGAGTGTGTGTGAGAGATAGGTAATCCCAGAGATTCCCCGAGTTTGTGTGAGAGATAGGGAATCCCAGAGTGTCCCCGAGTGTGTGGGAGAGATATGGAATCCCAGAGAGCCCCCGAAAGTGTGTGAGAGAATCCCAGAGAGTCCCCGAGTGTGTGTGAGAGAAAGGGTATCCCAGAATGTGTGTGAGAGATAGGGTATCCCAGAATGTGTGTGAGAGATAGGATGCCCCAGAGAGTCCCGGAGCGTGTGATAAAGTCCCAGAGAGTCCCCGAGTGTGTGAAAGATACAGAATCCCAGTGAGTCCCCGAGTGTGAGTGAGATACAGAATCCCAGTGAGTCCCCGAGTGTGTGTGAGATACAGAATCCCAGAGAGTCCCCGAGTGTGTGTGAGAGATAAGGAATCCGAGAGTGTTCCCGAATGTGTGTGAGAGATAGGGAATCCCAGAGAGTCCCCGAGTGTGTGTGAGAGAGAGAATCCCAGAGTGCGTGTGAGAGATTGGGAATCCCAGAGTGTGTGTGAGAGATAGGGAGTCCCAGAGTGTCCCGGAGTGTGTGTGAGAGAGAATCCCAGAGTGTGTGAGGGAGAGGGAATCCCAGAGTGAGTGTGTGAGAGAATCCCAGAGTGTTTGTGAGTGAGCGAATCCCAGAGTGTGTGTGAGAGAGGGAATCCCGGAGAGTCCCAGAGTGTGTGTGAGAGAGGGATTCCTGGAGAGTCCCAGAGTGTGTGTGAGAGAGTAATCCCAGAGTGTATGAGAGAGAGGGAATTCCAGAGTGTGTGTGAGGGAATTCCAGAGTGGGTGTGTGAGAGAGGGAATCCCAGAGTGTCTCCGAGTGTGTGTGAGAGATAGGGAATCCAGAGTATCACCGAGTGTGTGTGAGAGATAAGGAATCCCAGAGCGTCCCCGAGTGTGTGTGAGAGATAAGGAAACCCAGAGTTTCCCAGAGTGTGTGTGAGAGATAGGGAATCCCAGAGTGTCCCGGAGTGTGTGTGAGAGATAGGTAATCCCAGAGATTCCCCGAGTTTGTGTGAGAGATAGGGAATCCCAGAGTGTCCCCGAGTGTGTGTGAGAGATTGGGAATCCCAGAGAGTCCCCGAGTGTGTGTGAGAGATTGGGAATCCCAGAGAGTGTATGAGAGGGGGAATCCTAGAGTGTGTGTGAGAGTGATAGGGAATCCGAGAGTGTGTGTGAGAGATAGGGAATCCCAGAGAGTCCCCGAGTGTGTGTGAGAGATATGGAATCCCAGAGTGTCCCCGAGAGTGTGTGAGAGATAGGGAATCCCAGAGTGTCCCCGAGTGTGTGTGAGAGATAGGGAATCCCAGAGTGTGTGTGAGAGATAGGGAATCCCAGAATGTGTGTGAGAGATAGGGTATCCCAGAGAGTCCCGGAGCGTGTGATAAAATCCCAGAGAGTCCCCGAGTGTGTGTGAGAGATAGGGAATCCCAGAGAGTCCCCGAGTGTGTGTGAGAGATTGGGAATCCCAGAGAGTGTATGAGAGGGGGAATCCTGGAGTGTGTGTGTGAGAGAGAGGGAATCCGAGAGTGTGTGTGAGAGATAGGGAATCCCCGAGTGTGTGCGAGAGAGGGAATCCCAGAGTGTGTGCGAGAGAGGGAATCCGAGAGTGTGTGTGTGAGACGGAATCTGAGAGTGAGTGTGAGAGAGGGAATCCCAGAGTGTGTGTCAGAGAGGGAATTCCAGAGTGTCCCGGAATGTGTGTGAGAGAGGGAATCCCGGCGTGCGTGAGAGATAGCCAATCCCAGAGTGTGTGTGAGAGAATCCCAGAGTGTGTGTGAGAGGGGAATCCTAGAGTGTGTGAGAGAGAGATAGTGAATGCTAGAGTTTGTGTGAGAGAGATAGGGAATCCGAGAGTGTTTGTGAGAGATAGGGAATCCCAGAGAGTCCCCGAGTGTGTGTGAGAGATATGGAATCCCAGAGTGTCCCCGAGTGTGTGTGAGAGATAGGGAAACCCAGAGTGTCCCCGAGTGTGTGTGAGAGATTGGGAATCCCAGAGAGTCCCCGAGTGTGTGTGAGAGATTTGGAATCCCAGAGAGTGTATGAGAGGGGGAATCCTAGAGTGTGTGTGAGAGTGATTGGGAATCCGAGAGTGTGTGTGAGAGATAGGGAATCCCAGCGAGTCCCCGAGTGTGTGTGAGAGATATGGAATCCCAGAGTGTCCCCGAGAGTGTGTGAGAGATAGGGATTCCCAGAGTGTCCCCGAGTGTGTGTTAGAGATAGGGAATCCCAGAGAGTCTCCGAATGTGTGTGAGAGATTGGGAATCCCAGAGAGTCCCAGAGTGTGTGTGAGAGAGGGAATCCCAGAGTGTGTGTGAGAGAGGGAATCCCAGAGTGTTTGTGAGAGAGAGAATTCCAGAGTGTGTGTGAGAGAGGGAAACCCAGAGAGTGTGTGAGAGTGGGAAACCCAGAGAGTGTGTGAGAGTAGGAATCCCGGAGTGTGTGAGGGAGAGGGAATCCCAGAGTGAGTGTGTGAGAGAATCCCAGAGTGTTTGTGAGTGAGGGAATCCCAGAGTGTGTGTGATAGGGAATCCCGGAGAGTCCCAGAGTGTGTGTGAGAGAGGGAATCCCGGAGAGTCCCAGAGTGTGTGTGAGCGAGGGAATCCCAGACTGTATGAGAGAGAGGGAATTCCAGAGTGTGTGTGAGAGGGAATCCCAGAGTGTCCCCGAGTGTGTGTGATAGAATCCCAGAGAGCCCCCGAAAGTGTGTGAGAGGTCGAGAATCCCAGAGAGTCCCCGAGTGTGTGAGAGAAAGGGAATCCCAAAATGTGTGTGAGAGATAGGGTATCCCAGAATGTGTGTGAGAGATAGGATGTCCCAGAGAGTCCCGGAGCGTGTGATAAAGTCCCAGAGAGTCCCCGAGTGTGTGAAAGATACAGAATCCCAGTGAGTCCCCGAGTGTGTGTGAGATACAGAATCCCAGTGAGTCCCCGAGTGTGTGTGAGATACAGAATCCCAGAGAGTCCCCGAGTGTGTGTGAGAGATAAGGAATCCGAGAGTGTTCCCGAATGTGTGTGAGAGATAGGGAATCCCAGAGAGTCCCCGAGTGTGTGTGAGAGAGAGAATCCCAGAGTGCGTGTGAGAGATTGGGAATCCCAGAGTGTGTGTGAGAGATAGGGAGTCCCAGAGTGTCCCCGAGTGTGTGTGATAGAATCCCAGAGAGTCCCCGAGTGTGTGTGAGAGGTCGAGAATCCCAGAGAGTCCCCGAGTGTGTCTGAAAGAGAGGGAATCCACGAGTGTGTGGGAGAGATATGGAATCCCAGAGAGCCCCCGAAAGCGTGTGAGAGAATCCCAGAGAGTCCCCGAGTGTGTGTGAGAGAAAGGGAATCCCAGAATGTGTGTGAGAGATAGGGTATCCCAGAATGTGTGTGAGAGATAGGATGTCCCAGAGAGTCCCGGAGCGTGTGATAAAGTCCCAGAGAGTCCCCGAGTGTGTGAAAGATACAGAATCCCAGTGAGTCCCCGAGTGTGTGTGAGATACAGAATCCCAGTGAGTCCCCGAGTGTTTGTGAGATACAGAATCCCAGAGAGTCCCCGAGTGTGTGTGAGAGATAAGGAATCCGAGAGTGTTCCCGAATGTGTGTGAGAGATAGGGAATCCCAGAGAGTCCCCGAGTGTGTGTGAGAGAGAGAATCCCAGAGTGCGTGTGAGAGATATGGAATCCCAGAGTTTCCCAGAGTGTGTGTGAGAGATAGGGAATCCCAGAGTGTCCCCGAGTGTGTGTGAGAGATACGTAATCCCAGAGAGTCCCCGAGTGTGTGTGAGAGATAGGGAATCCCAGAGTGTCCCCGAGTGTGTGTGAGAGATTGGGAATCCCAGAGAGTCCCCGAGTGTGTGTGAGAGATTGGGAATCCCAGAGAGTGTATGAGAGGGGGAATCCTAGAGTGTGTGTGAGAGTGATAGGGAATCCGAGAGTGTGTGTGAGAGATAGGGAATCCCAGAGAGTCCCCGAGTGTGTGTTAGAGATATGGAATCCCAGAGTGTCCCCGAGAGTGTGTGAGAGATAGGGAATCCCAGAATGTCCCCGAGTGTGTGTGAGAGATAGGGAATCCCAGAGTGTGTGTGAGAGATAGGGAATCCCAGAATGTGTGTGAGAGAGGGAATCCCAGAGTGTGTGTGAGAGAGGGAATCCCAGAGTGTGTCAGAGGGAATTCCAGTGTGTGTGTGAGAGAGGGCATCCCAGAGTGTGTGAGAGAGTGGGAATCCCAGAGTGTGTGTGAGAGATGGGATCCCAGAGTGTGTGTGAGAGAGGGAATCCCAGAGTGTTTGTGTGAGAGAGAATTCCAGAGTGTGTGTGAGAGAGGGAAACCCAGAGAGTGTGTGAGAGTGGGAAACCCAGAGAGTGTGTGAGAGTGGGAATCCCAGAGTGTGTTAGGGAATCCCAGAGTGTGTGAGGGAATCCCAGACTGTCCCAGGGTGTGTAAGGGAATCCTAGGGTGTGTGGCCGAGAGTCCTGGTGTCCCAGATTGCGTATAGGAATCCCAGCGTGTCCCAGAGTGTGTTAGGGATTCCTAGAGTGTGTGAGAGAATCCCAGAGAGTCCCAAAGTGTGTGAGAGAATCCCAGAATGTGTGAGGGAATCACAGAGTGTGAGAGAAAACCCAGTGTATCCCAGAGTCTGGAATGGAATCCCACATTGAGTGAGGGAGAGTCCCAGAGTGAGTTAGAGAGTCCCAGAAACTCGTGGTGCTTCAGGGAATCCCCGAATGTAAGAGAGATTCCCTGAGTGTGCCAGAGTGTGCAAGAGAATCCCAGTGAGTGTAAGAGAATCACAGTGTACCAGAGTGTGTGGGAGAGTGTCCCAGAGTGCGTGTGAGAGAGCCCCAGTCTCCCAGATTGCGTAAAGGAATCCCAGAGACTCCCAGAGTGTGTGATAGGTACTCCCAGAGTGTGTGACAGAACCCCAGCATGTGCCAGAGTGTGTTCGGGATTTCTAGAGTATGAGAGAGAATCCAAGAAAGTCTCAAAGTGTGTGATTGAATCCCAGAGTGTGTGAGGGAATCCCAGAGTGTATAACAGCATCCCACAGTGAGTCCCAGAGTGAGTGACAGAGTCCCAGAGTCCCATGGTGTGTGAGGGTATCCCCGAATGTAAGAGAGATTACCTGAGTGTGCCAGAGTGTGCAAGAGAATTCCAACATGTGTAAGAGAATCACATTGTACCAGAGTGTGTGTGTGTGTGAGTCCCAGTGTGTGTGTGTGTGTGTGTGTGTGTATGAGAGTCCCAGAGTGTGTGTGAGAGTCCCAGTGTCCCAGAGTGTGTGTAAGAGTTCCAGTGTTCAGAGTGTGTGTGAGAGTCCCATAGTCTGTGTGAGAATCAGTGTCCGAGTCTGTATGAGAATCAGTGTCCCAGAGTCTGTGTAAGAATCAGTGTCCCTGTGTGTGTGCGTGTGTGTGTGTGTGTGTGAGAGAGAGAGAGTCCCAGTGTGTGTGTGTATGTGTGTGTGAGAGAGAGAGAGAGCCCCAGAGTGTGTGTGAGAATCAGTGTCCCAGCGTGTGTGTGTGTGAGAGTCCCAGATTGTGTGCCAGTGAGGGGATACCCCAGAGTGTGTGTGAGAGAGGGAATCCGAGAGAGTGTGTGAGAGAGAGGGAATCCCAGAGTCTATGTGAGAGAGAGATTCCCAGAGTGTGAGGGGGAGGGAAATCCAGATTGTGTGTCAGAGGGAATCCCAGAGTGTTCCCGAGTGTGTGTGATAGAATCCCAGAGAGTCCCCGAGTGTGCGTGAGAGGTCGGGAATCCCAGAGAGTCCCCGAGTGTGTCTGAAAGAGACGGAATCCACGAGTGTGTGAGAGATAGGGAATCCCAGAGAGTCCCCGAAAGTGTGTGAGAGAAAGGGAATCCCAGAGTGTGTGTGAGAGATAGGGAATCCCAGAATGTGTGTGAGAGATAGGGTATCCCAGAGAGTCCCGGAGCGTGTGACAAAATCCCAGAGAGTCCCCGAGTGTGTGAGAGATACAGAATCCCAGTGAGTCCCCGAGTGTGTGTGAGATACAGAATCCCAGTGAGTCCCCGAGTCTGTGTGAGATAAAGAATCCCAGAGAGTCCCCGAGTGTGTGTGAGAGATAGGGAATCCGAGAGTGTGTGTGAGAGAGGGAATCCCCGAGTGTGTGCGAGAGAGGGAATCCCAGAGTATATGCGAGAGAGGGAATCCGAGTGTGTGTGTGTGAGACGGAATCTGAGAGTGTGTGTGAGAGAGGGAATACCAGAGTGTGTGTCAGAGAGGGAATTCCAGAATGTCCTGGAATGTGTGTGAGAGATGGAATCCCGGAGTGCGTGAGAGATAGCCAATCCCAGAGTGTGTGTGAGAGAATCCCAGAGTGTGTGTGAGAGGGGGAATCCTAGAGTGTGTGTGAGAGAGATAGGGAATCCGAGAGTGTGTGTGAGAGATATAGAATCCCAGAGAGTCCCCGAGTGTGTGTGAGAGATTGGGAATCCCAGAGAGTGTATGACAGGGGGAATCCTAGAGTGTGTGTGAGAGTGATAGGGAATCCGAGAGTGTGTGTGAGAGATAGGGAATCCCAGAGAGTCCCCGAGTGTGTGTGAGAGATAGGGAATCCCAGAGAGTTCCCGAATGTGTGTGAGAGATTGGGAATCCCAGAGAGTGTATGAGAGGGGGAATCCGAGAGTGTGTGTGAGAGAGATAGGGAATCCGAGATTGTGTGTGAGAGAGGGAATCCCCGAGTGTGTGCGAGAGAGGGAATCCGAGAGTGTGTGTATGAGACGGAATCTGAGAGTGTGTGTGAGAGAGGGAATCCCAGAGTGTGTGTCAGAGAGGGAATTCCAGAGTGTCCCGGAATTTGTGTGATAGAGGGAATCCCGGAGTGCGTGAGAAATAGCCAATCCCAGAGTGTGTGAGAGAGAATCCCAGAGTGAGTGTGAGAGCGGAAATCCCAGAGTGTGTGCGAGAGAGGGAATCCCAGACTGTGTGAGAGAGAGGGAATCCGGGAGAATGTGTGAGAGAGAGGGAATCCCAGAGTCTATGTGAGAGAGAGATTCCCAGAGTGTGAGGGAGAGGGAATTCCAGATTGTGTGTCAGAGGGAATCCCAGAGTGTTCCCGAGTGTGTGTGATAGAATCCCAGAGAGTCCCCGAGTGTGCGTGAGAGGTCGGGAATCCCAGAGAGTCCCCGAGTGTGTCTGAAAGAGATGGAATCCACGAGTGTGTGAGAGATAGGGAATCCCAGAGAGTCCCCGAAAGTGTGTGAGAGAAAGGGAATCCCAGAGTGTGTGTGAGAGATAGGGAATCCCAGAATGTGTGTGAGAGATAGGGTATCCCAGAGAGTCCCGGAGCGTGTGATAAAATCCCAGAGAATCCCCGAGTGTGTGAGAGATACAGAATCCCAGTGAGTCCCCGAGTGTGTGTGAGATACAGAATCCCAGTGAGTCCCCGTGTGTGTGTGAGATAAAGAATCCCAGAGAGTCCCCGAGTGTGTGTGAGAGATAGGGAATCCGAGAGTGTGTGCGAGAGAGGGAAACCCAGAGTGTGTGCGAGAGAGGGAATCCAAGTGTGTGTGTGTGAGACGGAATCTGAGAGTGTGTGTGAGAGAGTGAATACCAGAGTGTGTGTCAGAGACGGAATTCCAGAATGTCCTGGAATGTGTGTGAGAGAGGGAATCCCGGAGTGCGTGAGAGATAGCAAATCCCAGAGTGTGTGTGAGAGAATCACAGAGTGTGTGTGAGAGGGGGAATCCTAGAGTGTGTGTGAGAGAGATAGGGAATCCGAGAGTGTGTGTGAGAGATATAGAATTCCAGAGAGTCCCCGAGTGTGTGTGAGAGATAGGGAATCCCAGAGTGTCCCCGAGTGTGTGTGAGAGATAGGGAATCCCAGAGAGTCCCCGAGTGTGTGTGAGAGATTGGGAATCCCAGAGAATGTATGAGAGGGGGAATCCTGGAGTGTGTGTGAGAGAGATAGGGAATCCGAGAGTGTGTGTGAGAGATAGGGAATCCCCGAGTGTGTGCGAGAGAGGGAATCCCAGAGTGTGTGCGAGAGAGGGAATCCGAGAGTGTGTGTGTGAGACGGAATCTGAGAGTGAGTGTGAGAGAGGGAATCCCAGAGTGTGTGTCAGAGAGGGAATGCCAGAGTGTCCCGGAATGTGTGTGAGAGAGGGAATCCCGGAGTGCGTGAGAGATAGCCAATCCCAGAGTGTGTGTGAGAGAATCCCAGAGTGTGTGAGAGAGTGGAAATCCCAGAGTGTGCGCGAGAGAGGGAATCCCAGAGTGTGTGCGAGAGTGGGAATCCCAGACTGTGTGAGAGAGAGGGAATCCGGGAGACTCCCAGAGTGTGTGTGAGAGAGGGAATCCGAGAGTGTGTGAGAGAGAAGGAGTCCCAGAGTGTGTGTCAGAGAGGGAATCCCAGAGAGTCCCCGAGTGTGTCTGAAAGAGACGGAATCCACGAGTGTGTGAGAGATAGGGAATCCCAGAGAGTCCCCGAAAGTGTGTGAGAGAAAGGGAATCCCAGAGTGTGTGTGAGAGATAGGGAATCCCAGAATGTGTGTGAGAGATAGGGTATCCCAGAGAGTCCCGGAGCGTGTGACAAAATCCCAGAGAGTCCCCGAGTGTGTGAGAGATACAGAATCCCAGTGAGTCCCCGAGTGTGTGTGAGATACAGAATCCCAGTGAGTCCCCGAGTCTGTGTGAGATAAAGAATCCCAGAGAGTCCCCGAGTGTGTGTGAGAGATAGGGAATCCGAGAGTGTGTGTGAGAGAGGGAATCCCCGAGTGTGTGCGAGAGAGGGAATCCCAGAGTATATGCGAGAGAGGGAATCCGAGTGTGTGTGTGTGAGACGGAATCTGAGAGTGTGTGTGAGAGAGGGAATACCAGAGTGTGTGTCAGAGAGGGAATTCCAGAATGTCCTGGAATGTGTGTGAGAGATGGAATCCCGGAGTGCGTGAGAGATAGCCAATCCCAGAGTGTGTGTGAGAGAATCCCAGAGTGTGTGTGAGAGGGGGAATCCTAGAGTGTGTGTGAGAGAGATAGGGAATCCGAGAGTGTGTGTGAGAGATATAGAATCCCAGAGAGTCCCCGAGTGTGTGTGAGAGATTGGGAATCCCAGAGAGTGTATGACAGGGGGAATCCTAGAGTGTGTGTGAGAGTGATAGGGAATCCGAGAGTGTGTGTGAGAGATAGGGAATCCCAGAGAGTCCCCGAGTGTGTGTGAGAGATAGGGAATCCCAGAGAGTTCCCGAATGTGTGTGAGAGATTGGGAATCCCAGAGAGTGTATGAGAGGGGGAATCCGAGAGTGTGTGTGAGAGAGATAGGGAATCCGAGATTGTGTGTGAGAGAGGGAATCCCCGAGTGTGTGCGAGAGAGGGAATCCGAGAGTGTGTGTATGAGACGGAATCTGAGAGTGTGTGTGAGAGAGGGAATCCCAGAGTGTGTGTCAGAGAGGGAATTCCAGAGTGTCCCGGAATTTGTGTGATAGAGGGAATCCCGGAGTGCGTGAGAAATAGCCAATCCCAGAGTGTGTGAGAGAGAATCCCAGAGTGAGTGTGAGAGCGGAAATCCCAGAGTGTGTGCGAGAGAGGGAATCCCAGACTGTGTGAGAGAGAGGGAATCCGGGAGAATGTGTGAGAGAGAGGGAATCCCAGAGTCTATGTGAGAGAGAGATTCCCAGAGTGTGAGGGAGAGGGAATTCCAGATTGTGTGTCAGAGGGAATCCCAGAGTGTTCCCGAGTGTGTGTGATAGAATCCCAGAGAGTCCCCGAGTGTGCGTGAGAGGTCGGGAATCCCAGAGAGTCCCCGAGTGTGTCTGAAAGAGATGGAATCCACGAGTGTGTGAGAGATAGGGAATCCCAGAGAGTCCCCGAAAGTGTGTGAGAGAAAGGGAATCCCAGAGTGTGTGTGAGAGATAGGGAATCCCAGAATGTGTGTGAGAGATAGGGTATCCCAGAGAGTCCCGGAGCGTGTGATAAAATCCCAGAGAATCCCCGAGTGTGTGAGAGATACAGAATCCCAGTGAGTCCCCGAGTGTGTGTGAGATACAGAATCCCAGTGAGTCCCCGTGTGTGTGTGAGATAAAGAATCCCAGAGAGTCCCCGAGTGTGTGTGAGAGATAGGGAATCCGAGAGTGTGTGCGAGAGAGGGAAACCCAGAGTGTGTGCGAGAGAGGGAATCCAAGTGTGTGTGTGTGAGACGGAATCTGAGAGTGTGTGTGAGAGAGTGAATACCAGAGTGTGTGTCAGAGACGGAATTCCAGAATGTCCTGGAATGTGTGTGAGAGAGGGAATCCCGGAGTGCGTGAGAGATAGCCAATCCCAGAGTGTGTGTGAGAGAATCACAGAGTGTGTGTGAGAGGGGGAATCCTAGAGTGTGTGTGAGAGAGATAGGGAATCCGAGAGTGTGTGTGAGAGATATAGAATTCCAGAGAGTCCCCGAGTGTGTGTGAGAGATAGGGAATCCCAGAGTGTCCCCGAGTGTGTGTGAGAGATAGGGAATCCCAGAGAGTCCCCGAGTGTGTGTGAGAGATTGGGAATCCCAGAGAATGTATGAGAGGGGGAATCCTGGAGTGTGTGTGAGAGAGATAGGGAATCCGAGAGTGTGTGTGAGAGATAGGGAATCCCCGAGTGTGTGCGAGAGAGGGAATCCCAGAGTGTGTGCGAGAGAGGGAATCCGAGAGTGTGTGTGTGAGACGGAATCTGAGAGTGAGTGTGAGAGAGGGAATCCCAGAGTGTGTGTCAGAGAGGGAATGCCAGAGTGTCCCGGAATGTGTGTGAGAGAGGGAATCCCGGAGTGCGTGAGAGATAGCCAATCCCAGAGTGTGTGTGAGAGAATCCCAGAGTGTGTGAGAGAGTGGAAATCCCAGAGTGTGCGCGAGAGAGGGAATCCCAGAGTGTGTGCGAGAGTGGGAATCCCAGACTGTGTGAGAGAGAGGGAATCCGGGAGACTCCCAGAGTGTGTGTGAGAGAGGGAATCCGAGAGTGTGTGAGAGAGAAGGAGTCCCAGAGTGTGTGTCAGAGAGGGAATTCCAGAGTGTCCCAGAATGTGTGTGAGAGAGGGAATCCCAGAGTGCGTGAGAGATAGCCAATCCCAGAGTGTGTGTGAGAGAATCCCAGACTGTGTGAGAGAGAGGGAATCCCGGAGAGTCCCAGAGTGTGTGTGAGAGAGGGAATCCCAGTGTGTGTGTGAGAGAGGGCATCCCAGAGTGTGTGAGAGAGTGGGAATTCTAGAGTGTGTGTGAGAGAGGGGATCCCAGAGTGTGTGTGAGAGAGGGAATCCCAGAGTGTTTGTGTGAGAGAGAATTCCAGAGTGTGTGTGAGAGAGGGAAACCCAGAGAGTGTGTGAGAGTGGGAAACCCAGAGAGTGTGTGAGAGTAGGAATCCCAGAGTGTGTTAGGGAATCCCAGAGGGTGTGAGGGAATCCCAGACATTCCCAGAGTGTGTACGGGAATCCTAGGGTGTGTGGCCGAGAGTCCTGGTGTCCCAGATTGCGTATAGGAATCCCAGCGTGTCCCAGAGTGTGTTAGGGATTCCTAGAGTGTGTGAGAGAATCCCAGAGAGTCCCAAAGTGTGTGAGAGAATCCCAGAATGTGTGAGGGAATCACAGAGTGTGAGAGAGAACCCAGTGTATCCCAGAGTCTGGAATGGAATCCCACATTGAGTGAGGGAGAGTCCCAGAGTGAGTTAGAGAGTCCCAGAAACTCGTGTTGCGTAAGGGAATCCCCGAATGTAAGAGAGGTTCCCTGAGTGTGCCAGAGTGTGCAAGAGAATCCCAGTGAGTGTAAGAGAATCACAGTGTACCAGAGTGTGTGGGAGAGTGTCCCAGAGTGCGTGTGAGAGAGCCCCAGTCTCCCAGATTGCGTAAAGGAATCCCAGAGACTCCCAGAGTGTGTGATAGGTAATCCCAGAGTGTGTGAGAGAATCCCAGCATGTGCCAGAGTGTGTTCGGGATTTCTAGAGTATGAGAGAGAATCCAAGAAAGTCTCAAAGTGTGTGATTGAATCCCATAGTGTGTGAGGGAATCCCAGAGTGTATAACAGAATCCCACAGTGAGTCCCAGAGTGAGTGACAGAGTCCCAGAGTCCCATGGTGTGTGAGGGTATCCCCGAATGTAAGAGAGATTACCTGAGTGTGCCAGAGTGTGCAAGAGAATTCCAACATGTGTAAGAGAATCACATTGTACCAGAGTGTGTGTGTGTGTGAGTCCCAGTGTGTGTGTGTGTGTGTGTGTGTGTATGAGAGTCCCAGAGTGTGTGTGAGAGTCCCAGTGTCCCAGAGTGTGTGTAAGAGTTCCAGTGTTCAGAGTGTGTGTGAGAGTCCCATAGTCTGTGTGAGAATCAGTGTCCGAGTCTGTATGAGAATCAGTGTCCCAGAGTCTGTGTAAGAATCAGTGTCCCTGTGTGTGTGCGTGTGTGTGTGCGTGTGTGAGAGAGAGAGAGAGTCCCAGTGTGTGTGTGTATGTGTGTGTGTGTGAGAGAGAGAGAGCCCCAGAGTGTGTGTGAGAATCAGTGTCCCAGCGTGTGTGAGAATGTGAGAGTCCCAGATTGTGTGCCAGTGAGGGGATACCCCAGAGTGTGTGTGGGAATCCCGGAGAGTCCCAGAGTGTGTGTGAGAGATGGAATCCCAGTGTGTGTGTGAGAGAGAGAATCCCAGAGTGTGTGTGACAGTGGAAATCCCAGAGTGTGTGTGAGAGTGGGAATCCCAGAGTGTTTGTGAGAGATAGGGAATCCCAGAGAGTGTGTGAGAATGAGAGTCCCAGAGTGTGTGCGTGAGAGTCCCAGAATGTGTGAGAGAATCAGTGTCCCAGAGTGTGTGTGTGAGTCCCTGTATGTGTGTGTGTCCCTGTATGTATGTGAGTCCCAGAGTGTGTGAGTCCCAGTGTGTGTGTGTGTCCCAGAGTGTGTGAGAATCAGTGTCCCAGTGTGTGTGTGTGAGAATCAGTGTCCTTGTGTGTGTGCGTGTGTGAGTCCCAGTGTGTGTCAGTGAGGGGATACCAGTGTGTGTGTAAGAGAGGGAATCCCAGAGAGTTCCAGAGTGTGTGTGAGAGAGGGTATCCCAGAGAGTGTATGAGAATCAAAGTGTCCCAGAATGTGTGTGTGTGTGAGTCCGAGTGTGTGTGTGTGTGTGTGTGAGTCCCAGAGTGTGAGTATCACAGTGTCCCAGAGTGTGTGTGTGTGTGTGTGTGTGTGAGAATTAGAGTGTGTGTGTGAGTCCCAGTGTGTGTGAGTTCCAGAGTGTGTGAGAATCAGAGTCCCAGTGTGTGTGTGTGTGTGTCCCAGAGTGTGTGTGTGTGTGTGTGTGAGTCCTAGAGTGTGTGTGTGTGTGTGTATGTATGTGAGAGAGTCCCAGAGTGTGTGTGTGTGTGAGAGAGAGTCCAAGAGTGTGTGAGAATCAGTGTCCCAGAGTGAGTCCCAGAGTGTGTGTGTGTGTGTGTGTGTGTGTCCCAGTGTGTGTGTGTGTGTGTGTGTGTGTGTGTGTGTGTGTGAGTCCCAAAGTGTGTATGTGTGTGTGTGTATGTGAGAGAGTCCCAGAGTGTGTGAGAATCACAGTGTCTGAGTGTGTGTGAGTCCCAGAGTGTGTGTGTGAGTTTCTGAGAGAGAGAGAGAATCTCAGTGTCCCAGAGTCTGTGTGAAAATCACAGTGTCCCGGAGTGTGTGTGAGAGAGTCCCAGAGTGGTAAATTCTGTGTGGGACTAAACCTGTATCCTGAGGATGTTCAATACTGTACGTGAATAATCCTGTGCCCTGAGGTTGGACAATGCTGGATATGAATAATCCTGTGCCCTGAGGCTGGTCAATACTGGGTGTGAATAATCCTGTGGCCTGAGGATGGTCAATACTGTGTGTGAATAATCCTGTGGCCGGAGGATGGTCAATACTGTGTGTGAATAATCCTGTGGCCTGAGAATGGTCAATACTGGGTGTGAATAATCCTGTGGCCTGAGGATTGTCAATACTGCACATGAATAATCCTGTGCCCTGAGGTTGGGCAATGCTGGGTGTGAATAATCCTGTGCCCTGAGGCTGGTCAATACTGGGTGTGAATAATCCTGTGCCCTGAGAATGGTCAATACTGTGTGTGAAAAATCCCGTGGCTTGAAGATTGTCAATACTTTGTGGGAATAATCCTTTTGCCTGAGGATGGTCAATACTGTATGGAAATAATTCTGCCACCTGTAAATGGTCAAGACAATGTGTCCATTAATCCTGTAGCCTTATGCTGGTCAATACTGTGTGTGAATAATCCTGTGGCCTGAGAATCGTCAATACTCTGTGGGAATAATCCTGTGCGTTGTAAATGGTCAAAGCAGTGTGTTTATTAATCCTGTGGCCGTATGTTCGTCAATACTGTGTGTGAATAATCCTGTGGGTTGAGACTGTTGAATATTGTGTATGAATACTCCTGTGACCTGAGGACGGACAATACTGTGTGTGAATAATTCTGTGGCCTGAGGATATTCAACACTGTGTGGGAATAATCCTATGTCCTGAGGATGGTCAATACTGCATGTAAATAATATTGTGGCCTGAGAATGGCCAATACTGTGTGGGAATAGTCCTGTGGGCTGTGAATAGTCAATACTGTGTGTGACTAATCCTTGGCCTGAGTATGATCAATACTATATGTGAACAATCCTGTGGGCTGTGAATGGTCAATGGTGTGTCAGTGAGTCCCAGAGTGTGTGTGTGTGTGTGTGTGTGTGTGTGTGTGTGTGTGTGTGTGTGTGTATGTGTGTGTGTGTGTGTGTGTGTGTGTGTCCTAGAGTGTGTGTGTGCGTGTGAGAGTCCCAGTGTGTGTGTGTGTGTGTTTGTGTGTCCCAGCGCGTGTGTGTGTGTGTTTGAGAGTCCCAGCGTGTGTGTGTTTGAAAGTCCAGCGTGTGTGTGTGTGTGAGAGTCCAGCGTTTGTGTGTGTGTGAGTCCCAGCGTGTGTGTCAGTGAGGGGATACCAGAGTGTGTGTGAGAGAGGGAATCCCAGAGAGTTCCAGAGTGAGAGAGAGAGAGAGGGAATCCCAGACTGTGTGTGAGAGAGGGTATCCCAGAGAGTGTGTGAGAATCAGTGTCCCAGAATGTGTGTGTGTGAGTTCCAGAGTGTGAGAATCAGTGTCCCAGAGTGTGTGTATGTGTGAGTCCCAGAGTTTGAGAATATTAGAGTGTGTGTGTGAGTCCCAGGGTGTGTGTGAGTCCCAGTGTGTGTGTGAGTCCCAGTGTGTTTGTGTGTGTGAGTCCCAGTGTGTGTGTGTGTGTGTGTGTGAGAGAGAGAGAGAGTCCCAGAGTGTGTGTATGTGAGAGAGTCCCAGAGTATGTGTGTGTGTGTGTCCCAGAGTGTGTGTGAGTCCGAGTGTGTTTGTGTGTGAGTCCCAGTGTGTGTGTGTGTGTGTGTGTGTGTGTGTGTGTGTGAGTCCCAGTGTGTGTGTGTGCGAGTCCCAGAGTGTGTGTGTGTGTGTGTGTGTGTGTCCCAGAGTGTGTGTGAGTCCGAGTGTGTTTGTGTGTGAGTCCCGAGTGTGTGTGTGCGTCCCAGAGTGTGTGTGTGCGAGTCCCAGAGTGTGTGTATGTGAGAGAGTCACAGAGTGTGTGTGTGTGTGTGTGTGTCCCAGAGTGTGTGTGAGTCCCAGTGTGTGTGTGTGTGTGAGTCCCAGTGTGTGTGTGTGTGTGTGTGTGTGTGTGTGTGTGTGTGTGTGTGAGTCCCAGTGTGTGTGTGTGTGTGTGTGTGTGTGTGTGAGTCCTAGAGTGTGTGTGTGCGTGTATGTGAGAGAGTCCCAAAGCGTGTGTGTGTGTGTGTTTGAGAGTCCCAGCGTGTGTATGTGTGTGTGTGTGTGTGTGAGTCCAAGCGTGTGTGTCAGTGAGGGGATACCAGTGTGTGTGTGAGAGAGGGTATCCCCGAGAGTGTGTGAGAATCACAGTGTCCCAGAATGTGTGTGTGTGAGTCCCAGAGTGTGAGAATCAGTGTCCCAGAGTGTGTGTATGTGTGAGTCCCAGAGTTTGTGAGAATTAGAGTGTGAGTCCCAGTGTGTGTGTGTGTGTGTGCGTGTGTGAGTCCCAGAGTGTGTGAGAATCAGAGTCCCAGAGTGTGTGTGTGTGTGTGAGTCCCAGAGTGTGTGTGCGTGCGAGTCCCAGAGTGTGTGTGTGTGTGTGTGTATGTGTGAGAGTCCCAGAGTGTGTGTGTGTGTGTGTGTGAGAGAGAGAGAGAGAGAGAGAGAGAGAGAGAGAGTCCCAGAGTGTGTGTGTGAGTCCCAGAGTGTGTGTGTGTGTGTGAGAGAGAGAGAGAGTCCCAGAGTGTGTGTGTGTGTGTGAGAGAGAGGGTCCCAGAGTGTGTGTGTAATCCTATCGTTTGAGAATGTTCAATACCATGTGGGAATAATCCTGTGCCCCGTTAATTAGTAAAGAGAATGTGTTCATTAATCCTGTGGCCTGAGGTTGGTCACTACCGTGTGTGAATGATCTAATGGCCTTAGGATGGTCAATAATGTGTGTGAAGAATCCTCTGGCCTGTGAATGGTCAATACTGTGTGTGAATAATCCTGTGAGCTGTAAATGATCAAAGCAGTGTGTTTATTAATCCTGTGGCCGTATGTTCGTCAATACTATGTGTGAATAATCCTGTGGCCTGAGGATTGTCAATACTGTGTGTGAAAAATGCTGTAGACTGTGAATGGTCAATACTGAGTGAGTAATCCTGTAGACGGAGGATTGTCAATAATGTGTGTGAATTAACCTGTGGCCTGAGATTTGTGAATACAGTGTGTGAATAATCTTGTGCACTGTGAATGCTCAATACTGTGTGAATAATTCTCTGGACTGAGGGCAGTCAATACTGTGTGCGAATAATCCTATGGCCCGTGAATTGTAAATACTGTATTTGAATAACCCTTGGCCCAAGGATGGTCAATACTGTGTGCGAATAGCCCTTTGCCTAAGGATGGGCAATACTGTGTGTGAATAATGATGTGGCCTGTGGATGGTCAATGCTGTATGGCAATAATCCTGTGGGCTGTGGATGGTCAATGCTGTGTGGCAATAATCCTGTGGGCTGTGGATGGTCAATACTGTGCGTGAATAACCCTTGTCCTGAGGATGGTCAATACTGTGTGTGAATAATCGTGTTGCCTGAGGATATTTAATACCATTTATGAATAATCCTGTGACTTGAAAATGGTCAATACAGTGTGAGAATAATCCTGTTGCCTCAGGATGATCAATACTGTGTAGGAATAATCCTTTGTCTTGAGGATTGTCACTACGTTGTGTGGATAATCCATGGCCTGAGGATGGACAATACTGTGTGTAAATTACCCTGTGACTTCAGGATGGTCAATACTATGTGGGAATAATCCCCGAGTCTGTGTGAGATAAAGAATCCCAGAGAGTCCCCGAGTGTGTGTGAGAGATAGGGAATCCGAGAGTGTGTGTGAGAGAGGGAATCCCCGAGTGTGTGTGAGAGAGGGAATCCGAGAGAGTGTGTGAGAGAGAGGGAATCCCAGAGTCTATGTGAGAGAGAGATTCCCAGAGTGTGAGGGGGAGGGAAATCCAGATTGTGTGTCAGAGGGAATCCCAGAGTGTTCCCGAGTGTGTGTGATAGAATCCCAGAGAGTCCCCGAGTGTGCGTGAGAGGTCGGGAATCCCAGAGAGTCCCCGAGTGTGTCTGAAAGAGACGGAATCCACGAGTGTGTGAGAGATAGGGAATCCCAGAGAGTCCCCGAAAGTGTGTGAGAGAAAGGGAATCCCAGAGTGTGTGTGAGAGATAGGGAATCCCAGAATGTGTGTGAGAGATAGGGTATCCCAGAGTGTCCCGGAGCGTGTGACAAAATCCCAGAGAGTCCCCGAGTGTGTGAGAGATACAGAATCCCAGTGAGTCCCCGAGTGTGTGTGAGATACAGAATCCCAGTGAGTCCCCGAGTCTGTGTGAGATAAAGAATCCCAGAGAGTCCCCGAGTGTGTGTGAGAGATAGGGAATCCGAGAGTGTGTGTGAGAGAGGGAATCCCCGAGTGTGTGCGAGAGAGGGAATCCCAGAGTATATGCGAGAGAGGGAATCCGAGTGTGTGTGTGTGAGACGGAATCTGAGAGTGTGTGTGAGAGAGGGAATACCAGAGTGTGTGTCAGAGAGGGAATTCCAGAATGTCCTGGAATGTGTGTGAGAGATGGAATCCCGGAGTGCGTGAGAGATAGCCAATCCCAGAGTGTGTGTGAGAGAATCCCAGAGTGTGTGTGAGAGGGGGAATCCTAGAGTGTGTGTGAGAGAGATAGGGAATCCGAGAGTGTGTGTGAGAGATATAGAATCCAAGAGAGTCCCCGAGTGTGTGTGAGAGATTGGGAATCCCAGAGAGTGTATGACAGGGGGAATCCTAGAGTGTGTGTGAGAGTGATAGGGAATCCGAGAGTGTGTGTGAGAGATAGGGAATCCCAGAGAGTCCCCGAGTGTGTGTGAGAGATAGGGAATCCCAGAGAGTTCCCGAATGTGTGTGAGAGATTGGGAATCCCAGAGAGTGTATGAGAGGGGGAATCCGAGAGTGTGTGTGAGAGAGATAGGGAATCCGAGATTGTGTGTGAGAGAGGGAATCCCCGAGTGTGTGCGAGAGAGGGAATCCGAGAGTGTGTGTGTGAGACGGAATCTGAGAGTGTGTGTGAGAGAGGGAATCCCAGAGTGTGTGTCAGAGAGGGAATTCCAGAGTGTCCCGGAATTTGTGTGATAGAGGGAATCCCGGAGTGCGTGAGAAATAGCCAATCCCAGAGTGTGTGAGAGAGAATCCCAGAGTGAGTGTGAGAGCGGAAATCCCAGAGTGTGTGCGAGAGAGGGAATCCCAGACTGTGTGAGAGAGAGGGAATCCGGGAGAATGTGTGAGAGAGAGGGAATCCCAGAGTCTATGTGAGAGAGAGATTCCCAGAGTGTGAGGGAGAGGGAATTCCAGATTGTGTGTCAGAGGGAATCCCAGAGTGTTCCCGAGTGTGTGTGATAGAATCCCAGAGAGTCCCCGAGTGTGCGTGAGAGGTCGGGAATCCCAGAGAGTCCCCGAGTGTGTCTGAAAGAGATGGAATCCACGAGTGTGTGAGAGATAGGGAATCCCAGAGAGTCCCCGAAAGTGTGTGAGAGAAAGGGAATCCCAGAGTGTGTGTGAGAGATAGGGAATCCCAGAATGTGTGTGAGAGATAGGGTATCCCAGAGAGTCCCGGAGCGTGTGATAAAATCCCAGAGAATCCCCGAGTGTGTGAGAGATACAGAATCCCAGTGAGTCCCCGAGTGTGTGTGAGATACAGAATCCCAGTGAGTCCCCGTGTGTGTGTGAGATAAAGAATCCCAGAGAGTCCCCGAGTGTGTGTGAGAGATAGGGAATCCGAGAGTGTGTGCGAGAGAGGGAAACCCAGAGTGTGTGCGAGAGAGGGAATCCAAGTGTGTGTGTGTGAGACGGAATCTGAGAGTGTGTGTGAGAGAGTGAATACCAGAGTGTGTGTCAGAGACGGAATTCCAGAATGTCCTGGAATGTGTGTGAGAGAGGGAATCCCGGAGTGCGTGAGAGATAGCAAATCCCAGAGTGTGTGTGAGAGAATCACAGAGTGTGTGTGAGAGGGGGAATCCTAGAGTGTGTGTGAGAGAGATAGGGAATCCGAGAGTGTGTGTGAGAGATATAGAATTCCAGAGAGTCCCCGAGTGTGTGTGAGAGATAGGGAATCCCAGAGTGTCCCCGAGTGTGTGTGAGAGATAGGGAATCCCAGAGAGTCCCCGAGTGTGTGTGAGAGATTGGGAATCCCAGAGAATGTATGAGAGGGGGAATCCTGGAGTGTGTGTGAGAGAGATAGGGAATCCGAGAGTGTGTGTGAGAGATAGGGAATCCCCGAGTGTGTGCGAGAGAGGGAATCCCAGAGTGTGTGCGAGAGAGGGAATCCGAGAGTGTGTGTGTGAGACGGAATCTGAGAGTGAGTGTGAGAGAGGGAATCCCAGAGTGTGTGTCAGAGAGGGAATGCCAGAGTGTCCCGGAATGTGTGTGAGAGAGGGAATCCCGGAGTGCGTGAGAGATAGCCAATCCCAGAGTGTGTGTGAGAGAATCCCAGAGTGTGTGAGAGAGTGGAAATCCCAGAGTGTGCGCGAGAGAGGGAATCCCAGAGTGTGTGCGAGAGTGGGAATCCCAGACTGTGTGAGAGAGAGGGAATCCGGGAGACTCCCAGAGTGTGTGTGAGAGAGGGAATCCGAGAGTGTGTGAGAGAGAAGGAGTCCCAGAGTGTGTGTCAGAGAGGGAATCCCAGAGAGTCCCCGAGTGTGTCTGAAAGAGACGGAATCCACGAGTGTGTGAGAGATAGGGAATCCCAGAGAGTCCCCGAAAGTGTGTGAGAGAAAGGGAATCCCAGAGTGTGTGTGAGAGATAGGGAATCCCAGAATGTGTGTGAGAGATAGGGTATCCCAGAGAGTCCCGGAGCGTGTGACAAAATCCCAGAGAGTCCCCGAGTGTGTGAGAGATACAGAATCCCAGTGAGTCCCCGAGTGTGTGTGAGATACAGAATCCCAGTGAGTCCCCGAGTCTGTGTGAGATAAAGAATCCCAGAGAGTCCCCGAGTGTGTGTGAGAGATAGGGAATCCGAGAGTGTGTGTGAGAGAGGGAATCCCCGAGTGTGTGCGAGAGAGGGAATCCCAGAGTATATGCGAGAGAGGGAATCCGAGTGTGTGTGTGTGAGACGGAATCTGAGAGTGTGTGTGAGAGAGGGAATACCAGAGTGTGTGTCAGAGAGGGAATTCCAGAATGTCCTGGAATGTGTGTGAGAGATGGAATCCCGGAGTGCGTGAGAGATAGCCAATCCCAGAGTGTGTGTGAGAGAATCCCAGAGTGTGTGTGAGAGGGGGAATCCTAGAGTGTGTGTGAGAGAGATAGGGAATCCGAGAGTGTGTGTGAGAGATATAGAATCCCAGAGAGTCCCCGAGTGTGTGTGAGAGATTGGGAATCCCAGAGAGTGTATGACAGGGGGAATCCTAGAGTGTGTGTGAGAGTGATAGGGAATCCGAGAGTGTGTGTGAGAGATAGGGAATCCCAGAGAGTCCCCGAGTGTGTGTGAGAGATAGGGAATCCCAGAGAGTTCCCGAATGTGTGTGAGAGATTGGGAATCCCAGAGAGTGTATGAGAGGGGGAATCCGAGAGTGTGTGTGAGAGAGATAGGGAATCCGAGATTGTGTGTGAGAGAGGGAATCCCCGAGTGTGTGCGAGAGAGGGAATCCGAGAGTGTGTGTATGAGACGGAATCTGAGAGTGTGTGTGAGAGAGGGAATCCCAGAGTGTGTGTCAGAGAGGGAATTCCAGAGTGTCCCGGAATTTGTGTGATAGAGGGAATCCCGGAGTGCGTGAGAAATAGCCAATCCCAGAGTGTGTGAGAGAGAATCCCAGAGTGAGTGTGAGAGCGGAAATCCCAGAGTGTGTGCGAGAGAGGGAATCCCAGACTGTGTGAGAGAGAGGGAATCCGGGAGAATGTGTGAGAGAGAGGGAATCCCAGAGTCTATGTGAGAGAGAGATTCCCAGAGTGTGAGGGAGAGGGAATTCCAGATTGTGTGTCAGAGGGAATCCCAGAGTGTTCCCGAGTGTGTGTGATAGAATCCCAGAGAGTCCCCGAGTGTGCGTGAGAGGTCGGGAATCCCAGAGAGTCCCCGAGTGTGTCTGAAAGAGATGGAATCCACGAGTGTGTGAGAGATAGGGAATCCCAGAGAGTCCCCGAAAGTGTGTGAGAGAAAGGGAATCCCAGAGTGTGTGTGAGAGATAGGGAATCCCAGAATGTGTGTGAGAGATAGGGTATCCCAGAGAGTCCCGGAGCGTGTGATAAAATCCCAGAGAATCCCCGAGTGTGTGAGAGATACAGAATCCCAGTGAGTCCCCGAGTGTGTGTGAGATACAGAATCCCAGTGAGTCCCCGTGTGTGTGTGAGATAAAGAATCCCAGAGAGTCCCCGAGTGTGTGTGAGAGATAGGGAATCCGAGAGTGTGTGCGAGAGAGGGAAACCCAGAGTGTGTGCGAGAGAGGGAATCCAAGTGTGTGTGTGTGAGACGGAATCTGAGAGTGTGTGTGAGAGAGTGAATACCAGAGTGTGTGTCAGAGACGGAATTCCAGAATGTCCTGGAATGTGTGTGAGAGAGGGAATCCCGGAGTGCGTGAGAGATAGCCAATCCCAGAGTGTGTGTGAGAGAATCACAGAGTGTGTGTGAGAGGGGGAATCCTAGAGTGTGTGTGAGAGAGATAGGGAATCCGAGAGTGTGTGTGAGAGATATAGAATTCCAGAGAGTCCCCGAGTGTGTGTGAGAGATAGGGAATCCCAGAGTGTCCCCGAGTGTGTGTGAGAGATAGGGAATCCCAGAGAGTCCCCGAGTGTGTGTGAGAGATTGGGAATCCCAGAGAATGTATGAGAGGGGGAATCCTGGAGTGTGTGTGAGAGAGATAGGGAATCCGAGAGTGTGTGTGAGAGATAGGGAATCCCCGAGTGTGTGCGAGAGAGGGAATCCCAGAGTGTGTGCGAGAGAGGGAATCCGAGAGTGTGTGTGTGAGACGGAATCTGAGAGTGAGTGTGAGAGAGGGAATCCCAGAGTGTGTGTCAGAGAGGGAATGCCAGAGTGTCCCGGAATGTGTGTGAGAGAGGGAATCCCGGAGTGCGTGAGAGATAGCCAATCCCAGAGTGTGTGTGAGAGAATCCCAGAGTGTGTGAGAGAGTGGAAATCCCAGAGTGTGCGCGAGAGAGGGAATCCCAGAGTGTGTGCGAGAGTGGGAATCCCAGACTGTGTGAGAGAGAGGGAATCCGGGAGACTCCCAGAGTGTGTGTGAGAGAGGGAATCCGAGAGTGTGTGAGAGAGAAGGAGTCCCAGAGTGTGTGTCAGAGAGGGAATTCCAGAGTGTCCCAGAATGTGTGTGAGAGAGGGAATCCCAGAGTGCGTGAGAGATAGCCAATCCCAGAGTGTGTGTGAGAGAATCCCAGACTGTGTGAGAGAGAGGGAATCCCGGAGAGTCCCAGAGTGTGTGTGAGAGAGGGAATCCCAGTGTGTGTGTGAGAGAGGGCATCCCAGAGTGTGTGAGAGAGTGGGAATTCTAGAGTGTGTGTGAGAGAGGGGATCCCAGAGTGTGTGTGAGAGAGGGAATCCCAGAGTGTTTGTGTGAGAGAGAATTCCAGAGTGTGTGTGAGAGAGGGAAACCCAGAGAGTGTGTGAGAGTGGGAAACCCAGAGAGTGTGTGAGAGTAGGAATCCCAGAGTGTGTTAGGGAATCCCAGAGGGTGTGAGGGAATCCCAGACATTCCCAGAGTGTGTACGGGAATCCTAGGGTGTGTGGCCGAGAGTCCTGGTGTCCCAGATTGCGTATAGGAATCCCAGCGTGTCCCAGAGTGTGTTAGGGATTCCTAGAGTGTGTGAGAGAATCCCAGAGAGTCCCAAAGTGTGTGAGAGAATCCCAGAATGTGTGAGGGAATCACAGAGTGTGAGAGAGAACCCAGTGTATCCCAGAGTCTGGAATGGAATCCCACATTGAGTGAGGGAGAGTCCCAGAGTGAGTTAGAGAGTCCCAGAAACTCGTGTTGCGTAAGGGAATCCCCGAATGTAAGAGAGGTTCCCTGAGTGTGCCAGAGTGTGCAAGAGAATCCCAGTGAGTGTAAGAGAATCACAGTGTACCAGAGTGTGTGGGAGAGTGTCCCAGAGTGCGTGTGAGAGAGCCCCAGTCTCCCAGATTGCGTAAAGGAATCCCAGAGACTCCCAGAGTGTGTGATAGGTAATCCCAGAGTGTGTGAGAGAATCCCAGCATGTGCCAGAGTGTGTTCGGGATTTCTAGAGTATGAGAGAGAATCCAAGAAAGTCTCAAAGTGTGTGATTGAATCCCATAGTGTGTGAGGGAATCCCAGAGTGTATAACAGAATCCCACAGTGAGTCCCAGAGTGAGTGACAGAGTCCCAGAGTCCCATGGTGTGTGAGGGTATCCCCGAATGTAAGAGAGATTACCTGAGTGTGCCAGAGTGTGCAAGAGAATTCCAACATGTGTAAGAGAATCACATTGTACCAGAGTGTGTGTGTGTGTGAGTCCCAGTGTGTGTGTGTGTGTGTGTGTGTGTATGAGAGTCCCAGAGTGTGTGTGAGAGTCCCAGTGTCCCAGAGTGTGTGTAAGAGTTCCAGTGTTCAGAGTGTGTGTGAGAGTCCCATAGTCTGTGTGAGAATCAGTGTCCGAGTCTGTATGAGAATCAGTGTCCCAGAGTCTGTGTAAGAATCAGTGTCCCTGTGTGTGTGCGTGTGTGTGTGCGTGTGAGAGAGAGAGAGAGAGTCCCAGTGTGTGTGTGTATGTGTGTGTGTGTGAGAGAGAGAGAGCCCCAGAGTGTGTGTGAGAATCAGTGTCCCAGCGTGTGTGAGAATGTGAGAGTCCCAGATTGTGTGCCAGTGAGGGGATACCCCAGAGTGTGTGTGGGAATCCCGGAGAGTCCCAGAGTGTGTGTGAGAGATGGAATCCCAGTGTGTGTGTGAGAGAGAGAATCCCAGAGTGTGTGTGACAGTGGGAATCCCAGAGTGTGTGTGAGAGTGGGAATCCCAGAGTGTTTGTGAGAGATAGGGAATCCCAGAGAGTGTGTGAGAATGAGAGTCCCAGAGTGTGTGCGTGAGAGTCCCAGAATGTGTGAGAGAATCAGTGTCCCAGAGTGTGTGTGTGAGTCCCTGTATGTGTGTGTGTCCCTGTATGTATGTGAGTCCCAGAGTGTGTGAGTCCCAGTGTGTGTGTGTGTCCCAGAGTGTGTGAGAATCAGTGTCCCAGTGTGTGTGTGTGAGAATCAGTGTCCTTGTGTGTGTGCGTGTGTGAGTCCCAGTGTGTGTCAGTGAGGGGATACCAGTGTGTGTGTAAGAGAGGGAATCCCAGAGAGTTCCAGAGTGTGTGTGAGAGAGGGTATCCCAGAGAGTGTATGAGAATCAAAGTGTCCCAGAATGTGTGTGTGTGTGAGTCCGAGTGTGTGTGTGTGTGTGTGTGAGTCCCAGAGTGTGAGTATCACAGTGTCCCAGAGTGTGTGTGTGTGTGTGTGTGTGTGAGAATTAGAGTGTGTGTGTGAGTCCCAGTGTGTGTGAGTTCCAGAGTGTGTGAGAATCAGAGTCCCAGTGTGTGTGTGTGTGTGTCCCAGAGTGTGTGTGTGTGTGTGTGTGAGTCCTAGAGTGTGTGTGTGTGTGTGTATGTATGTGAGAGAGTCCCAGAGTGTGTGTGTGTGTGAGAGAGAGTCCAAGAGTGTGTGAGAATCAGTGTCCCAGAGTGAGTCCCAGAGTGTGTGTGTGTGTGTGTGTGTGTGTCCCAGTGTGTGTGTGTGTGTGTGTGTGTGTGTGTGTGTGTGTGTGAGTCCCAAAGTGTGTATGTGTGTGTGTGTATGTGAGAGAGTCCCAGAGTGTGTGAGAATCACAGTGTCTGAGTGTGTGTGAGTCCCAGAGTGTGTGTGTGAGTTTCTGAGAGAGAGAGAGAATCTCAGTGTCCCAGAGTCTGTGTGAAAATCACAGTGTCCCGGAGTGTGTGTGAGAGAGTCCCAGAGTGGTAAATTCTGTGTGGGACTAAACCTGTATCCTGAGGATGTTCAATACTGTACGTGAATAATCCTGTGCCCTGAGGTTGGACAATGCTGGATATGAATAATCCTGTGCCCTGAGGCTGGTCAATACTGGGTGTGAATAATCCTGTGGCCTGAGGATGGTCAATACTGTGTGTGAATAATCCTGTGGCCGGAGGATGGTCAATACTGTGTGTGAATAATCCTGTGGCCTGAGAATGGTCAATACTGGGTGTGAATAATCCTGTGGCCTGAGGATTGTCAATACTGCACATGAATAATCCTGTGCCCTGAGGTTGGGCAATGCTGGGTGTGAATAATCCTGTGCCCTGAGGCTGGTCAATACTGGGTGTGAATAATCCTGTGCCCTGAGAATGGTCAATACTGTGTGTGAAAAATCCCGTGGCTTGAAGATTGTCAATACTTTGTGGGAATAATCCTTTTGCCTGAGGATGGTCAATACTGTATGGAAATAATTCTGCCACCTGTAAATGGTCAAGACAATGTGTCCATTAATCCTGTAGCCTTATGCTGGTCAATACTGTGTGTGAATAATCCTGTGGCCTGAGAATCGTCAATACTCTGTGGGAATAATCCTGTGCGTTGTAAATGGTCAAAGCAGTGTGTTTATTAATCCTGTGGCCGTATGTTCGTCAATACTGTGTGTGAATAATCCTGTGGGTTGAGACTGTTGAATATTGTGTATGAATACTCCTGTGACCTGAGGACGGACAATACTGTGTGTGAATAATTCTGTGGCCTGAGGATATTCAACACTGTGTGGGAATAATCCTATGTCCTGAGGATGGTCAATACTGCATGTAAATAATATTGTGGCCTGAGAATGGCCAATACTGTGTGGGAATAGTCCTGTGGGCTGTGAATAGTCAATACTGTGTGTGACTAATCCTTGGCCTGAGTATGATCAATACTATATGTGAACAATCCTGTGGGCTGTGAATGGTCAATGGTGTGTCAGTGAGTCCCAGAGTGTGTGTGTGTGTGTGTGTGTGTGTGTGTGTGTGTGTGTGTGTGTGTGTGTGTGTGTGTGTGTGTGTATGTGTGTGTGTGTGTGTGTGTGTGTGTGTCCTAGAGTGTGTGTGTGCGTGTGAGAGTCCCAGTGTGTGTGTGTGTGTGTTTGTGTGTCCCAGCGCGTGTGTGTGTGTGTTTGAGAGTCCCAGCGTGTGTGTGTTTGAAAGTCCAGCGTGTGTGTGTGTGTGAGAGTCCAGCGTTTGTGTGTGTGTGAGTCCCAGCGTGTGTGTCAGTGAGGGGATACCAGAGTGTGTGTGAGAGAGGGAATCCCAGAGAGTTCCAGAGTGAGAGAGAGAGAGAGGGAATCCCAGACTGTGTGTGAGAGAGGGTATCCCAGAGAGTGTGTGAGAATCAGTGTCCCAGAATGTGTGTGTGTGAGTTCCAGAGTGTGAGAATCAGTGTCCCAGAGTGTGTGTATGTGTGAGTCCCAGAGTTTGAGAATATTAGAGTGTGTGTGTGAGTCCCAGGGTGTGTGTGAGTCCCAGTGTGTGTGTGAGTCCCAGTGTGTTTGTGTGTGTGAGTCCCAGTGTGTGTGTGTGTGTGTGTGTGAGAGAGAGAGAGAGTCCCAGAGTGTGTGTATGTGAGAGAGTCCCAGAGTATGTGTGTGTGTGTGTCCCAGAGTGTGTGTGAGTCCGAGTGTGTTTGTGTGTGAGTCCCAGTGTGTGTGTGTGTGTGTGTGTGTGTCCCCGAGAGTGTGTGGGAGAGTGTCCCAGAGTGCGTGTGAGAGAGCCCCAGTCTCCCAGATTGCGTAAAGGAATCCCAGAGACTCCCAGAGTGTGTGATAGGTAATCCCAGAGTGTGTGAGAGAATCCCAGCATGTGCCAGAGTGTGTTCGGGATTTCTAGAGTATGAGAGAGAATCCAAGAAAGTCTCAAAGTGTGTGATTGAATCCCATAGTGTGTGAGGGAATCCCAGAGTGTATAACAGAATCCCACAGTGAGTCCCAGAGTGAGTGACAGAGTCCCAGAGTCCCATGGTGTGTGAGGGTATCCCCGAATGTAAGAGAGATTACCTGAGTGTGCCAGAGTGTGCAAGAGAATTCCAACATGTGTAAGAGAATCACATTGTACCAGAGTGTGTGTGTGTGTGAGTCCCAGTGTGTGTGTGTGTGTGTGTGTGTGTGTATGAGAGTCCCAGAGTGTGTGTGAGAGTCCCAGTGTCCCAGAGTGTGTGTAAGAGTTCCAGTGTTCAGAGTGTGTGTGAGAGTCCCATAGTCTGTGTGAGAATCAGTGTCCGAGTCTGTATGAGAATCAGTGTCCCAGAGTCTGTGTAAGAATCAGTGTCCCTGTGTGTGTGCGTGTGTGTGTGCGTGTGTGAGAGAGAGAGAGAGTCCCAGTGTGTGTGTGTATGTGTGTGTGTGTGAGAGAGAGAGAGCCCCAGAGTGTGTGTGAGAATCAGTGTCCCAGCGTGTGTGAGAATGTGAGAGTCCCAGATTGTGTGCCAGTGAGGGGATACCCCAGAGTGTGTGTGGGAATCCCGGAGAGTCCCAGAGTGTGTGTGAGAGATGGAATCCCAGTGTGTGTGTGAGAGAGAGAATCCCAGAGTGTGTGTGACAGTGGGAATCCCAGAGTGTGTGTGAGAGTGGGAATCCCAGAGTGTTTGTGAGAGATAGGGAATCCCAGAGAGTGTGTGAGAATGAGAGTCCCAGAGTGTGTGCGTGAGAGTCCCAGAATGTGTG